>NW_027526385.1:162594187-163044900 GCF_048455015.1 Haemaphysalis longicornis
GTAGTCTTACTAACAGCTGTGTTAATTGCACCAAGTGTGTGGATTTTTTTCATGGGGTGTGGGGTTCAACACGATCTGTATTTGAAAACGTGTCTTGGTCGCCTATACCAATGCGTCATCTAGGGGTTCCGCTGGATCGCTATCAGGATAGCGGAAAGTCCTGGGAATTCGAGTAGGCGAAGCTCCGGGAAAAAACAACGAAGTTGGGCGGTCACGCATTGTCTGTTTTCGCACGAGCCACGGTATTCAACCTGTTTCTTTTGGCAAAGCTGAGGTATGCGCTGCAGGTGTTTTATTGTTCACGAGTCGAAGTGCAACGAATGTACAGAGTATTCGAAGTCTTTATCTGGTCATCTGTGTAGGAGCGTTTCAGTCGGAGTAAGTTTTGTCGCCGAGTAAGGCAAGGGGGTGTTGGCCTGCCTCATGTATTTGTTCGCCAGCTTTTAAACTGGTTCATGTTTCTGCGTGACACACGTGATACATTTCTTCGCACTTTAATGCAGATTGCATAATAAATACATTGCCTATGTATATTGTTTCTTCTGTAAGTGATAGATGTGGTGCCTGGAAAGGCTATATGAAGGAAGTGGTTTAGCCCTTTCGTTTTCTTACTGTGAGATTTCCAGTAGACTATTTAGCCAATGTTTCCAGAAAAACTATTACAAATATTTTGAGGGAGATGCTGTTCCCCGTAACACGTTATCATGAAATATTTAGTTCTGGTCCTGGGCAGGTTGTGTTATCCCGAGTGAAAAAAATGGCAGTCCCCGCATCCGTAAAAACTTTCTTTTTCAAGTTACATACCGGAACACTACCAGTTAAACATGAATGGAGGAGAATGGGCTATTTATTGATTGGTATAACATGTGTACGCTGTGTTCGAGAGCCGAGACAGTGGAGCATGTTTTCGGGGGGTGCTGGGACGCCGTATTTTATTTCGGACGTCTTACAGAAAACGTTGAAGAAAGACCTGCCCATTTCAGGCAATTGGCATTCGGTTCCTTTCGGTTGACCGTGAAGATTAAGTCCCGTATGGTTTGATCATGGCGGTAGGGTTACATGCCATTTCGAGGTCCAGAATGGCTGTGTGACATGCGGACCCGAATGTCCTCACTGTAAGCAAGTATTTTGCTCAGAATGTCAGGCTGTTGTATGAAGTGTACAAGGTACAGGACTACAAACTTGAGTGGCTTTCTGCTTTGCAAGAGCTCTGCACATTTGATGTTTATTTTATATCCTTACATTAGCCAACGGTTGGCAGGCGCTTTGTAATTTATCCATGACTGGTATTATGTGTGTGAAAAAGGTAATAAAAATTAAAAAAAATTCGCTCGATAGCACAATTGGTTAGTGCATTTCACGCGTTTTGGGGGGTATGTTGGTTCGATTCCCGCTGCTAGAAAACGGTGTTTTCTTTCGCGACTTCTTTGTTCGTTTACTTATGGCTGCATCAAAAAAAGACAAACATATATCATTCGCCACTATAAAAATCTACCAGAATCAGCCCAATAGCTCTAGCAATAAGGATTCCAACCTTCATATGTGTCCTTGCCGAGTCGCTCGTACTGCTACATGGATTACAGTGGCTATGGATCCAGCAGTCCGGAAATGCCAATTGCTATCCCCTACTTCTGACCCCATCTTCTGTGGTGGCCGCTGTGAAAAGCATGTTCTACATTTCCCGCATATTTTAAGGGGTGGCGCAAGTTGACCGGCATCACAGGAGTTCGAAATATAAACACCCGTCTTAAAGTTGAGACGTCAGCCGTCACGGGATAGCACAAAAATTTAGTGCACCGCACGCATCTTGCGGGTGAGGTGGTTGCGGTTTCCGCTTCCATAAAAAGGTCGGATTTTTTTCTTGACTTCTATTTTGGCTTACTTATCATGCATCGCCAAAAAGAATAATATAATGCATTCGCCAATATAAAAATGTTTCAAAAATCAGCCGAGTAGCACTGACATAGGGACTGCTACCTTGATATGTGTCCTCACCGAGTTTTTACTCTGTATCTTTCTTTTCGGATACTTGCATTACGACGGCTATTGTTCCAGGAGTCCAGAAATGCCAATATCTATCGCAAACTTCCAAGCACGTCTTTAGTGGTGGCCGCTCGGAAAAGCACGTTTAATGTTTTATGTTAAAAGCACGTTTTTATATACGAGAAGTGTGCCATCGCAGGACTTCACTTCTGTCCACTAGTCGGTGCGGATGTGTGATGGCTTGCTCCGCGCAAGGCGATGTTGCGGCTATCTCTGGCCGTGCTGGCCGCTCGTTCGGCGAGCCGACTGGTCATCGCTGGCTGGTGCCTACTTTGCCTTCGGATTGTAGCATGAAGCCGTGCGTTTTTCTGCACTTTGACCCATCGAAGTGCCCGTACCGTATCGACAATTTTTGTGCCCCCTTCCGTGAATTTGGCTTACTGAAGGAAGTGAGAGGCATTGTACCTTTCCAGATGAACCACATCTGGCTTGTCAAGTTTCGCACTCCGGCTGCGCGTGAGTGGATTTTGAAGAAAGGATCGCTGCAGGTGAAGGGACATTTCTGTCCGGTAATCGACCCACTTCACCAGGACGTAAGTTTTAAGGTGAACTGGGTGCCATATGACATTCTTGGCGAGTGTCTGAGCCGTGCACTGAGTGATTTCGGCGACGTCAAGAGTGTCAAGCATGACGCCTGGGCGGCCAACGGGTTCGAGACGGCGGAATCGACCACACGGGGTATCCAGATGACGCTCAGGCCGGACGTCACGCCGGACAAACTACCGCACGTGATGAAATTCTACAGCGCCCAGGTGCCCGTAGTCGTGCCGGGATAAGTGCCGCTGTGCTTGCGGTGCAAGCGCACTGGTCACATGAGGCGGAACTGCCGTGTGCCATGGTGCTTCAATTGCCGTTAGTTCGGTCACACGGCCGACGAGTATGTGCCGACGCACGCCAGGGTGGTTGGGGGGAGGGAGGAGGACCCTGAAGTGAACGAGAACTTCATGGAACCCGAGGAAGTGGAGGCGGTTGGAAAGCCGAAGCCCAAACGACAGTGCAAAGCCTGGAACAACAAGGAACGGTAGAGGCGGCAACGCCCCCCGAGCCAGGCCAGGACGAACAAGAGGAACAGGACACTGACAAGACGAAAACTATGGATTACCAACAACCGGAAAAAGTGAACGGTGCAGGTGATGCAAGTGTAGGAACCAATGGATGCAAAGGAAGCACCAGCAAAGAGACGGCGGAATCAGGGGGAGGATTTCACCAAGGAAAGCAACGAGCAGTAATTGAAACGAATGGAACATGAATGCAGAAACGCAGCAGCGGGAATGGGGAGGTACGGTAAAGAATCCCGATCCGTGTCTTTGACACGTCTGCAGCGAATGAAGTAGAACCTGACCAGGTTTTTTTCTCTTTTTTGTTACAGTAGCTATTTCGTTTGTCTGTTCGTGGCCTCCGTGATCGGCTACCGTTGGCGCGCCGCTGCTCCGGCCATTCCAATCGCCCGGAGAGAGCGTAATTCCGAAGAGGCCGTTTCGCCGTTTTCCGCCGCACCACAGCGCGCGCGTAGCCTAAGGTCGTTTTCCCTGGCACGGGTGGGTGCACAGGACGAAAACTCGGCCTTCGCAGGCTGTGTGCGACGTTTAATAAAAAAGTTGCCGCACATCAATGCAGGTGAAAGGTAGAAGTAGTTACTGGTGCCATTAGGGTAGTTACAGGAGCTTTGAGTTTTTGACGTAGACTATGCCCGGGGTGATGCATTAGTGAATTCATTGCACAGCAGTGTTCTTTTTTGTAGCCACGCATGGTTCCAAAACACAACACGTTTTCCCGTTTTAATATCTGAAGATCTCGTAGATGTTGCTTGGAACGCATGAAACGCATATTCCGTGTGTTCCAAGCAAGAACAAATTATGGGAAATCCAACCATTAGTAAACACGAAAATAACCCCTATGTCGTTTCCTTTTTTCTCCTTTAAACGTGCGGTCTTTGACAGATAAAGTAGATGACATGGCAACTCTACTTGAAACGTTTGGCGTAACTTTTACCGCGATACTATTAACAGAGACGTCGTATACTTCAGCATCTGAAGTGTATACTGTCCAAAGGCTGTCGGTATTTTTTCCGCAATAGGCAGGGTAAACGTGCTGGTGCTATTTATTGGAACACATGCTTGCATATACAAACGTACAAAGAGACTTCCAGTCTACCATAAATGGACGTGGTCTAAGTAATGTAATAAAAATCTTTACCCGAGTTATGATTAGTATAGTTCTTCACTTGATGTGTTTGTTCACCAATATCCCGAACAACTTACTTACAGCCGATGTGCATACAAATATTAGTGATCAGCTTAACTGCTCAGCAAAAAAAAAATAATGCCCCTAATATGGCATGACAACAAATTAGCAAATCTAGAAATTCAGAAACAGTCTTTCGAAAGCATACATATGTAGAGTCGATAGCGATATGAAAGGCATCGCGGGATATCGTGACTTTTTCACTCACGGCAAATAATTTGGTAGCGTGATTGCAGTAGGTACTTGAGACCCCTAAGCATAATAAATAAAACGCCAAAATATGATTGATTCCTACCCGTGGAAGCCTAACAGATTATTTGACTATCGCAGTCACCTGCCTATAAAAAATACACGAGAGCTTATCGGTATTCCGCTGTTTTCGCGAACGCACGCACGCACACACGCACGAACGCACGCACGCACGCACGCACGCACGCATTCGCGCGCACACACACACACACACACACACACCGAACGGATACCCAGAGCGTTCGAAACAACTAAAAAAAAAGCCTATTTTCGCGCAGCGATATCGCGCGAAAATGATGTAACAGCGACAAAAATTCAGCACGCTGGCATTCACTCTGCCCGAGATGACCGAACCCTTCCCGGCATTCGCTTTTCAAGCAAATTTCAAAAGCATTCGGTTTTCAAATACCACTAAAGCTGCGTGCAAAGGCAATCGTGGGTGTTAAACAACGTACGTTAAACAACTTTGTACTTGTAGGATCGACTCAAAACACATTGACCATATATTCAAATTTTCTATCCCGAAGACGCGACAACAAAGTGTGATTTAAAACTCAAAGCGCTGGCAGCGTCGCCCAGACGAGCCTGGCTTCAACCTTAGGCTAACGGCGCCGCCTCGTGGCGTGTGTCGGAGTTAGCAAAATTACACCGCTCCCCTTGCTTCATCGCCGAATGGGACGGACGGAGCAACGGCGAGCCGCCGGCAGCAAATCGTGGAGGTCACGGTCTGTTTGACACAATGCGGTCCGGGTGCTACTACGCCTTATGACTGTTAAACCCAGAACGCCCTTCCGAGTGGGGACCTTCAATGTCCGGGGACTCGGGTGAAAAAGGCTCTAGTAAAACCTTAGCAGTCTGATCTGCGAAAAGCATTTAAATCTCATTGGCATTCAAGAAACTAAAATTGACAGCGAAAAGCACACGGTCAGTTAAATTGCAACTTTTGATGCGGAATTTGATGTTGCTGTAAGCCACTCAGTCGGTCTATAAGCCGGCTGCTGCTTGTTGCTAAGAGGGTCCTTACGTATCGTTGTTCGAAACATAGTGAGCAGTGAAACTGGACGATTTGTTTTATGTGACTTTGTTTATGAAGATGTAAAGTTCAGAGTGTTGTCTGTGTACGCCCGCACCAAAGCGAAGTTCCGCTAAGAGTTTTCCGAAAGCATTGAAAGTTATTTTGAAACGAAGAAACTTTTGCTTCTTCTCGGTGATTTTATTTGAGTTTGCTCTCCGGAAGACAGGTCAAAGGTAGATGGGGTAGCTGATCGCAGCGCGAAATTACTTGGAAAGATTATAGCCGACATTCGTTGGAAGATTTGGCCACGATTGCAGGAAATGGGAAAGAGGTTCTTTAGACACACTTACAGGGTGCACGTCATGCGAGGTTGTATCGCATTTGTGTTTCTGGGGATGTGACACCGTTATGTAACAACTACAAAGTGCAAAAAGTGTCGTTTAGCGATCACTGTTTGGTCGCATTGTCATTGGGGTATAAAACAATACCAAAGTCCATTTTTAACTGGTCACTTTGGAAGATGAATGCGAAACTGCTGGATGATAAGGTTTTTCTCGACAGGGTTAAAAATTGTTTTGGGAAGAAGTATGGACTGAAGTGTAACAGCAAAAATGAAGCCTGGGAAAATTTCAAACAAAACATTAAAGTGATCGCTCTAGAGCGATCAAGTGAGATAAAGGAGGAAAGAAAAAGAAAAACAAACAGGTCTCCAAAGTATCCTTAAGCAGTTTATACAGGAAGAAACAAAAGAACCCGGACTTTTTATAGCTGACATAAGAAATACAAAACGTGCCCTGGAAGACCTTGATGTCGAGAAATACCACGGGGCAACCGTGAGGGCTCGTGCGAAAAAAATGTTCGCAGATGAACAACCAAAAAAACGCGCTATAGCTGACGAAAAAGGGCATTTACGTAAGGAAGACGTAAAAGAAATTGAGTGGGCAGGTAATTTTTGAACTGTTTGCCGCAGCTGGAAAGTGAAGAGACAGCACTTTTGGAAACGGAGATTGCCTTAAGCGAAATCGAGGACGCCATAAATGATTTGAACTCTGGCAAATCGCTTGTGCCTGACGGGATTGGTGTTTTTTACAAGTTTAAGGCAGAAGTGACGGGACTACTTCATGGGGTTTTTTCTGAGTCTTAGTAGCGTCGGCGTTTACCGCCGTCATGCGGAAATGCCCACACGGTGTTGATACCGAAGGGGGAGGACAGCGATCAATCGAACAAAGTAACTGGCTACAGGCCTATTACACTTACTAATACTAATTATAAGATATTAATGAAAGTTCTTGCAAAACGTATGCAAGCCGTTATCAAATCGTTAATAGGGCCTCAACAAACCTGTGGTATAAAGGGAAGAACTAATTTACAAATATTCATGTAGCCCGCAGCGTATTGGAAAACTGTGATGCGGACTTTCTAACGGTAGCCACCGTACAAATAGACCTGGCGAAAGCTTTGGACCCTGTATGTCATGAAATACTGTTTGAAATACGGCAGCATGTTAACTTAGAGTCGGTAATTAAAGACGGTGTCAAAATGGTCTACAGTATTTGTAATACTAGAATAATTGTTAATAAGAAATTACAGATAAAATACGCGTTCATTCCTCAATGAGGCAAGGGTGTGCACTGAGCCCGCTACTTTGTGCCCTGTATATAGAACCTTTGTGTGCAAACATAATTGCATGTAGTAGCATGCGTGGTTTTTGCCTACAGGCATGCGAAGTAAAGGTGTTGGCATACGCTGACGATGTTGCTTTTTTTCTGTTCAGACAAAGAAAGTGTGAGTAAGGCACTGCGCATGACGGAAGGCTTTTGTGATGTAACGGGTAGTCAATTAAAGGTCTGCAAACTCTCGGGCTGTGGCATAGTGAATGGGGCAGAGATACCTGCTGTTTACGAAAACGTCCAGTGGTTCACAACGCCGTCGAAGTATTTGGGGGTACCATTGGGGCGGTATGGCGAAAATGCGGCGTACTGGGGCGATAGGGCGCATAGAATGCGTGCACAAACAGAAAAATGGGGTGGTAAAAATTGTCTATTTTTGCGCGTGCAACTGTATGCAACCTGTTTCTGCTGGCAAAGGTTTGGTATATAATGCCGGTTTTATCGTGTTCCCGGATGAATGTGCAAAAGCTTCATCGCCTGTTTGCAGTTTTCGTTTGGCAGTCGGTTTTCGAGCGAACAAGCCGCGCAAATTTGTTCCGCAGACTGGGTGATGGCGGTCTGGCGTTACCACAGCTTTTTGTGAAACAGCTTGTGTCAAGAGTGTTTTTAAGAGACCAGACAGACCCTTTTGTTCGGACCTATTTGGAAATGTCACTAGCGACGGTACTACCAAATTGTTTGTTTCATCTGTTGACTATGTAAGGCACAGTGGTAGAGGTTTTCTGCGGGAAGTATTCGCATCTTACCGTTTTCGCACGGCCCGGTTTTAGATGGAATACCTGTCCAATGTTTCCCGTAAGCGTCTTTCTAGAGACCTAACTGAATCCTTGTTCCCCGAACCAGTCTACCGATCCAGATATCGGGACCGAACCGGCCACGACGTTTTAAAGAGGGTCAGAAATATGGCAGTGCGACGGGCTGCAAAGACGTTTTTTTAAGCTCCACACAGAAACCTTTCCATTATTGACATGTGAAGAGCAAAGCGGCCTGTTTTTGCCGTGAGGTTCAGACTGGTTTTTGTGCTAAAAACTTGAATATGCGGAGCATGTTTTCCTGGATTGGTGGGGCGCAGTATTTTTCTGGGAACTCCTTGAAAGAACCATAAAAAAGATTTGGCAATAACAGCCGAAGGAATTAGATAACTTTCAGCAAACACGGACCGTATTCCATACGACCTGCAATTTCTTTTAGGTTTGAACGCAGTATGGCGTAGCAAAATGAACGTTCCTCACAATTCAGTTGACGCGTGGTCTGTAAATAGTTATTTTGTTGAAGACGTATGTAGTCTTCGAGAAGTGGTGAATAATAATGATTGTGATCATGAAGTTTAGTGTTTGTTAGTGAGCTTAGCGGAATGAAAGTTCACCAACATGTCAGCCCCGGCTAAAAGTTTGGCGGAGGTTTATTGTCCTCAAACTCAAAGGTTGATTATGTAGTTTGTGCGTTCTTGACAAAATATGCAATAAAGAAAAAAAAAGTCGCAGGATAGCGCAATCCGTTTGTCCACCGAATGTGTTATTTGGGTTACGTGGGTACAATTCCCTCTCCCGGACCAACGGCGGATATTTTTTATTATATTTTTGCCTATTTATCAGTCCATCAAAACAAGGCGAACATATGTCATTCGGCACAAAATAATCTTTCCAAAACCAGCCGAATAGCACGAGGAATAAGTTACTGTGTTCCTCGACCCGTCTCTTTCTGTTCTACTACATGCATTACGAAGAGTACTGTTTCAGCAGGCCGGAATTCCAATAGCTCTCCCGACTTCCAACCACGTCTTCTGTGGAGGCTGCTGGGAAAAGCACAGGCTACTTCTACACGGTCTTCGATGTGCGGCGCTAGTTGATCGGGCTCAAAGGAGTTTTAAATATAAACCCCAGTGGTAGAGTCGAGAATTGCGCCATCGCAGGATAGCACAATTGGTTAGTGTACCGCCCACTAATGCGGGTTAGACTGGTGCGATTCCCGCTCCCGAACAAAAGCAGATATTTCCTCGACTTTAATTTCGCCTATTTATCACTGCATCAAAAAAAGACGAACATATATTGTTCGCCAATACACAAATCTTTGTAAAATCAGCCGAATAATTCTAGCAGTAAGGACTGCAACCTTTATATGTGTCCTTGCCGAGTCCCTCGTCCCGTATCTGTCTGTTCTACTACATAAATTACGAGGGCTATGGTGCCAGCAGTCCGAAAATGCCAAGATATGGGGGACAGCTTACCACCACATTAGTGGCAGAGCTGGAAAATCAGGTTCTACGTGTCTCACGGTATTCGAGTGGTGGCTCTAGTTGACCGGCCTCAGAGGAGTTCCAAATATAACCCCCTCTGATGACGTCGAGAAGTGAGCCACTGCGGGATAGCACAAGTTGTTAGTGCACCACATACGTTATGCCGGTTAAGTGGGTGCGATTCCCGCTTCCGGATAAACGGCAGATTTTTCTCGACTTCTATTATTGCCTATTTATCATGCATCAAAAAACGATGAACATTTGTCATTCGGCACTATAATATGAAATTATCATCCGAATAACACTGGCAATCAGGACTGCAGCCTCGATAAATCTCCTTACGGAGTTCCGCGTCCGGTATCTTTCGGCTCTGATACATGCATTACGAGGGCAATGGTTCCAGCAGTCGGGAGAAGCCAAAAGCTATCCCCGACTTCTGACCACGCCTTGTGTGGCGGCAGCTGGGAAAAACACGTTGTACGTTTCCCGCAGTTTTCCAGGGGCGGCACTAGTTGACCGGCCTCGGAGGAGTTTGAAATATAAACTCCCGTCTTAAAGTCGAGCAGATAGCCGTCGCGGGACAGCACAATTATTTCGGGCACCGCACGCGTTAGGCGGGTTAGGTGGGTGCGATTCCCGCTTCCATAAAAACGGCAATTCTTTCTTGACTTCTATTCTGGACAAACAATTATTATCAAGCACTATAAAAATCTTTCAAAAATCACCCGTATTGCACTGCGAATAAAGACTGCAACCTTGACATGTGTCCTTACCGAGTTACTCGTGTCGTATCGTTCTGTTTTGCTACTTGTATTACGAGGGCTATCGTCCCAGGAGTCCGGAAATGCCAATGGCTATCAACGAATTCCGTCCACGCCTTCCGTTGTGGCCGCTCGGAATAGCACGTTCTACGTTTCCCCTGTGTTCGAGGGGCGGTGCTTATTGACTGGCCCTAAAAGAGTCTAAATATAAACCCTGTGATGAAGTCGAGAAGTGGGCTGTTGCGGGATAGCACAATTGGTTAGTGTACCCCATGCTTAAGGCGGCATAGGTGGGGCAATTTCCTGTCCTAAAAAATACGGTGAATATTTTCCTAATTTTTATTTTCGGTTATTTATCATGCATCGAAAAAACGACGAAGATATGTGATTTGGCACCATAAAATCCTTCAAAAATACGCCAAAAAGCACTGACAATGAGGTCTGCAACCTTGATATGTGTCCTTACCGAGTCCCTCTTCCCATATTGTTCTGTTCTGCTACATGCAATATGTTGCCAATGGTTGCAGCAGTCATGAGATGCCAAAAGCTATCCCCTACTTCCGATCACGAATTCTGAGGCGGCAGCTGGGAAAAGCATGCTCTGCATTTCCCTCAATGTTCGAGGGGCGGTTCCAGTGTACCGGGCTCTGAGGAGTTCGAAATATAAACCCCCCGTCGTAAAGAAGAGAAGAGAGCCGTTGCGTAAAGCACAATTATTTATGCCCCACCCGCATTTTGCGGGTTAGGTGGGTGCGATTCCCGCTCCTGGAAAAACGGTGTTTTTTTTCGGCTTCTCTTTTCGCCTTTTTGTCACTGCATTGAAACAAGAAACTTATATCGTTAGGCACTATAAAAAGTTTATAATAGTCAGCCGAATTTTACTGGCAATAGAGTGCATCCTTGATATGCGTCCATACCGAGTCCTTCATGTCATGTATTTCTGTTCTGCTACTTGCTTTACGAGGGATATGGTTGCATCAGTCCGGAAATGCGAATAGTTATCCACGACCTCTGAACAAGTCTTCCATTGGGGCCGCCGCGAAAACACGGTCTACTTTTCCAGCGGTATTCGAGGGGGGGCTCTAGTTAACCGGCCTCAGAGGAGTTCAAATTACAAACCCAGTGATGAAGTCGAGGAGTGAGCCGTTGCGGGATACTACAATTGGTTCGTGCATTGCACGTGTTTTACAGGATATGTGGGTTCGATTCCGGCTCGCGGGTAATCGGTGGATTTTTTCTCAACATCTCTTTTCGCGTATTTATCACTGCATCAAAAAAGACGAACATGTATCATTTTGCACTACAAAAATATTACAAAGATTAGCCCATACACATGCAATGATGACTGTAGCCGTGATATGTGCCCTTACCTTGTCTGTCGTCTCGTATGTTTCTGTTCTGTTACATGAATTACAAGGGCTATGGTTGCAGCAGTCAGGAAACGTCAGTAGGTATCCACGATGTCCGAGAAAGACTTCGGGGAAGGCAGCTGGGAAAACATGTTCTACTTTTTTCGCAGTGTTCGATGGGACGCGCTAGTTCACCAGTCTCAGAGCAGGTCTAGATATAAACTCCCGCGTTAGAAGGGGGCCTTCGCGTGGATAGCACAATGGGTTCATGCTTCGCACGCATTCTGCGGGGTATGTGGTTTCGATTCCCGCTACCTGAAAACCTGTGGATTTCGACTTCGCATTTCGCGTATTTATCACTGCATCAAAAGACGAACTTATATTCGTGGGCACTATAAAAATCATTAAAAATCATCCACATAGCACTGTCAATAAGGACTGCAACCTTCAAATAAGTCCTTACCGAGCTCCTGGTGTCACGACGTTCGGTTCTGCTTGGTACATTACGATGGCTTTTGTTCCAGCTGTCCGGAAAGGCCAAAAGCTATTCCCGACTTCCCTTCACAGCTTCATGATGGCCGCTGGGAAAAGCACGTTCAAGGTTTCCCAAGGTGCTCCAGGGCCAGCGATAGTTGACCGGCTTCAGAGGAGGTCGGAATATCAACCGCTGCGATGAAGTCGAGAAGTAAGCCATCGCGGGATATCACAATTCGTCACTGTAGTGCACGCGTTATGCGGGTTTGGTGGGTGCGATTCCTGTTCCTGGAAAAACGGCGAATTTTTTCTCAACTTTTATTTCCGCTTGTGTACTACGCATCAAAATATGACGAACTTATGTCATTCGGTAGTATAAAATCATTCGAAAATCTCCTTAATAGCACTGGCAATTAGGGCTGCAACCTTCATATGTGTCCTTACCTAGGACCGCGTCCAGTATCTTTCTGTTCCGCTACTTGTATTACGTGGGCTATGGCTAATCAATCCAGAAATGCCAATAGCTGTCCCCAACTTCCATCCAAGTCTTCTGTGGCTGCCGCTGCAAAAAGAACCTTCCACGTTTCCTACGGTGTTCGAGGGGAGGCGCTTGTTGACCGGCATCAGAGGAGTTGGATATATAAACCGCGGTTGCAAAGTCTAGATTTCAGCCATCACGGATAGCGCAATTGGTTAGCGTAAAGCACGCGTTAGGCGGGTTAGGATCGTGCTATTCCCGCTCCGAACAAAGGCGGATATTTTCTTGACTTCTACTTTCGCCTATTTATTATGCATCGAAAAAAACGACGAAGCCATGTCATTCGGCACTGTAAAATCCTTCAAAAATCAGACGAATTGAACTGCGAATGAGCAGTGCAACCTTGATATGTATCCTTACCGAGTCCCTCGTTCCGCATCTCTGTTTTCTGCTACATGCATTACGAGGGCAATGGTTGCAGCAGTCCGGAGGTGCCAATAGTTATCCGCGACTTTCGATTACGTCTCCATGGCGGCTGCTGGGAAAAGCACGTTCTACGTCTCCCATGGTATTGTATTCCAAGCGCTGCGCTAGTCGACGGGCCCCCCATACAAAAATGCATTATGGGCATCTATAGAAAAATGTATGGTGAGCTATGGCAGCCTATGGGTACCTATGGTCACCCATAAAAGTGCATAAATTAGGCTATAGCCAGCTATTGAAGTTTTTATGCATCCTGCACTAAAGAATGTAAACCATAAAATTCTCTTTAGACGACTATAGAACATGCTAGTGTGTTTAGTCTATAGAGTCACAGCTATTCAGGCTACTGTAGCCAGCTAAAGAAAAATCTATGGCTTTAGTTTTATAGGTCAGCCACGACAAAGCTCTTTTGGCTGGCTATAGACCATTGTTTAGCTTTAAGTCTACAGACTTGAAACCATTCAGCTGTCTCTTACCAGCTATTGAAAAGAGTTCGTGCTAAAGCTAACGAGAGAAAGCCATAAAAGCTCATTTGGCTGGCTATAGGCCGTTGTTTAGCTTTACCTCTACAGACTCAAAACCATTGAGCTGTCTTTTGCGAGCTATTAAAAAGGATTCGTCCTAAAGCTAAAGAGAGAAAGCCATAAAAGCACATTTGGCTGGCTATAGGCCGTTTTTTAGCTCTAACTCTACAGACTCAAAACCATTGACTGTCTTTTGCCAGCTATTGAAAAGAATTCGTCCTATAGCTAAAGAGAGAAAGCCATAAAAGCTCATTTGGCTGGATATAGGCCGTTGTCTAGCTCTAAGTCTACATAATTGGAACCATTCAGCTGTCTTCTGCCAGCTATTCGAGAGAATCTGGTCTAAAGCTAAAGAGAGGCACCCATAAAAGTTTCTGCGGCTGGCTACAGCGCAATATATAACTGTAAACCTTTAGAAGTGCGACAATTAAGCAACATTTAGCCGGAATTAGGAAAGCGTTTGGCGCAGAATTTAGAGGCTTGCATCCATAAAAGCTTCCTTAGCTAACTACATACTGACATAAGTCTCTAAGTCTCCAGCCGCTAATAAAAAAGTATTAGCCTATAAAGGTATAATTCGAGCGCACCAATAAGTTCTATTCCGCTGGTTCCAATATGACTTATGACGCGTAATTTATACACTCATGATTTACCTAGCTACATCTACAACACAGACTGAATAACGATGATGAGGTTCATCAGCCAGTTAAATGAAAGTTTTTGTTCAATAACGTTAGGTACCTAATATACCAACAATACGGGAAACGTGAGATTAAAGGCAGCTACAGACAGATTAACGCTCAAATTCAGGTTGCAACTTTGGATACTGTGTGTAGGCAAAGCTTGCGAACAAACCTCGACCGAAAGACGTATAAGTTCGGAGAATTCTTCCTCTGCGGCCCTTTGCTGCCGCGGTCTAGTGAAAAAGCGGGCTTCCATGAAAACGGCCTTCTCAGCGTCGAAGCAATTTGGAAAGAACTTTCGCGGCCCCCGTTCCTGCAGGCGCAGTCAGAAATATGGTGGCATCTGCGAACAACCGCATTCCTTCTCCAGCGGAGCTCACTTTGAAATTAGTCATTTAGAAAGGGGGAGAGCGACCCAAGCTGGACCGAAGGAGGCAGGGAAAGGAAGTTCTGGGAACCGTTGAAAAGGTAGAGGGGACCACGACCGGCGGGGGAGGTGCGCCGTGAGTGCCGCGCGCGTCGACGCTGTACCCGGTCGTGCGAAGGGACGTTTTCGTGGAAAAGAGGGTCAGGCGTTCCGTGCTGTGTTAGTATTCGTGCGCGCAGCAATAATCGTGGCAGAAAATTTTCCCTGAGGACTGATAACAGATATAGTTTTTTTCGGATAAAGAAAACAAAACGTTAAGCGATGTTGCATTTGCCAAAGAAAATCATTACCAGAAAGCAAGTTAGAAAAAGGTCGAACGATGGGCACGTATCTCCGCACTATTTGCTAGCGCGATGGACCTGCTTATACCAGGATGTACTCAGTCAGCCACATCTCGTCTCCTTGCTTATGTGCGCGGGCATGGCACGTGTTGCCTAATGTTGGAAATTTACGACTCGACTGCAATGTGTTCGTGTTGATGGTGTGACGCCAAGCAAATGTGCCGCTTTTCGCTGTCGGAAATTTCGGTATTTACGGTACCTGTGTTACGATTATTTCAACATCAACTCGAAGTCATCCGAAAATGGATACCTGCGATACCGCGACAGGAATTTCATCGTACGCAAAACACCAGGGTGAGTGATCTTACAAACTGAAGAGGCTGTATTGTGCCAGAAATGCAGGACTTTTTTTGGTGTTCAAGAATACGTTTCCAAGCTACCCTGCACCACATGGGCATTGCAATGTACACAGAAGTGAAGATTTCGCCACGGTGATGAGACAAATATAATTATTTTTTCGCGAACTGAGAAAACGTACAAGGAACTAATTGAACAGATTTGGAAAACGTTTCTTATTTTTTATTATTGCATTATGTGCGACCGTCTTTATTGTTTAATTAAGAGTGCATTTCCATTTTAGCCACCATACTTGCAACTTCGTGCATTGAGTACTGAGTGAAATGAACGACTTCTGAGTGTTCTATTTTCTGTGGACTACCCAGCACCTGTAGGTATATGTGCCTCGGTGGGCGTTCGTGGAAAATGTGCCCCGTAGTGTGGCTGTCGAGCGAATGACGTTAGCGTGATCCAGAGTGTTGGAATGCGTGTGCTGTGTGTTTCGATCGGTGTATGTGAACAAACGTTTACTGGCGGCGAAGTAGCGTAGATAGTAGCCCTTTATGTAATGAATGGGATGAATAAACCCCTTGGTTTTGCTTTTCTTGTTTGCCCCCTGTTTAAGCCTTTTGTGAATGAAAACTGGCGACGTGTTTGCAGTCGCAACCTTGCACTCCACCTATATCGCTGAAGTGCTAATGGAGCATATACTACTGAATGCAGATAGCCTCACAACCTAAGTGCCACAGGAGAAGTTCTAGAGATCTGCAAGGCTATATGCCGGCATGGCAGCGTGTTAATAATTTCCCAGAGGCTGCTGCTGTCGCTGTGTTTCAAGTAGTGGCGATTTTCTTCTGGCTGCAGCCCATGCAAAAATATCGTATGGTCGGCTATTGAAAATCCTTCTTATGGTTGTCTTTAGCTATTTGGCCCAATTATCTTTAGACATTTCTATGGCTGTCTTTAGCCATTTCTCTGGATATTCCAATGGGCGTCTTTAGCTTCTTCTATAGCCCGTTCTACGGCTTTCTTTAGGTCTTCTTTCGATATCGCAATGGCTATAGAAGAAGCTAAAGACACCCATATAAATGTCCATACGAATAGCTAAAGACAACCATAGAACTGGCTATAGAAGAAGCTAAAAACTTCCATAGGAATATCGATACAAATATCTTAAGACAACCACACAACCGGCTAGAGAAGAACCTAAAGACACTCATAGGAATTGCGATACGAACCGCTAAAGACAACCATAGAACAGGCTATAGAAGAACCTAAAGACACCCATAGGAATGTCGATACGAATATCTAAAGACAACCACAGAACTGGCTATAGAAGAAGCTGAAGATACCCATAGGAATGGCGATACGATTCGCTAAAGACACCATAGAAACGTCTAAAGAATATTGGGCCAAATAGCTAAAGCCGACCATAAAAAGAATTTTCTAAAGCCGACCATACAATGTTTTTGTATGGGCCCAGTGTAGGTCAAAATATAAACCCCGTGGTAAAGTCGAGTAGAGTGCCGACGCAGGATAGCACAATTCTGCTTCTGGACGCTGCGCATTGCAGGCGCAAGATGGGGAGCTCCGTTCAAGGGGCGGCTTTGGCGGGCCCATCGGCCATTAGTACCAGGTCTTCTGTTTTCGACAACTCTGCAAACTAGGAATACCAAGTTATTATGCCTCATTTGCTATGCGGACCATCTGTTCTGAACACCATTTTTATGCACGCGGACGTGAAAGCCAGGCCATACAAGGTGGAAGATTTCCGCGACCCGCTAGGGCGTCTGAATTCGCTTCCAGGGGTTGTTACCTTGGGCGGATATCAGATGAACCACCCATGGGCCGTGACGTTCAAGGACGCCGAAGCAGCTGCCAAGCTGGTTGCCGCCTCTGAACTTCAAGGGAAGAGGCGGAGGTGCCTTATCTTCGATCCGCGGAGCCAGGACGTACGCCTAAAACTGCACTGGGTGCTCCACAACGTCCCCGACGACGAAATGCGAGGGGCCCTGGCGCTTTGCGAGAAGATCACCGAAGTGACCCGTGACCGCTGGCGTGTGCCGGGCTGCACTTCGCAGCTCTCGACGACACGCCTGGTCACCCTACGACTGATGTCAGGTGTCACCGTAGATGACATTCCGCACCAGTTACGCATCGCCTGTAAGCAGTCCCTTTTTGTGGTGCCCGGATGGGTACCGCTTTGTTTGCGATACCAGCAGAGTGGCCACATTCGGCGGGAGTGCCGCTTCCCATGGTGCGGCTGTTGCCGCTGCTTCGGCCACAGCTAGAGTGAGTGCGTCCGCACTTACGCAAACGTTGTTGAGCCAGGGGACGACGACCACAAGTCCGAGTACGTTATGGACGCCGAAGATGCGGAGAGCGCTTCGAAGGCCAAGGGCGTGGACGCGGTGAAATAGGCAATGCTCCATGAACCTGTAGCCGCAATGGCACCGAGCACGAAACCACCCGACGAAGGAGAAACGCACAGCGAAACCCCGGACGTTCAGGGCAACAAAATCGCCATGGACAGTGCAGGTGTGGCCGAAGCACCACTTTTGTCGTAAGATCGACAGAAAATCAAGGAAGATGAAGTTGAGATGGCACGTGTTCTTTCTGGTTTTTCAAAGCGTGCAAGGGATGTTGTCGAGGGAAAGCATTCAAGCACCACCGAGCCGAGCGGTCACGAACAGCCGGCGAAAGCTCCGAGGGAAGCGCGACGGGTGTCGGTGAAAGTGAAACCTAGCAACAACGCGGAGCTCCCGAGGAAGCGTCTGGACAGTTAACGTGAAGCCCATTTTGCGTCCTTGCAATTTGAACAATGCTACTGATGTTCTGCGTGCACTGCAGCGCAACGAACACCCGTCTCCGGGGAGTGTGAGCAGCTACTACGGACAAGGCCACGGCAACATACATGCGATATCCGCCGTCGTTACACTGGAGCCTAAGGGTCGTTGAGCTGGTCGCTGTATTTTGCTCTTGGCGTGCTTTAACGCGATGTAATGGCTACTTTAAATAGGCCGCTTCGCATTTATACGTTAAACGTAAGAGGGCTTTGAGCTAGGCGCAAGCAAAATCAGCAGCGAAGGATTATGCACGACAAAGAAATGATATAATGGCCATTCAAGAAACAAAAATCGATTGCGAAGGCAGCACCGAGAGCTTGATGAGGCCCTTTAGTGGTCGACGAACGACGAACATATGTTCTTCTGCACCATAAAATGCTTCAAAAATCACCCCAATTGCACTGTCAATAAGGACTGACCCTTTGATATGTATCCTTACCGAGTCGCTCGATCATATCTTCTGTTCTACTACATGCAATATGTGGGCATTAGTTCCAGCAGTCATGAAACGCCGCAACCTATCCCCGACTTCGTCTAAGTCTTTCGTGTCGGTCGCTGCGAAAACACCCTTGTACGTTTCCCGTGGTCTTTGAGGGGCGGCGCTAGTTGACCAGCCACACAGTAGTTATAAATATAAACCCCCGCGGTGAAGTCGAGAAGAGCCCATCGTGGAATAGCACTCCTGGTTAGTGTATGGCACACGTTTCGCGGGGTATGTGGGTTTGATTCCCACTTCCGGAAAAAGGGTGTATTTTTTTCGACTTCTATTTTAGCCTATTTGTCACTGAATCAAAAAAACGTTTATAGGCATTATAAATCTTTTAAGAATTAGCCGAATAGCACTGGCAATAGGGACTGCGGCCTCATTGATTCGTCACCGAGTCCCTTATTTCGTATCTTTCTGTTCTGCTACTTGCATTACGTGGGCTATGGTTCACGCAGTCCGGGAATGCAATTACCTATCTCAAACATCCGACGACGTCTTCTGTGGTGCCCGCTGGGAAAAGCGCGTTTTATGTTTTCCACGGTGTTGGAGTCACTGTCCTTGTTGACGGGCCTCAGAGGAGCTTTGAATATAAACACCTGTGATAGAGTCGAGAATTGCGCCATCGCAGGATAGCACAATTGGTTAAAGTATCGCCCGCGTATGCGGGTTACGCGGGTGCAATTCCCGATCACGAACAACGACGGATATTTTCTCGACTTTTAATTTCGCTAATTTATCACTGCATCAAGAAAAGAGAAACCTATGTCATTGGGGCCAAAAAAGCTTTCCGAAATCTACCGAATAGCACTGGCAATGAGGACTCTAACCTTGACATGTGTCTTTACTGACTTCCTCGTCCCGCATCTTTCTGTTCTGCTACAAGCAATACGGAGGCTATGTTTCCAGCAGGCCGGAAATGCCAATACCTCTTTCCGACTTGCGACCACGTCTTCTGTGGGGGCTGCTGGAAAAGACACGTTCTTTTTCTCGCGGTGTTCGACGTGCGGAATTAAGTTACCTGCCTCAGATGACTTTTCAAGATAAACTCCCGTGATAAACTATAGAATTGAGCCATCGCTGGATAGCACAATTGGTTAGTGTACCGCACGCGCTATGCGGGTTCGGTGGGTGCGATTCCCGTTCATGAACAACGGCAAATAGTTTCTCAACTTCTAATTTCGTTTATTTATCACTGCGTCAAAAAAGACGAACACATATCATTCGCCCGTATAAAAATCTCAAAAATCAGCCGAATAGCTCTAGCAATAAGGACTGCAACCTTGATATGGTCCTTGACAAGTCCGTCGCCTGGTATCTTTCTGTAATGCTACTTGCATTACGAGGGCTATGGTTCCAGCAGTCCGGAAATGTCAATAGCTATGCCAGGCTTCTAACCACGTCATCCGTGGCGGCCAGTGAAAAAAGCATGTTCGACGTCTCCCACGTTATTCGAGGGGCGGCGCTAGTTGACCAGCCTCCTAGGTGTTCCAAATATGAAACCCTGTGATAAAGTCGAAAAGTGAGCCGTCACGGGATAGCACAATTTGTGAGTGCACTGCACGCGTTAAGCGGGTTAGGTGGGTGCAATTCCCGTTTCCATAAAACAGGCGGATTCTTCCTTGACTTTCACTTACTTATAAGGCATCAAAAAGAACAAGAAAATATATTATTCGGCACTCTAAAAATCTGTCAAAAATCACCCGCATAGCACTGTTAATAAGGACTGCAACCTTGACATGTGTCCTTACCGAGTAGTTCATGTCATATCTTTCTGTAGTGCTACTTGCATTACAAGGGCTATCGTTCCAGCAGTCTGGAAATACGAATAGCTATGTACGACTTCCGTCCACGTCTTCCGTGAAGGCAGCTCGGAAAAGCCCGTTCTACGTTTCCCCCGGTGTTCGAGGGGCGGCACTAGCTGGAGCACGTGCTCAGCAGTTTCGTTTTCTGCCACAGTTGATCGGATCCTGAGAGCCGAGCCTGATTTGATTCGGAAAGCTGCTGTGTTGCCTCCACGGTACTGCAACAGATGATCCTGCGCCTACGCAGGACTAACCTAGAAACATCGACGCCGCAGCGACCTAGTGAGCAACACCGGATCTACCGAACCATCGCCCGGGCTATAAAGAGCCGACGGAAACCAGGCATCGGCACTTTGCAGCAGCAGTAACGGCATTGGAGCACGTGCTAAGCAGTTTCTTTTTCTACAACAGGGAGGCATTCATTTCATGATCAATCTGTACTTTAAACCTTTTTTTTGCCACAACTGCTGCTGCACTACTGTTGTTGCTTGTGTTGTCTTGTACCATACCCACGAACGCTAAGCTTACCAAGCGGCTTGACTCCGTTGAACGCGCGTTAGGTGGAAAATTAGAAGAGGATGCGATCTTGTCTTGAAAAAGATAAAAACTAAGCTAGAAACAAACCCTGGTCTCCCTTTAGAAGGCGTAAACAAGGTAATTATAGAGTTCAATAGTAACCTATTTTCTTCAACGAAACGGTCGCACGCTTGAAGGAAGAGCAAGTGAGCCTCAAAGAGAACAAGGCCTTGGCAGCACGCAATGAAACACTCAAAAAAGGGTTGCGGAACTTGAGGAATATTCAAGAAAAAACAACGTTGAAATCAAAGGAGTTTCGTGCTTCAAAGGCGAAGATAGCATCAGCCTAATGGAAGCAGTCGGTAGAAAAATTTAGTGTCCTGCGAGAAAGGAAGACCTTGATGTCCATGGAGTGCCGTCTAAATACGCATCGAAACACATCATAGCTCGCTTCACTTCTTGCGCAAAGAAAGCGGAATTCATCGCTAAATCGCGAAAGGCCCGCCTGAAAACAAACGACATCGGCTTTCAAGGAAGTCATGCCCAGGCCGTATATGTGAACGATCACCTCACTCATGGAAGCAAGCAGCTGTTTGCCAAAGCTCTTGATTGAAAAGCAAAAATACATGGCAGTTTCTCTGTCAAGATGTTTGTATCATCAAGGCCCGTCAGACAACAGAAAGCGGACTGCTTAGAATGAGGGACGAAGCTGATCTCGAAATTTTACGCCGCTCGACGCCCTCCGTAGTTCTGATGGCGAATATACAGGTATCTTCGTAGAACGGTGACCGGTGATCAGTTGTGCTTCACAACAACCATAATGGCATACATCTATACAAAACAGCTTCCGTCTTGATCAACTAATAACTGCCACTCTGTAATCAACTGTAATGTCCGCAGCATCAGGAAGCACCATGACTAATTTCAAGCACTCCCATCTTCCTTCCCTTATGCTATTTCGGTTGTCTGCGTATCAGAAACGTGGCTCAATGACTCCGATAAAAATATTTACAGTTTTCAATCGTACACTGCTGAATTTTGTCAGAGTAAAACATCATTTTATGCTGGTTCTGCAATTTTTGTTTTATCAAGCAATAAATATAAGCGCATACATGACCTTCATCTCGAAGTACAAGGTTGAGAAACGGTGTGGGTAGAAATAGAGAATTCGTGTTTCGGCGTTGATAGTAAAAACATAATATTTGGCAGCATGTATTCGTCGCCTAGCTCCTCTCTCCCAGACTTTTGCACAGCATTAGCCAAACTGTATCATACGCTCACGCACAAACACAAAAATGTAGTGATTTTAGGTGACAATTATATTATTCTCTTAGACAGCAACTCCTCTCATTACGAGTACACCAACTGCTTTCAAGGTTATGGCTTTCAGTCATTAGTCAATATACCAACCCGCTGTCCTCGCAATTATATAGGAAGTGCCATTGACCATGCTTTCCCTAAATTCTTTTGTACTCCTGAAACCTATATCTTACGTACGAGCATCACTGATCAATATTCAGTTTTACTTCGTTTTAACTGTCCAAGTTACAGAAGCACGAATGAATTTTCGCAATCTATATTTGACAAAAAATCTATCTCGAAGAAATCCAAAACGCTGATTGGACACGTGTAACATGTCTAAAGACACACAAAGTTGCTATACTGAATTTATTTCAAATATTACCACTTGCATAGAACGCTGCACTTCAACTGTACTTTGTCAAAACAATTATTCATGCCAGCAAAACCCGTCGATTACACCGTCTTTGTTAAAGCACTTGCGCAAGAAGGACAACCTGTTTCGCACAGTTAAGAAACATCCATTCAGCACCCACCTAAAGGAGCGCTACAAAAAATATTGCAACAAAATAAACTGTTGAAACAAACCAAAAAGGACTACTGTATATATATGATACTAGAGACGGCTAATAATGTTTTCAAGCAGTGGAGCATAGTAAACAATTCCTTAACAGCACCGCTGCAAAGGTGCCCCCCCCCCCAAAATAAAGCTTGGCGAAGAAGTACTTAAAATACCCAAAGATATTGCGAAGGCATTTAGCACCAGCTTTAGGTATTCACCAAGTGCACCAGCCACGAGGTGTGACGATAGTTTGTATCATGCATTACATTCATTTTTTTCTTTATCGTACGACACCGAGTGAAGTGCGTACGACGATAGCAAATCTCAAAATCATCAGTCCAGGCCTCGATAACATTTCCGCGTCTTGTAGCAAGGAAATTGCCGATTTTATTTAACATACATTTGCTTACATCGTCATCCTTATGTTCGTAAATGCCGCATTTACTCACAAACTGAAGCAGCGTAAAATAACTCCGTTATTTAGGAAAGGAAATAAGGCAATTATTCATAATTATCGACCAATTTTGATTCCTCCATTCCTAAGCAAAGTGGCTGAAAATCTAATCGAACAGCGACTTTCGAACTACCTCTAGAAATTTCGCCTCTCACCACCAAGACGATTCGGGTTCCACCGTAGTCTGTCGACTAAGCTTGCCCTAACAGCATTACCAGATAAATTAAAAACCGAAATAGATAAAGGAAAATATGTTGGGTTCATTTTGATTGACTTTACTAAGGACCTTGACAGTATTAACCACCGCATACTTTTTTTGTAAACTGGCATCGTGAGGCATAAATGGTCCCGCACTACAGATCCTCTGCACCTACTTACATAATCGTAGACGAACAGTTAACATGTCAGGTGTTTTCTATGACACAAAAACTGTAAACAAAGATGTGTTCCAAGGATCCATTCTTGGCCCCTTATTACCGACCTGCCGAATTGTCTGACATTCGTAACTGGCTGCATTTTGTACGCCGACGACACCACTATTTTTACATAAGAAAAATTTTCCAGTTTTATTTCACAGCTCAACCATGACCTTGCCAACAGTTCGTACTGGTGTCACAATAATAAGTATATACTTACCCATCTAAGACAAAATTTGTGGTTTTGAGCATGCCCACAAAGCCTCGTTACGATCTCAACCTTGTATACATAACTAATCACGCCATAATACCTAGTGATGAATGCACGTTCTTGGAATTGAACTCGACAGTTTTCTAAAATTTGATGCACCCAATAATCTAATCAGGAAGCAAGTTGTATATGCAGTTCGGGTACTAATAAAAGAGTGCCATTACATTGAGAAACGGATCCTAATCAACTTATACTATGCTTTTTTCCACAGTCACATAAACTATTGTATTGCGTCATGGGGTCTGACTTATAACTACCACATAGCCCCATTAGAGCAAATTCAAAACCAGATACTGCGTATAGTCACCTGTAGTCGTTTTGATGCTCCCGTTGCCCCCCCTTTTTCTTGATCCTAAATTTCTTCCTATTACTCACCCGATACGATTTAACGTTGCCACAATTGCCTTTCGCCTTTTCGATGAACGCGACCTTCTCTACATTATTGGTAGACCTAAACTATAAAACACTATCCAAACGCGTTTTTCATTGCAAAAACCTTTTTACTTCCTAAGGTACACACTAACTACGGTAAACAGACATTCGCTTCTACTTCAATCAAAATATGGAACGAGCTACCTTATACGGTTAAAACACAAGTGCCTTCATCAACTGTTAAACGTTCTCTTCGATACTTTTTGACGACACATCACATAGTCTTTTGACGTGCGCATTCACATTTTGCAGAGTATTGTCATTTTAATCTTTTACACACCTAAGCATTGCGTTTATACAACTTCTACGTAAGTATACGGATTGATTGAACTCTATATTGTTTAATATAAAGGATGCTTTATTTTGTTTAAATATTCCTCTGTTAGTTGGTTTAATGCTGTTTGTGTTATTTGTTCAATATGTTTCTTATTTATTCCTAAAATATGCAATGATAACAATTCAGTATTTACGGGTACTCTCGTTATTTCTTTGTATAAGATAGGTGATAAAAACTTAGGTATCATTTCTGCTAGCAGCTGCAATTAAACTGCTTTTGTGTATGCTATCAATAACAAGGGGTCCCACTACAGTTCATTACTCTTGGACCATGTTTTGTACTTACTATATTCGGGTCATGTACCATTCTGTAACAACAACAAAAAAGTTCTATTCTATTCTATTCTATGCTCAGAGGACTTCGAAATGGAAACCCCGTGATGAAGTCGAGAGGTGAGCCGTTGCGGGATAGCACAATTGGTTAGCGTACGGCATTCGTTATGTGGGATAGGTGAGTGCAATACCCAGTCCCAGAAAAACGGCGAGTGGTTTCATGACTTCTATTTTCCATTATTATTCATTCATCGAAAAAATGACGAACATGTCATTCGGCACCATAAAATCCTTCACAAATCAGCCGAAACTCACTGGCAATTAGGACTGCAACCTTGATATCTGTCTTTACCGGGTCCCTCATGCCATATCTTTCTATTCTGCTACTTGTATTACGAGGGCTATGGTTCCATCTGTCCGGAAGTGCCAGTAGTTATCCACGACCTCTATACAAGACTTCCGTTGCTGCAGCTGGAAAAACACGTTCTATTTTTTCCGCGGTGCTCGAAGGGAGGCGCTAGTTGACCGGCCTCAGAGGAATTGGAAATATAAATCCCGGTGATGAACCCCAGAAGTGAGCCGTCGTTGGATCGCACAATTGGTTCTTGCATTGCACGCCTTTGGCGGGGTATGTGGGTTCGATTCCATCTCCGGGAAAACCGGTGGATTACGCCTTCGGTTTTTACGTATTTATAACTGCATCACAAAGACCAACATATATTCTTCGGCACTCCAAATCTTGGAAAAATCAGCCGCATAGCTTTGTCAACATGGACTGCAACCTTCCCATAAAGTCCTTACCGAGTCCCTGGTGTCATGACTTTCGGTTCTGCTTCTTGCATTACGAGGGCTTCTGTTACAGCAGTCCGGAAATGCCAATAGCTATCCCTGAGTTCCGTCCACGTCTTCGTGGCGGCCGCTGGGAAAAGCACGTTCTTTGTTTCCAACGGTGCTAGAGGGGCAGCTTTAGTTGACCAGCCTCAGAGGAGTTCGAAATATAAACCACCGTGATGTAGTCGAGAAGTGAGCGATCGTGGGAAAGCACAATTAGTTTTTGTAACGCAGGCATTATGCGGGTTAGGTGGGTGCGATTCCCGCTCCTGGAAAAACGGCAGATTTGTTCTCCACTTTATTCCCTATTATTTAATTTGCATGGAAAAAATAACTAACATATGTCATTCGGTACTATAAGATCCTTTAAAATCTACAGAATAGCACTGTCAATAACGGCTGCAAACTTCATATGTGTCATTACCGAGCCCCGCGTCCCGTTTCTTTCTGTTCTGCTACTTGTAATACATAGACTATGGTTCCAGAAGTCTAGAAATGCCAACAGCTATCCCCTTATTCCGTCCAAGTCTTTCATGGCGGCCGCTGCGAAAAGAGCGTAGTATGTTTCCCGCGGTGTTCGAGGGGCGGCGCTGGTTGACCTGCCTCAGAGTAGTTAAAATTAACCCCCGCCGTTAAGTTGAGAAGGGACCTTCGCAGTATAGCACACTTGATTAGAGCATCGCACACGTTTTTGGGGGTATGTGGGTATGATTTCCGCTTCCGAAAAAACGGTGTATTTTTTTCAACTTCTATTTTCACCTATTTGTAACTGCATCAAAAAAGACAAACATAGTTCGTAGGCACTATAAACATCTTTCTAGAACTAGCTGAATAGCACTGGCTACAGGGACAGCGACCTCGATATGTGTCCTCAATGAGTCCCTTATTCCGTATCTTTCCGTTTTTACTTGCATTAGGTGGGCTATGGTTCTAGCAGTCCGAAAATGCCAATACCAATGCCAAACTTCCCACCACGTTTTCGGTAGTGGCCGCTGAGAAAAGCACTTTTTAGGTTTCCTTCGGTCTGTGAGTCACTGTGCTAGTTGACCCGGCTTACAGAAATCTAAATCTAATCCTCTGCGGTAACTTCGAGAAGGAGCCCTCGCGGGATAGCACAAACAGTTAGTGCACCGCAAGCGTTATGTGGGTTAGGTGGGTTCGATTCCCGCTCCCGGAACAACAGCGGATTTTTTACTTTTATTTTTTCGCCTATTTATCACTCCATCAAAAAAAGACGAAAATAGCTAATTCGGCAAAAAAACCTTTCCAAAATCAGCCGAATAGCACTGGAAATAAGGACTGTAACTTTGATAGGAGTCCTTAATGAGTTCCTCGTCTCGTACCTTTCGGTTTTGGTGCATGCATTACGAGGGCTTTGGTTCCACCGGAAAAGCCGGTGCACCAACCTCGACAACCTTTACCTCACCAACGCTGACGGAAGCAACCGATTCTACCACAGATACAACTACATCGACAAGAACACGACGGACGAGTTTCGCCGCCTCGAGAACCACCGCATACTCACCGTTACACAACAGTACTTGCCTGCATTTGCCACCAGTGCGGACCCGGACGTAGAATTCCCTCTGGCGCTACTAAACACCTGATCACTCAACATAATGGCAATACAATGGAACCACCCGGAAACCCCATGATGCTTCGCATCCTCATCAGGATTCCCCACGGGAAGATGGTGTATTTTTTTTCTTGTCTTTTCCCGTATTTATCACTGCATCAAAAAAGACCCACATATATCATTTTTCACTACAAAAATCTTTCAAAGATCAGCCCGTAGCACATGCAATAAAAACTGCGACCCTGATATGTGTCATTACCAGGTTTTTTGGCGCGTAACTTTCTGTTCTGTTACAAGAATTTCGAGGGCTATGGTTCCAGCAGTCAGGGAATGCCAATAGTTATCCACGACTTCCGAACAAGTCTTCCTTGCAGGCGGCTGAGAAAGACACGTTCTACATTTCGCGCAGTGTTTGAGGGGACGCGCTAGTTCACCGGCCTCAGAGCAGCTCTAAATAATCCCCCCCCTTCCCCCGTAGAGAAGGGTGCCTTCGCGTGGATAGCACACATGCTTCATGCATCGCACGCATTTTGCGGGGTCTGTGGGTTCGATACCCGCTTCCGGAAAACCCATGGATGTCGGCTTCGGTTTTGCGTATTTATCACAGCATCAAAAAGGCGAGCATACATTCTTCGGCACTATAAAAACTTTCAAAGATTAGCCGCATAGCATTTTCAAGAAGAGCAGCAGCCTTCAAATACGTCTTTACCGAGTTCCTCGAGTCATCTCTTTCTGTTCTGCTTCTTGCATTATTAGGGGTATTGTTCCAGCACTCCGTAAATGCTAAAAGCTATCCCCGACTTCCATCCACTTCTACGTGGCGGCTACAGGGAAAAGCACGTTCTACGTTTCCGACGGTGTTCGACGGTCGGTGCTAGTTGACCGCCCTCAGAGAAGTTCGAAATGTCAACCGGCGTAGTAAAGTCTCCAATTTTGCCATCACGGGATAGCACAATTTGTTAGTGTACCGCACGCGCCAGGCGGGATAGGTTGGTGCGATTACAACTCTCGAACAAAGGCGCATATTTTTCGCTACTTCTATTTTGCCTATTTATCATGCATCCGAAAAAATGACCAACATGTCATTCGGCACTACAAAATCCTTCAGAAATAAGCCGAACAGGTCTGGCCACAAAGACTGCAACCTTGATATGTGTCCTTACCGAGCCGCTCGTCTCGTATCTTTCTGTTCTGCTACATGGATTACGAGGACTATGATTACAGCAGTCCGAAAAGGCCAATAGCTATCCCCCAATTCTGACAACGTGTTCTGTGGCGGCTGCTGGGAAAAGCACGTTCTACATTTCCCGCAGTTTGTGAGGGTCGGCGCTAGTTGACCGGCCTTGGAGGAGTTTGAAATATAGACCTCCGTCTTAAAGTTCACAAGTGAGGCGTCATGGGATAGCACATTAATTTAGTGCACCGCAAGTGTTAAGCGGGTTAGTTGGTTGCGATTCCCGCTTCCATAAAAACGGCGGATTCTTTCTTGACATTTATTTTGGCATACTAATCATGCATCGACAAAAAGACGAACCTATTGCATTCGCCACTATACAAATCTTTCAAAACTCAGACGATTAGCGCTGACAATATTTACTGCGACCTTGATATGTGTCCTTACCGAGCCCCTCATTCCTTATCTTTCTATTCTGCTAGTTGCATTACGTAGGCTATGGTTCCAGCAGTCCGGAAATGCCAATACCTATCCCAAACTACCAACCATGTCTTCGTTGGTTGCCGCTGGAAAAAGCACGTTTTAAGTCTCCCTCGCTGTTGTAGTCAATGCAAGTTGACCGGACTTGCGGTGAAACCCTTGCGGTAAATTCGAGTAGGGTGCCGTCACGGGATAGCACATTCGGTAAGGGCACCACATGTGTTTTGTGGGTTAGGTGGGCTCGATTCCCGCTCCCGGGACAACGGCGGATATTTATTAAATTTTATTTTTGCCTGTTTATTACTCCATCAAAAACCGAGCATATGTCATTCGGCACCAAAAAATCTGTCCAACATCAGCCGATTAGCACGGGCAATGAGAACAGTATTTTATATATGTTTTTAATGAGTTCCTCGTCAAGAATCTTACGGTTCTGCTAGCTGCATTACGACGGCTATGGCTCCAGCAGGCCGAAAATGCCAATTGCTCTCCCCGAATACCGATCACTTATTCTGTAGCGGCTGCTGGGAAAAGCACGTTACACTTCAAGGCGGTGTTTGAGAGGCGACGCTAGTTGACCGGCCTCACAGGATAATGATGATGTATCTAGCCTAATTGCGCAAGGCCAACTAAGGGAAAAGAGCGCCAAACAATATGATTACATGAGAGTAATACGAGAGTAAAAGCAGAAAATTTCAGTAAAAATAAACAAAGTAAAACTCAACGTAAAAAAAATGACTGGTGTAAAGGGCCTGGTTGTCAAGATGCTTGATAAGAAATGATATGTAAAAATTTGACATGGTAATAAATTCAAAAACGCGTTTGATTAAAATCTTGGGCTTGTTTCCTAGAAGTATGATAGAAGTGGTGGAGTATGTCGTGTGTGTAGTTGTGGGAAGTATTTGTGTCCTTTTTTGTCAAGTGCCTTTTATTGTATGAGGATGTGGATCACGGATAGGGCGTCTCTGCACCAGCTGTACAGAGGTCTTGGAGATCCAGTTAGAAGGTGCGAGTGCGTTGCATGTGTGCGCCCTATCCGTAATCTTGCCAAGGCGACTTCAGTGTGTATATTGCGTGTGTCGGTGGTGCATGATCCCAAGTGTGGTTTTATTACGTGTAATTTGTTGTCTGTATGTTCACTCCAGTGTGTTTGCCATGTTTTGCTAAGTTGTTCTCTGATGTGTGGCTTCATGCCGGTCTATGGTACTGTTGTTATGTCAACTCTCGTACTAAGTGCAGCAGCAGTGGCCATTTGACCTGCGGTCTGGTTCGCTGTGATCTCAGACTGGCCTCACACCCAGCAAAGTGCCAGTTAAAACATGTGGACATACAGAGACCTTATACCCTTGACTATCAGATTGACAACATGGTTTTGAAACAATTTTTCTACTACAATTCCTGCACAAACTGAGGGAATCTGTATAGATAATGAATCGGTGGATTTGGATTTGATGTATATGATTAACAAAGTACACCATAAGGTTCTGCCACTGTTGGAAATATTAGTGAAATTAAGGCCGAGTCCATGCGCAGCGTAGGGCACAGAGGTGGCAGTTTTAGAGGCGTTCGTATAAAATTCAGAACACAGATACTTCTGCTGCAAATACGAGAAGTGCTGCAGGTTTGCACATCTAGAAGCTCGGATTTTATCCACATGTGTGAAAGATGTGGCGCATAATACAGGGGGAAGATGCCAAGGTGCTTTACAATCTGTTAGAGAAGTTTGGATTATATCTAAATAGGAAACAGCAACCTCTGACGCTTCCTCAGTAATTCTTTAACAGAAGGGTGCAGAGAACGATGGTCGATTCACCTGGAGTTTAGTCATGGAGGTATCATAAAAACTGATTTAAAAGAATGGTGAAGCATGGATGAAACTGTTGGTTCCTTTTGTTGGTTCCATTTGTGGCACTTTACATACAGGCTTTCAAGTGGACTACTCCGGAAGGCACCACACACCAAGCGTAGCCCTACATTAAGAACAAGGTCCAACATTCTGAGGGATGTTTTAGTTGCCGAACCATAAACAATGCTACCATAGACCATTTGTGAACCTATAAAGCTGGTAAAACCAGTAAAAAAATCTTTTGTCAGCACCAAAAGAAATGTGCAAGAGAACCTTCAGGATAGTTATTGTTTTTAAGCATTTATGTTTTAGGTCTTGTAACTGTGGGATGAATGCGAGCTTTTCGTCAAAGTAAATACCTAAAAACGTGTGTTCTCTTTTGACTGGAATCGAGACACCATTGAGTTGTCAGCTGCATACCATTGTCAAGAAGAACAGCAACTTTCAAATAAGTTCTTACCGAGTCCCTCGTGTCAAGTCTTTCTGTTCAGCTTTGTGCATTATGATGGCTATTGTTAAAGCAGTTGGGAAATGCCAATAGCTACCCCCGACTTCATCTGTGATGAGGCTCCCGTGAAAGAGGAAGAAGAGGGCCGAGGAGTGCGCGGAGCGTGCAGAATAATCGAATCAGCAAGGGCTCAGCGGACGCATTTGACTCGCTTGGCGAGTGAGTGCGGCCCTGTGATCGCTTGGAGCTAGACGCCAGGGTCTCAACCACTGCTGTCGCCGGAGAGCCGTCAGCCGCTGGGCCGGTTACCGAAGTCTGTCTGCAGGCCCGTGCATGGATCTGGTGACGCGCTGGGCCAGAGAGCGCTGTTCGGGGAAACACCGGCTGCAACCACCGCTGGGCCATTGAGCCGCCAACCAGTGTTCACGGTCCCTTACGTCCGGCCGCAGTTCTGTGTCCGGACCCGACGTGACCTGAGACTCCCCAGTGAGCAAGCCGTGCCGTGGTCTAGGATTCGTCCTGGTCTAGGATTCGAACACGAGACCACTGCTTAACCGGAGCAGTCGCTCTACCAACTGAGCTAACAAGGGTTCGAATCCTGGACCAGGACGAATTTTTCTTCAACTGCGAAGTTTCTGAGAAAGCTGTATAGCTTTCCTTTGTAGCCGTTGGCTGCATTTAGGTGGATGTCAAACTTTCCTTCACAGAAACTTACTCCACCTTGCTTGGGGGTTCCCCCTAAATCTGGTCGATTAACACCCGTCCTTCACTTCAAGTTGTTGATCAATGCGCTTTCGCGCTACTAACGACTGGCCTCTTGGTTAGCTCAGTTGGTAGAGCGACTGCTTCGGTTAAGCAGTGGTCCCGGGATCGAATCCTGGACCAGGATGAATTTTTCTTCAACTGCGAAGGTTCTGAGAATGCTGTATAGCTTTCCTTTGTAGCCGTTGTCTGCATTTAGGTGGATGTCAAACTTTCCTTCACAGGTGAATAATAAGCAATGCTCCCGATTCTATCCTTTAGCAGAGAAAAATGAGGGATCATTGTCTTTGACCACGACAGCCAGCCCAAATAGGTATCAGTTACACAAGTAGAAATTCCACTGGTAAAGGGGTGTACATAGTAGTACGGCATAATGACGGCGCGGCTTACACTCATGTGCCTGAGGCCCACCTCAATACGAAAGGAAGACGTAACGCGCTTATAAATAAACAGAGCACTGTGGGGCTAGAACAAATACACATTGGTCAGGGCAGTCTGGAAGGGATTCATGGTACCAGGATTTACTTTGGAAATGCGGTACTATGCATGATGTTAAAGAGCCAAGAGGGCTTGGAGGGAAATTAGAGGACGGTACACAGCCTTGACTTTGGTGCCCATGGCAAAACTACAAATGAAGGGGTACAGGGGGATATAAGGCCTAGTCGTCCTTCGATGAAAGGGAGGCGCAGAGCACACGGACGAAATACCACCGCCCAGCGTCGCTAATTATATCCTGATGAGCACGCCCTCCGAAGAACGCGCAAAAACATATGCTGTAATAACCTCCCTTCAAATCAAGAACTATCGTTTCCCGGTCTCGACCCATGTGGCCGCTCTGTCCAACACGGTCACGCAGGTAATATTTAATATCCCAGAGGAAGACACCGACGAGCAAGTTTAAAAGAGTATTTGCTAGTTCAACTCTGACTTCCATTTTTGGACGCTAAAATACTGAACAAGTCGAACATGGCTCAGATTCTTTTTCACGGAACAAGGGTACGTTTCTGGATACGGTATCGCTCAACGACGCACCGTTACCGCCCATTTCGACGAGAAACCGAATCCTGCCCCTTGTGCTGGTCTTCAGGCTACAGGCCGGACGTCTGCCCCTGCACCAAGTCCCCCCCCCCTCGTTTCCCATGGTGCGGGCAAGTAAACCCCACGGAGCAACACCCATGTCAAGCCCTATGCATAGTGTGTGGTGGCACCCATCTCACGGGATCATCGGGCTGCCCCAAAAAATATCAACGCAAGCACCGCACGCCCACCTACGCCCAAAAAGCATCGCAGAACATTCCCACGTCCGCTGGTTCCCACAAGGCCACGGAGAAGAGGGCCCCAAACGTTACCCTCCCGGCCACAGTTCCTCCAGACACACCGGGCGTGGACCGGACCTCTGCCATCGATCCCAAAGGGGGGCTGCTACTTGGCCACCCCTGAAGAGCTCAACAGCGACGAGCCAACAAGCAAGCAATCTCTTGACCCCTCAGGTGAGCTGCTTAGCGCCGTCCACGCCCTGCTCAGCGCCAATCTTCTCTTCCCCCTCGGTCCCATACGCGGAGGTCCTCAAAGAGCTCGCAGCCATCAAAGCCGAAATACTCTCCCTCAAAAAATAAAATGAAGCTCTCCACGAGGAAAAGAACAGGCTGAAAACAAACACATGTTTCTCACTCGTGTGATGACCCCGCCCCTCCACCCTTTCTCCCGTTAAAAGGAAGGCCGTTTCTGATGACCCATCCGCCCTCGAGGCCGTTCCCCAGCATACGCGCGGGCTTGAGAGACCAGGTCGCTCAGGTCGAGAGCAAATGTACACAGCCCTTGCGACATAACCTACTGAATACTTCTGCCTCCACCAGACCCTCCTCACCAATATTGGCACTATTCAAGGCAACATTGAGTCATGGCGAGTTTAAATGAAATCAAACATCCGGGAACTATTGGCTGCAGTAAACGCTCTCACATTCTTCCGCACACCTCTCCCGGATTCCGATGACCTGACCGACGAAATGTAAAAGGGATACTCTACGGGTCTGTCAGTGAAACTGTAGGGGGTATCGTAACAAACGATGTGCCTTACAGACCTATGTACAGTCCAAAGAATCTCTCCCCATTGTAATCATCTTCACGAAGCGGGTACAAAAGTCTCGCTTGCCGGCTACAAGGCCTATCACGGAACGCACGATTTAACCACCGCTGTTTAGGTTCATCGCAACGTTTCTGCAAAGAAATAAATTGTGGAGAGACTACGTCAAATGGAGGAGGAATTATGGATCCCAAGAGTGTTCAGGTATCTGTATATGAAAAGCATGGAGATGTGGTGGATCCGCATGACTATAGTGCTGACCAAGCGGTACAGAAATTCGGTAGGAGGAGTTGGGGTATACATAGGAGCTAAAAAGCAGGGAAAAGCAGGATCGACATGAAAGTGGGTGCCGAGAATGGAAATAAAAAAGCCTGGAGAATATTAAAAACAGAAAGTACAAATCAGTAAGGAAAGTTTCAATTACAATAGGCGAGGCCGTGCATTGGTCTTTATAGAACGGGTGGTGTGTTGGCGAAGATGGGCATACACGGCTAACTACAGGCGATGGGACAAAACTTTTGTATGCTGCGGGAAGAATCGGGATACCACAGAGGGCATTGTCGTAGACTGCACAGATATACGACTGCAGCGAAACAATGGGGAAGTGACGTTGATGGAGGCTTTGGAATTTTGTTTGAGGCGGAGCCCCTCAGGTACCAAATTTAGGGGAGCCCAAATTCAGGGCCATAGAGGTGACAAAGCGGCGGCTGTAGGTGTGGTTGAAGAAAATTAGGAAACAGTATTGGATGTAGGAAGTGTTGTATACCGAATTAGGGTTTAGACAAAAAGGGGTGAGGTCACAAGTGTGCAACGGCAAAAGAGGGAGGGGGTTGACCCATTTGTGTACGGAAGGGTAGGGCAATTAAGTAGAATACCTCAAACAAGTCGGTTGGTGAAGACCGCCGTGGTGATAGAGATGGCGCCTAATTATCATCATCACCATCAAGCTTCGCTCTCCGGCGCCGACAGCTTGTATTCACTACTGAAGCACGCATGCAGGCAACCATGTGAGTGCGCCGTCCCTGGTTACGTCGGGCTCCCCGGGATGGCGGTGCTTGTCTGTGCCAAGCACATAAAATGTGTAGGAAGTTCCAAACTCTACGCCACCGAACGCAAATAATTGCCTCGAATCTATTGTGCGTGCGATTATAAACATCTCTGTTGACACCCCCGTTGATACTCCCTTTGAAACGGAGCAGACGTCGCATGCCGGTGTTTTTTTTTCGGCGTTCCGGTGCACTGGCACGAGCCGCACCGTGTCGGCGGTGGTGTCCAGTGTTGCCAAAAGAAGAAATTCACAGGTAAACTTTCCGATTAGTACCAATAGCATTCGTTGGCACCTTAACTCTGTCGTGGCATTTCGGAAATTAAAGAATTATGTTTTCATCCACAAGCCATGCTCCTCGCGGTTTGCGTGACCACTGACGTACGTTTGAAAGGGGAACTTCTAATATAATCGCGCTCGCTGGCCGATCGCCACCGGCTCGTAAAGCTACTACAAGCTTGCCGAGAAATTAAGCGCTGTATGCGATTTGTGTTACGATTGTGCTGTAGTCCACAAGAAGGCACTTTGTAGACATTTTATTCGAGTCATGATTTGTACATCCGAGAGCAGACGGAAGCGTTCGCATACATTTCGAAAACCAAACAGCATGAACGAGCACAAGCATATATCAGTTAGTCAAACGCAGGGACGTTTTATACGAAGCGTTGGTGGACTCGATTGTGGTTGGTTGTTAGAGGGGTAACTAAGCATTGGGACTGAAGTATTGCTCGAACATAAGCCACGTCATTGCAGAAAGCTGGGAGTGTGTGTCCGCGCTGGTTAGGTTCACGTGTTTTGTGTACTTTCCGAAACAGGCTCATTCGTGCATCCTTGTATACGGTGTTGATTTCTATGTTCCCGTTGCTAATCAGAGCGCCATCCAAAATAGTTACTGTGTCAACTGAGTTTTTTTTTTATTTTAGATTGTGATGGCTTTACTTTAATGCGTGCATTCTAGTGCTTTCCGGTTAAGAAAGTACAGAGTTCAATTTAGTGTAAAATGGTTCGCAGAGTATATTGGCAGATATTCAAATTTTCAGCGTCTCTTGTTCGTGATAGACCAATGTATTTTATTGAGTGGAGCGAACGGTTGATAGACTTTCCACAGAGCTTTATTTAATTATGATTTTCCACCTTCCTCAACATTTTGATGTTTTATTCTTGTCCATGAATGGTGACAAGGGTTAAATATGCTTCAAAAAGTGGTAAAGGCTCATAGGGTTGAAGAGCTGTAGTAATAATTGAAAACACTTGTGCCACCGATAAAACGGGTTTATGTCACCTCTTGAAGACAGCATGCAGACAAAATGCAAGCTTGGTAGTTTGAAAGAGTTAGGCACTTAAAGTACCGTCAGCACATGTGCAGCATCAAAGGAAGCTTCATAACTGGGAAATTCACCTTTTATTCCAAAATCTCGATTCTCCCGCTAAATGACGCAGTTTTATGACGTCTACACTGAGGCATCCAGAGCAGGGCCTTCAAACTAAGGGGAGCCTGCTGACCTGGGCTGTTCTCATCCTATATGCCGACGTTTTGCTGTAGTCTTTATCGCCCGCTTTCATGAATGGAACTGCAGTATCGATAAATTGCTAGTGTTCAAACTTTGCTTCCGGGGAGAATTCTATACCTGCCGTATTTTAGGGGCGAAGCACATTAGATCATCGCTTTGTCCATGGCTTGTCCGCTGGGGCGCGTGTACACAGTGTTGCACATGCGCGAGGAGCATTGGATTCGATTAGATTGGCTTGGTGTTGTAATAAATCAGATTAAATAAAATTGGTTCGAATTAGATTAGAATTGTATTCTGTGCACATGCGTGGTCGCTCATTTACATGCGCAAATGCGCAATTGCCCGGCTGTTTACCCTAAGAACGATTCCCACTGCTTCGACCACTCGTCATGAGTCACTTCGTGGAGATTCGTGATTTTTTGTTGGTATTCACACTAATCGTTTCCTAAAGCCCAACTGACTCGAAACACACATTCATGTAAGGTAGCTTGACGCTTATGTCAGTTGGTAACTATTGCGTCAAACAAGTCTAACACGTCTGACGACTTTGTTAGAGAGTGTCTGCCTGGCGAGGTGCGGCACTGTCTTCTACGGTGTTTACGTGTTCGTTCATAACTTCAATTGCTCACCCCACACTTATTACTGCTATAAGAAGTATTTGCCCTAAATTTATCGCGAATATCTTGTTTGGACACTTTATCAGACCTGCCAAATTAGCGTTAGCTTATACCGGCCTCAGCCAATCGCACAGCTTGGCATATTGCATCATAGGCTCTATTTCGGGAATGAGCTTTGGGTGGGATGGCCATACAATGTTTGCTAATTATATGGCTTATCTGAGTGAACCTTGTGTTAAAGGTTGCGTCAGTATGTTAACGATGCAATCTCTCCAATGAACCAAACAAGCGTTTTGTCTTTATGGCCCCTTTAAGGGTGCCACCCAGCTAATTACCAAGCACTTACTACTGCTCAGAGATGTACAGCTGTTGCAAACATAGATGACAACGATGCGGCATATCAAAGTGGTTTATCTTCATGCATTCACAGTGTCATATGGCTGCGTTTTAACCAAACTCTTTTGCTTCTGTGTGTGCAGCTGCAGTAAGAACTCTGGCAAGGATGAAAGGCTATTATCTAAAACGTCGCCAGGAAAGCTCTGGCAAGGATGAAAGGCTATTATCTAAAACGTCGAAAAGAATTCACAGCAGACCTTCAGGCTGTTAAGTGGCTGCTGCTCATGCACACACTTTTGCTCCTGGCCTGAATACTTTGGAGATACTTGTGTAAAGCGGTAAAATGAATTATTGCCAGAGGTTCACGCTTCTTATAATGCACACGCTGTTGGTATTGGCCTTAAAATTGCAGTGAGGGTTGAACTTGGACTGCTCCGGAGCACCTACGTACGTTAAATGTTGTATCAAATTCCTATTGCGAGATATACAATGGCATGCCCACAGAATGCTTACTACAACCATGAACTGTGAAATGAGATAGGCCGCTTGTTTTCCCGCACCTGCATTCAACCTTGTGAACCAGATAATTCACAATCTACTGCTACTGCAGTAACTTCTTCAAAGGCACAAAGGTCTAAATTCTTTATTGTTTAACTGCATCCGCTTTTCTTTGATGATTAGCAATCACGTGTTTGCCTAAGAATATTTGAAGCGCACACTAAGATCTTATCTTTCTTATCTGTTTTTTCAAGCTGAGAGCACTCAGCTTTATTTTCCCACTTTGTTAGATGTATGAGCTCGTTTTAAAGAGGTACGATAGGAACCTATGTTGACCAGATTTCTGAATATTTTCGCTGCGCTTTTATGCAAACTTAAACATTTCAACATAACACAAACAACGCTAAGCGCGTGGACTCGGGCGTTTTGTTTTAAGTTTGAAGCAAATGTTACCATCCCAAAAAAACGCAGCAGCAAAAGTGCACACACACAATTAGTTTACGTTTACATGTACTTGCCTCAGCATTAGTTTAAAAAAAAACGCTTGTGGAAGCTCCACCAAAACTGTGCTTCTACATGCGAGACATGATTCAGCGTGTAATGTGGGTGCGTATGAGGCAGCGAAACATTTTCATTCTTTCTGCTCTTTCTCAAATAATAACAAACTGCTGCTTGTGCAAGTGGGGTGATTGTATTCACGACCCTGCTACCAATATGAGCCAAGTTGCTTTTATACTACAGTGCACCTTTATTGCATTGTGCTTTACGCCATCAGAGTCAAAACCACTGACATAGCAGCCATTGGCTAAATAGTTAGATGTGGATATTACAGCCTTTTCTGCGACTAGTGATAAGGTTATCCTTCTGTGGTGTTCAAATGCAATATAGAGCCCCCTCTCGGTATTTAATAACATACACGTTTGCGTGCCAAAGTTCAAGTACTAGAACCTAAAGTTTCGAAGGGCAGTCAGCGATGGCTGCCACCAAACAACACTTTCTCCAAGCAAAATTATGGTAGCCTTCAAAAGGACTGTTTCATCCAGGTGGCAGTGGAGCGTCCTCAAAAGGGCCAACAAAATATACATCGTCGACCCGCTCATGTAGCAGGCTGGTTAAGGCATTACGCTGTTGAGCCCAAGGACGCGTGTTTAATACCGGCGATGGCGCCCCAATTCTCATGAAAAAAAAAAGCTAAAACACCAAAGTGTGGAAATTTCCCAGGGTAAAGATTCCCAGGTTTTGAAAAATAGTTTATGGCCCTCTCTACGCCGGCCCTGGAAGCCCAGGTGTAGCTTCGGCGTGTTAAACGCAACAACCAGGGAAGAAAACCACGCAGCGCATTCAAAGAGCCCATGATGGAACGCGCTGTGCAAACGGTGTGGGCTGTGTTTGCGGCCCACTGTACATACGAGAATGCGGGAAAACCTGACGTATGGGCTAGTGAGCGCATACGGTACCTAACAGTTTTAAAATTGAAATGCAAAAAACACGGTGTAATGCAGTCATGTCAACTTAAAAATGAAACCAATGGCATACATTCTCCCAAAAGGAATTTTCTTTTTCAGCAGGTTCACATTTGTATTTTTTTGGGCGCACCACGTTGTACGTGATTTTTTTTTGTTTTTTGTGCTTACATTTTGACAAATAGTTTTAGCGTGTCATGGAATAAATCTATATGGATATAATTTTCTTCTTTGCACGTAATATGTACAACCAAAAGACATTACCATTACGAAAGTACATTTGGAAACACGGAAGTCTCTAATGTGACCGGATGACGCCCTTCTCCTACAGACGTATCATGTAAAACACAACAGAAGTGACACAATGGCTAAGCCATAAAAAATGAAAGGGTAGTGGGTTAGAAAAATGCAACCTTTGTTTCCTAATTCGCAGCAAGTGACGCAACGTTTGTTTTCGAACAAAATCTGAGAGAGCTGAGAAAAGTATATTTTTGCCATTAAATAATTCATTAAGGTTTTAGTGTTCTGTTAGTAAGGACTATCGCCACAAAGTGCAACACTTTGGACCAACCGCAAAATTCAATAAACTCCGCTCTACAGCCAGTAACCTGTCGCTGCTAACTCGTGTGGGCAGCTACAGTGATCAACATCCTGTGTTGTATCTTTCAGTATAATATTTCATTATCATCCATTTTCCAGCGCCCACACCTGTCTTTCAGACCATGCTCCTGTGTATTGCCTTGTACCCTTATCCTGCTGTAATATGCTACTGCAAGCCTGATTTCTAATGTTTTGCTTTGGGCCACTGCATAAGAGCTATGATCTTTTCAAAAGCTTATCTACAGCTATGAAACCTACTCTTGATTTGCCTGACACTTATTTAAACACGTTAAATGCTTTATTTTATTTCAAAAATGCAGACAAAAGTAATATCCTTTAGCAGAAGCCAAAAACAAGACGAATCCTCTTTGTATGCTGTTTACCATGCTCAGGTTGCATAAAAGTACCCACTCTAAAAAGGTTTTCAGCTACCATTATCTTTTACTGAAAAGCCACTCCAATTATTACCTCAGTGATATTTATTTTTGCGAAATTCGCACCTTCGGAATTTGAGTGTGTATGGAAGAGAGAAACGTCGCTTACGCGTCAATTCTTTTTCTGCCTTCTGCAGATATTATGTCAATGGGCATTGATCATCAGTTTTTTGCAGTTCAGCGCGCCAACGAGTGGGCGTGGACTCGTGCTCATGCGTGGTACGCAGCTGATGCGGGCCAACAATGACCCGTGCAAGATCTTCAAGTCACCGGCTGTGCATTACCCTCCTTCGGGTGAAGCGCGCATGCATCGATACCGACACCGTGCCTTCCCGACCCTATAAAAACGGTTTGCCTAAAGGCATCTTCAATTAAAAAAGTAGAGCACGAGACATGCAGACCCGTCAATTTGTTTTCTGTCTTATAGCGCATGTTGGGTCATATCCTTCAATAAATTAGAAGAGAAATAGCTATGCCATTCTGTTGCTCTTTACATCCCCCAGTGTTTGCGTGGCTGTTAAATATGCCTCCATCAACGTTAGGATGCTTCTATGTCTGGGTGAAGATATTGAGACTAATCCAGGTCCTCTAGGTGTAGATAGCAATAGTATTGACATTGTTACCTTGTTGAAATTTGTGATTACTTAAATCGAGAAAGAGCTTTCCGGAGTACTTTTACAGATTTGTGAATCTGATAATGATGGTTTATGTTTAATGGCGCAAGGCCGACATGGGCAAAGAGCGCCAAACACAAAGTTATTTGATGAGGAGGCAAAACGAATAAAATCAGTTAATTACTATTATCACGGCTCGTGTAAAGGGCCAGTGTGAAGAACATGAGTAGTTAAAAAAAAAATAAGGTGGTTGGTGTATATAGGACCAGGGGTAAAACTATTGGTGGTATAAAATGAGTTGTAAGAAATGAACCTGTGGTAGAATTTTAAAGGTGCGCTGAACAGAAAGTATGGCATCGTCTCCTAAGAAGTATGACGGGTGTGGTGCACTATTTCCCCTGTGTAGTTGTGGGAAGCGTTTGCGTCGTGTAATGTCGATTGCCTTACATTGTATGGGGATGTGGATCACAGATAGGGCCTCTCCGCACCTGCTACACAGAGGTCTTGGAGATCCAGTGAGAAGGTGCGAGTGCGTTACATGTCTGGGCCCTATTCGTAATCTAGCCAAGGCGACTTCGTTGTATCTATCACGTGTGTCGGTGGTGTATGGTCCCGAGTGTGGTTTTATTACGTGTAACTTGTCTGTTTTTTCGCTCCACTGTGTTTGCCATGTTTTGCGAAGTTGTTGCCTGATGTGTGATTTCACGTCGGTTTAGGGTAATTTGGTTATGTGTACTGTATTTAGGAGTGTAGCAGCAGCAGCCATTCCATCCACTGCCTCATTCCCGGCTGTACCACAGTGGCCAGGGACCCTGCAAAGGACGAGTTCAAATTTGTGGACATACACAGACATAATACCTTTAATGATAGGATTAACAATGTGATTTTTGAAGACTGTTGATGACGAAGGCCGCACAAAATTGAGGAAATCTGCATATTTAATGGATGGGGGGTGTGGCTTTGAAGTATATGATTAACTACACGAATTACATCATAAGCCTCCGCCGTAAAGATACTTGTATTACTATTAAGAGTTCTAGTGACACTAAGGCCGGGCCCATGCACCGCGTAGTACACAAAGGTAGAAGTTTTAAAGACATCCGTATAAAATTCAGAAACACTGATACTTCTGCTGGAAATACAAGAAGCGCTGCAGAATTGCAAATGTGGGAGCTCTGTATTTATCTACATGTGTGAAAGATGTGTCGCATGATACACGGCGGAGATGCCATGGGGCTATAACATCTTTTAGAGAACTTTGGATTGTATCTGAAAAGGAGACATGGAGCTCTGACGCTTCCTCTCTAACTCTGTAAGAGAAGGCCGCAGAGAACGATAGTCGATTTAAATGGAGTTCAGTCATCGATGTATCATAAAAAACCTAATTAAAAGGATGGCGAGGCATGGATAAAATTTTAAAAGCATAAAGAAGATCTGTGTATGCTCGCTGACGTTGTAGGTTCTATTTGTTGCACTCTACATACATACTTTCAACTGGACTAGTCCGGAATGCAACACTCGCCAAGCAGTGTCCTAGATGAAGCACAGGGTCCAGCATTCTGAGTGATGTTTTAGTGGCTGATCTATACACAACGCTACCGTAGTCCAATCGTGAACCTTGTTTGTCAGCGCCAAAGGAAATGTGCGAGAGAACCTTCAGGATAGTAAGTGTTTTTAAGAATGTATATTTTAGTTGTTTGATGTGTGGGATGAATGTGAGCTTTTCCTCAAAGATAATACCGATTAACATGTGTACCTCTTTGCCAAGAATAGATACACCGTTGGGTTGAATGCCGGGATCCCGCCGAATCCCACGCCTGTTGAAAAACAAAACACAAGTGCACTTTCCTGGAATAAATTTAAAACGTTGCTATCTGCCCAGCCGGCTAGCTTGTTCACACCAAGCTGAACTTGGCGCTCGCAGATTGACAAGAGACACGATTTGAAGGAGAGTTGAACGTCGTCTACATATATTGAACAGGAAATCGATGGTGGCCGCCTTCCGAATAGAATTCATTTTTACAATAAACAAAGTGCAACTTAAAACTCCACCTTGCGGCACGCTGTTTTGCTGCATATGAAACCTAGAAAGTGCAGTTCGAACTCGCACGCGAAACGTTCTTTCAGACAGGTAACTGGCAAGCGTGTTCATCATGTTACCCGACATGCCAAAGGATTTCAAATCGCTGAGGATGCCGTATCGCAAGGCAGTATCGTACGGTTTTTCAAGGTCAAAGAATACTGTCATGCAGTACTGCTTGTGAAGGAAAGCATCTTTGATATGACCGTAACGCAGCGAGTTCATCGTTGGTAGGTCGCCCCGCCCTAAAGTCTGCCTGGCAGCTATCGAGAAGACCATTGTACTCTAAGAAGTACACGAGTATCCTGTTTATCATCTTCTCGAAGAGCTTACAGAGGCAGCTTGTCAGGGCAATGGGACGATAACTGGCGGAAGAGGAAGAGTCCTTCCCTTCCTTTAGTACAGCCACTACTACGGCCTCCCTCCAAGACTGTGGAATGTGCCTCAAAAGCCATATTTTATTCTATAGGTGTAAGAGTGTTTCAAGAGTGTCTGGGTGTAGGTGTTGTATCATGGGGTATGTAATCTTATCTGCGCGTGGAGCTGAAAGTTTGCACGTGCTCACGGCAGCCCTCAACTCATAGAGAGTGAATTCAGATTTGTAAGAACTTCTATTTGTCTTTGTCTTGTAAAGGCTTTTTTTCTGCAGATGTTTTGTGTTTCATGAAAGTGCTTGTGTAGTGTGCTGAACTGGACAAGTGTTCAAAGTGTTGTGCAAGTGTGTTAGCCTGGTCTTCAAGTGTGTCCCCTGTTGTGCTAACCAGGGGCAGCCTGTGTGTCTGTTGTACTTTGAGCTTGGGTATACGTGTCCAGACTTTGTGTGTATTCTTGTATGAAATAATGGATGTCGAGAAGGTATGCCAACTCTCTCGTTTTGCCTCACAGCGCAGACGTTTTCGGAACGCCTTGGCCCGTTGGAACAAAATAAAATTACCTGACGTGGTGTACCGAGGAAGTATACCCCACGTCTTGTTCTGGGCCTCTCGTGCCCGCCTACAGTCCTCATTTCAGCACGGCCTCTTCTTGTTGCACGGGGCACCAGAGGCGTGGGGAATGTAATTTTCGGTGGCGTCGAGGATGTCCGCCGTGATAAGTTGGTGGCTTCTTCAACGTGTAGGTGTCCTATGGATGTGTCGTGTTTTTTTATGTATCTGTAAGTCTGTTACAGTTAGCTCGTGCTTCATTGAACCTAAAATGGGAAGATGAACTGCTTGGACCTTTACCTATATATGTTAGTGAAGCGGGGAAGTGGTCACTGCCCAATGGGTCAGTGCCCACACCCCACTCAAGACATACAACGAGAATAGCCAAGTCAAAATTTGAGTATGTATTTTGTCCTAAGTTATGGTATGTAGGCTGTTTCTTGTTGAAAAGGCATGCTCCATAGTATCTTAAAAACTTCTCTATCAGGCGACACAGGGAGTCCGTGCGAGAACAGACCCAAAGAGAATTGTGTGCATTGAAGTCGCCTGTTTGGATGTATGGTTCAGGCAGCTGGCTGACCAGCGCCTCAAGGTCAGAGCTCAGAAGTGCAAGATCAGGAGAGATGTAGAAGGAGCATACCGTTATGAACCTATTAAAAATAATGAAATGCACTAACGTGGCTACGTGAGCGTATTGGCTTAACATTATTGGAGAAGATAGTGCGGTTTACACAATTCTATCAAATCTATCAAATCTATTAAATATGTTTGTGCGGACGGCTGCAGCCTCAAGGACGGTGTTCGAGGTGACAGGGTGGCATGCTAAGGATTTGCGAGCGATTATGGCCACACCGCCAGAAGAGTGTGTCCAGCCAACCCTGTCCGTTCTGTATACTACGTATACCAGAAATTTGTATACCAGAAATTTGTGTGCTTAGAATTCAGATGTGTTTCCTGGACACGCATTAAACTTGGCTGATTGGCATGCAGAATCTCATGCACGTCTTTAAGATTATTCAGAAGGCCTCTGCAGTTTCATTAAACTATGTTTTCCCTTCCCATTATTATGTGTTAGAGCTACCGGAGTGTGACTATTTACGTAACATCTTTCGGGGCTTGCACTCTTGGGAGGGACTTTTTGGCTTCTCTGGAGGTTTAGTTGCAGTGACCCGCTCCTTCCTCTTCAAAGCATACAGGAATGGTACCACATACATGTCATCATCAGATTTTGGAGGGGTACCCGGCGTACCTTGCCCCAAGACTTGGCACCCCTTCTTGTACCCTTCGTTTAGGCCGCGACCGCAGAGGGCATCAGGAGCACCCCGGGTGGCATAGGCGGTGCGGCGGATGTGGGTATTGCTGCAGTTACCTCCTTCTCCATCCCCTGCGGGCTCTCGCGTGTGTTTTGGGCCGGTGGCAAGGAGGAAAAGGTAGGTGCAGCAGCATCGCCACCGGACGTGGATGCCACCACAGCCGCTGCTAGCTCAGCGAGCGGTGCGGAGGCGGGTTGGGCTGCAAGAGGCAACCCAGGGGGAGCGGCAGGGCGGAGGGGGGACCAAGTCCGACTCTCGGTACTGGGTCCCGTCCGAAACAAGACGCCGCTCCGCCCCCTGCGAGCTGCGTCGGCGTACCTCCCCAGGGGGAACGAGGCGAACCTCTTTCGCGCCTCTGGGAAGGTGATGTTTTCGGTTACCTTCAGGGTAATGATTTTTTCTCAACATGAAACTTTTCACAAGCGTGAGAGAATGCTGCGTGTGGACCCTGGCAGTTCGCGCATGTAAAATTGGTTGCAGAGCAGTTGTCGGAGAGATGATCATGCTGGGCACATTTGGCACATGTTATGCCGCGAAGAGAGTTGGTACCATGCCCGATCCTCTGGCACTTGAAACAGCGCCGCGGGTTCCGGATGTATGGCCGGACAGAAATACGGATGAAACCTGCGTTGACATGCTCGGGCAGTGCGCAGCGGTCAAAGGTAAATATCAGGTTTTTTGTTGCTATTTCTTTCTTTGCTCTCCTTATGACGATGCGCCTTACTGCTGTCACGCCTTGAACGTTTAGGCCTTCGAGTAGATCGGTCTTTGTCTCGGTTAGAAGGTCTGGCACAGATATCACACCCTGAGAGCTATTGAGGCTGCAGTGGGGTGTGACTCTGATATCCAGGTCTGCCATGCGGGTTTGGCTCATGAGAGTTGTGCCTTGCTGCTATGTGTTAAGATCAACTTAGACCTCTCCAGTTCCTAGTTTTTTTTAAATTGTATGTCTTGCCAGGGATAGATTCAAGAAACATGGATACAAGGAATGCAGATTGTGAAGAAAGAGGCTTCGATTTGTCAACCGATTCAACTATCAATAAACATGGGTAGTTGTCGGGTTTCGGAGAGTTGATGGCAGGAAGAGGTGGAAAAGATTCCTCGGTGCGGACCCTTCTCAGGGTCCGATTAGGCTTGTAGGGGGTTTTTCGGTTTAACATAAGGCATAGAGAAAAGCAAAAGACGGGGGTACTTCCTTCGCTCGCGTTACCCTGATACCTGGAGAGGTCCCGGAGCTCCCTGCCTGGTAAACAGACTGGGACCCATCCGCCGTAGCTTGACCTGGGCTCCGACGGCCACCGTTTGAGGTGTCTACCCTTCACCTTAAACACATCTCCACGGTTGGATCCAGCCTATGTATGGGGGCTCGGGGTCCGCGGTGTCGCCAACACCGTCACCAAGATTGCTCAAGGTGCCCCGTGCGGGGAGATTTGTGAATCTAAACAAATACAGCGGATGCTGGAGCATCGCCTAAGAATGACTCACGGTCGTGGAGGATGCAGTTGCTGCCTCCGAAAAGCGAGCATTGTTTCACAAATGTAGTTCTGCATTCGCCGTGGTCCGGCAAGAAACGAACACTCCCGCTTGTCACATTGACGACTTTCATGATCGTTTAGGGCGAGGGAATCTGCCTTATCTTTCATGGTTTCGGCGACCACCGGGTGGAGACTTGGGCAGAATCTGAGCAAAAGGATCGCGGAGTGTTTGTTTCCGCACTTAAGATTTAACTACCTGAGTTTGCAATTTTTTTGTGCCCAGTGACCGAGAAAGTTTATCACAGAAAAGTGCTGGCCACTGATTGTAAACTTTTAAGCTACAAAACCAGCACTATTTTTTTACAAAGGTAAAGCTTAAGGCGGCAGGCATTACCGTAAACAAAAATTTAGTCCACTTAACCTCACATGATGAAGGAAGTGAATTTCATTCGCGAAATGTATCGGCCGAAACTTAACTGTACGTTCAAAGCTTCTCCTATGGATAGAAGCTACACATGTATCCCGTGCTGTGACACTGTGCGGAATTGGTGTAGCTGCGGACTAACCTGAAGTAATGGGTGTTGAGCAATTTAAAAGCACTTGAATGCTACCCGTGAGTCTCCTACCGCATAGAAATTCAGCACAACGCATGAGAGTCGTGTTTTTGACGTATGTTTTGTTTTTTTGTGTTCTTAGCATCGTTAATAGGTCTGAAAGCTTATCGTCACCTACTCAAAAGTGCATTTCCGATATTGTAATTTTATAAAAACGTGTTCATCGTGATACATATCTAACAGTGAATTTTTGTAAAGCAACAACACACTCAACATTTTTCGCTACGACCGTGAAGACAAGCTTGGTGAAGAAGTGGTAATTGGAGTTGCTGACCTGTTACAGCTTTTTTCGTTCCCTCATGTATGCTACCTGGAGATGGTCTGGTGAACGAAAGCAGTCGTGATATGCTCGTCTGCTGATGCTATCGGCCTTTTAATTACTCCACAACGTCCTAAGGAACTTTCACGACGTTTACAAAAACACCGTGACCAGGATCCCACGTACACCAGTTTTTATTGGGCTACTCTTTTTTGTGAACTTAAATTGCTGTGCCACTAGTCCGGTAGTTTGTGATACGTCATTTCAGACAAAACAGTACGCATTTAAACTTTTCACAGCTAATAATCTAACGTACTGGACACGCAAGTACTCTCAATTTTGTTTTAACCGCTACTCCACACGTGGCCCATGAACTTACTTCCATTCCAGGAGTTAGTGACCATTGCTTTATTGATTTTGTGCTTAATGAATAGGTTAAGCGCCTACTGACCAATGCGAAACGCATTTGAACGTAAAGCAAGGGAAACTTTATTGCAATCAACCACATGGTTGGAATGTTTCTTAATAACTACATGGCCACGTCTTATGAGCGCTCTGTTGAAGGCAGTTAGAACGTTGTTGAGAACAAGAGCAGAGGCTTAACAAAAATATACATCCCACTACGTGCCATGACAAGTATGGATCGAAACCCTTGGTTTACCTTTCATTGAAACTTAGCCTCAATACGAAAAATGAGTTTTCTTAAACCAAAGGGCACAAATCCGCATGACCAGTATCGTTCACAAGACCACGCTAGTACGCGCTATAAGGACGAAGGGAAAAAGTGGAGTTTGCGTTTTATCATCATGCGCTCCTTAGGCTTCTTATACAGAACGTTGACCAAATGGTGGTAGTTTGTCGGCGACCTAAAACGTAACTCCATATTCAACTGATGATGATGGTGTTGCTTACCCAGTTTCAAAGTGCTGTAATGTGAATGATGATGTATTCTCTAAACCATTTTTTACATTTCTGTTGTGCAAGGCTCTCTAACTTTATTAGTAGAAAATTTGCAACCACAGGATCCTGTGAATTTTAATTGGGTTGGTTTAAGGCGTAATATTCATGGTTTAAAGCCCTGTTTTACGTTGGAGTTGATGACGTCCATTGAAAGTTCTTAAAGAACACCGAGGTGTATTATCTATTGCTGCCGCGAAATGGTTTCACCAGTCCATTTAAACTGGTTGAACACCGAGGTTTTGGTAGGTGGGCAAGGTGACGCCGCTGTAAAAGTTCGGCCATAAAAAGCCACCGCTAAACCATATTCCGATAGCACTAACTACCATGTCCTGTGAAATTTTTGCATATAATTCCTTCCAAGGATGTTACTTTTCTTGAGGCCAATTCAATTCGATAAAAAATTGTTAAAAAGTTTTCTTTCGAACTGAACCCAAGCCGCTGCAGCTAACGACTTCAACTCGTGCTTTTCCTCGGATAACTGTGGTGTACGCAAAGAACTGTGCATGGAGTGTTGCTTTTCTTCAGTCACATTAACGAATTACATGCCTAACGTTGTTAACCCGTGCATTAGACAGTTTGCGAATGATTGCGTTTTCTACAGAGAATTCTATATTAGCTCTGACACTGCGGTGCTTCAAATTGGTCTGAGGAGCATTTCTGCATGGTGTACTCCATGGTACCTGCGACTAAAAACTAAGAAATTTGAAGTAATGCGAATTTCACGTAATGCTCATTGTACCAATATTACCCACTATCATCTCGATGAATCAAAGGTAGGAAATGTAAGTTCATACGAATATCTAGGAGTTAACAATACCGCTGGCTGATCTTGGGAAAAGCACATCGAGTAGATACAAAACAACACCAACCACATGCTTGACATTTAGAGAAATTTTTATGCATAAAGGTTCTTTTATGTAAAACCATTGTTCATTCAAAACTCGAGTACACCTCCTCGGCATAGAATCCCTGCCTCGATCATATTTCAAACACCATAGAATGAGGTCCGAATCGCGGCGCACGCCTTACACTATCCCTATATTATCGTAGAAGCGGCTCATACTCTATGTAGCTTTCTCTAAACTTCCCTCCTATTTCAGTACGCAGAAAATTGTCCCGCCTCATTTTCTATCAAAAAATTAGGTATCACAAGTTAAATCCTAAACACGAACTACTTTCCGCGCCGGCACACTTATCACGTGTACTGACCCTTCTTACAAAGATGACGTTCCTTTTGCCCCCACACTATCACTCTTTTCTTGAAGAGGACGTCTAAAGAATTGAATGACCTGTCATCGTCCGTCGCAACTCTCGCTTTTAAAACCTGTGTTGAGAATTCCTATCTACGTCATTGATTTTAGTTTGAATATATAGAATATCGTATATTATTGCAATACTTTGTTAAGTTTTATAGGTTTCATTGTTTGATCTGGTATGTAAAGCTGCCATTCTATTTTCGTATTTTTTTACGTATATTAACATTTTGTTGTTATACTTAGCCAAACAAATACTCCATCCAATAAAGCCTGACCGGCCGACGTACTTCATTAGGTGATAAAATAAATTAATAAGCAAACAAATTAATGAAATAAATAAACATTAAGGTCGTCTGCACGAATGTTTATTTTGCGCCGAAGCGCACCTAGTCGGCATAAAAGCAATATTTTTCAGTATAGAGACAGTTGCCATAATACAAACATATATTACATATATATTATTCCAAGCAAAACAAAATATTTTTAAAAGAGCTCTTTTAAAATATTCAGGTATCTTTAAATATCGTAAAAATATTTTAATTATTTGTAACTGAATATTTACACAAAGGGCAGCAAGCCTTACTTTTGGTGCAATAAAAAAGTTCCATAGAAAAAAGTAACTCATTGCGCATGACCTAATATTCTAGCAGTGTCACATGAGGGAAATTGTCACTCATGCAAATTGTGGCCCCATGAATCCGAAATAAGTGCGGGTGGTCTTACTAAAAAAATTGAAACCAAGCACAAGGAGATGATAAGTGGGTGAAGCGTTCCTTATCCTACGCAGTGAATGACTCTACCACTTTAGTCTATGACCTTCGATATTTCCAACGAGCCAGCATGTGTAGACTTTTTGCACCAAAAATGGTAATGGGGCGTGTGGCTGAAAGATTTTATAATTTCATAAAGCCTAAAGCTGGGTGGGGGGCAGCGGTTCTCCAATGCAATAAATAAGAGAGGGACAGAGAACGCAGTTTAAAGGTACTGACGAGGTCTGTCAAGCAGATAGCCTAACATGCTACGTCAGGTGAATAATGACACAAATGAAAAAAAGGCAAAAATGACAAATGGCCTGTAGACAGAGTTCAGTAGTTCGAAGTAAAAATAAAAGAAGTGTTAAAACACACTAGAGAAATGTTCTAACGCAAAAAATAAGGGTTTCAACAAGACTCTATAGAAAAACAGCCGTTTAAAGCAGCTTTAGTATTGTCCTAGAGCATTTTGGCTGTCGAAGAAGATTTGAACTTAATTTGATCGCAACTGCGCCGTAGACTTTGCAACGCATGGTTTGATTTTCCTGGAAGAGCTGCCGATGTTCGCGGCGTACGCGCCCAGCTCGCTAGCCAAGCGGCGATGCCCCCCTAAATGATTGGCGCATGCGCTTTACCCAGCTGATTCATCTCCTCGACGTGCGACTCACCGCGTGATTCCGAACTTGGCCATGGATTACAGCGGTGCCGTCCGTATTCTCTTCTCTAAGCATTTCGAGGGAGCTGGAGGCTTCGATCCGGTGCCGCAAAGCGGCGAAAATTGGGCATACCGAATCATTCGAGTTCCGCAAAAAAACCGAACCGCCCTCTACCAAAAAAGACGGAAGCCCAGAACGGTTTTCTTTAAGTGGCATCTTGCCCCGTCAAGATGTCCACGCAGCTTTGGGTCTAGGAAAACAATTATTTATTAATTTTCCATTCTTAGAGATCAGGGAGGAGAGAAAAAAATGCACAAACCGAACAGATGCTCCCAGTCCCTAAGATAAACACAATGACCCGTATTCACGGCCAGTGACAAGCTAGTGATGACTAAACTTAGTAGCCTTGGCTATTTATCATGATTTACGCAAGTCAGTACTCAATAAGAAATGTATCATTGATACCGCATTGAAGTCATCAAACAAGTAATTACGTGATAGTTGTGACTTTGAGGTATTCAGAAAAGGCTGTGGGTGCGATTCAAGGTTTCCGCTTAGCAAATGAATGGCGGCTGTGGCTAGGGGTAAATATACGCATCGTTATCAATCCTTTGTTGTTCTGGTTTCCGTTTACTGTGTCCTCGTCTACAACAAGTCTGTCCCGTTCGGCTTGCCTTACTACAGAGTGGTCATTTCCTTAGTTTTTTAAGCGTCCAAATGGGCGCAGCGTGCTGAGTGGACCCCGGAAGAGATTGTTGGCAACAGACCATTCGGTGTTTCGGAGCTTACGCTCACCGGCAGTCCGGTAGAATCAAAGGTTGTGTACCTCGCGCGCGCTGAAGTAATTTTTATTTTCCTGACCTCCGTCACCGCGACCACCATTTTTGTCAAAGGCGAAAAAAATCCCGAATACAAACCTAAGGGCGTTGTTGTGATATCTAGTTGTCCAACCCCTCTCCCTCTACAGCTAACAGGATCTAACCTTACATCGGTCAAATGAGCTTCGATTTTTTGCCCGTCCCGTTGAGTCTATCTGGCAATGAAAGGAGTTGCGAAGCTCGGCCGGCAAGTGTTGCATACTGAGCTTTTAAGGGCCGGTCCTTTGAACCACGAGGCTATCGGTAAGGAGAAGAAAGATTCTATAGTGCGAAATTGGTCGGGTTCTGGCGCGCTTTACGTGTAGTAATGAAAGAGAATATGCGACTGCGCAACGTAACACGTAACCGCGAATGCATTGCCACATATAAGACGGTTTTACCTATTAAACTGTTCTTTCAGAGTGTGGTTTTTGCTTTCAGGTAAATCCTTGTTTTGATTATTCTGGCATACGTGTACCTTCTAGGCCTTGTTCCTATAAATTAAAAAATCGTAGGACAATAAAAACTTTTTGCTAATATTACTGACTAGTAAACAGAATTTGTGCTGCAAAAATTGAGATCGGTGCTTGAGAACTACGTATATGACGAAATACGAACATTGATCGATACGGGACTGTATAATAGGTAGGATTTTACTCGCACACAGAGAAGGTAGAAAGACAAAACATGCTGAAAAAAACACAAGTTCAGTGAGTACGAGGAAGTGTCAACCCTTCCCAGTCACTTCAAAGGGACGGCCGTTGTCGATAATACGAAACAAGCGGAACCGAGCACTCGATGCGGGTACGTTCGATCTTCCCGAGTGTCGGCAGTTTTGGCATATAGGCACAGAAACACACGCGTTCCACACTAGAGGGCTGTGAGTCAAGGCACGGTCGACAATGAGCTGGTACATATGGCTGCCACTACAGACTAGCTGGATGTAGAATCGTCCTGGCAACAGCCTTTAGGGTCCAGGGCTACCGAATCGTTGCAGGCAGCCTTCCGAACCATGGGTCCTCCAATTACTCCCTCTTTGTCGCCTGTCACGATCCCATCCATCTTCCTTTTCACCTGTCACTTTGATGATCCCGTTTGCTTCTGACGAATCAGCTGACACCTTAGCGGCGCATCAGATGGCCCGGTGGTGAAGGTTCTACAGCTCAGAATTTTTTTCACCTCGGCTTACTTTATCAGATTACACCTAATGCAATGCATAGCTGAATTTGCGAACGTACTTTCTGATCTCGAGCACCTACTGCACTCATTGAAGTGCCGGATTAGGCAGTGACCTGCTTGTGAGTTACCCTAACCAGCTTTTGCTGTGGTGTCTCAAAGTCAAAGTATTACTTGTAGCGCTGCAATCTGGCCCCATCACCACTCTGTTCCCTTTGTAACGCCAAAGTACATTTTTTCCTCTCCTGGCGAGGGTACTACTCTATACGAAAAAGGTACTTGGGAAAACATGTTTAATCAACTGTCCCTCCCACGGTCTGTTAATCTAATATTATACTTCGGGGCGAAGGTGCTCCATTTCAGCCGCGCAGATGTTTGCTCCCCCGTACAGATAATTATTTATGAATCTGGTAATCTCACACGAGCTAGCCTCCAGATGGCTGTGCTAGGCTTGCCTCAACAACAACCCACCATTTATGAGCTCTGATATTAGCGCTATCCTGCCCACTCCTTCTTCTTCACAAACGTCTCTGCTTGTTTTATTGCTTTACCTACTTCTCATACCTTTTCTCTGTTGTTTACTTCTCAGTTATATTTGTTTCAACACTTCCATTTCATGTTAGGGCACGTCTTTTCTCTTTTTGTATTTACCCACTAAACGACCAGTTTAAATTCATTCGTTAACTTTATTTTTAAGTACTGAGTATACAGTTTCTCTCTGTCAATGCCCCTTTCCCGGCCAATCCCCCTGGGTGGGTATGAGCCCAACTGTCTGGCACAGCCACCATGATTCTGCCGGTTCACTTATTAAGTGCAATGCACATCTTAAGCGACCCTGAACCTGCGTCCACCGGAGATGTCCGCGCACGTGGAGATGGGCGCGCGCAGCCTGGTCGCCGCTAACATGGCACATACCCACGAGGGGGATTGGCCAGGAATCTCCTCGTCTTCCTTGGCAACGGGGGGAGATGGGCGCGCGCTGCCTGGCCGCTGACATGGCACATACCCACGTGGGGGATTGGCCAAGAATCGGGCGTGAGAAGGGCTAATCCACCTGCTTAAAGGAGTACTGACACGAAATTTCAAAGCTGAGATCCGCTCTAGCAATCAAGTACAACGACAACACAAATAGGTGTCTGTGAATAAATGCATCTTTCTTTCTTTGTAGTTGTGTGTGTGATCTCTCTTTCGCGAACATTACCGAACCGCGCAAATTCAACTCGTGCATTCGCACTTTCACATTCTTCCCCTCGGGGAAATGCGGGGAATTTTTTGCGGTATCTTGCATACAACACACGTCCTCATGGGCGATTCTCCGTCTTTGGTCTTCTGAAACGACATTATTTCCAAACCATGATTGCAGAGGTTGAACAGAGCACAGTTTCAGAATAAAATTCCCCACATTTCTCCGAGGGGAAGAATGTGAAAGTGCCAATGCACGAGTTGAATTTGCGCGGTTCGGTAATGTTCGCGAAAGAGAGATCACACACACACGCACAACTACAAAGAAAGAAAGATGCATTTATTCACAGACACCTATTTGTGTTGTCGTTGTACTTGATTGCTAGAGCAGATCTCAGCTTTGAAATTTCGTGTCAGTACTCCTTTAAGCGGGTGCCATAGGCCTTCTCACGCCCGATTCTTGGCCAATTTCCCACGTGGGTATTTGCCATGTCAGCGGCCAGGCAGCGCGCGCCCATCTCCCCCCGTTGCCAAGGAAGACGAGGAGATTCCTGACCAATCCCCCACGTGGGTATTTTATTTATTTATTTTTATTTAGTACATACTGCAGGCCCGGTTTGGGCCCAAGCAGGAGGGGCATTACAGCACATACAATACACGGAAATACACAGCACAAAAATGTAGCCGCACATTATGGCAAACAAAATATCAAACATAGAAACAACAAAAAAACAATTCATTACACAAATCAAGCAACCGCTAGTTAAAGAAAAAGAACTATACATGGAAACAAGAATACGTAAAAAACCGTTCACTACACAAATCAAGCAACCGCTAGTTTAAAACAAAATCATTAAATTAAATCTATGCTATGGGTAGACTGTAGTGATGACAAAGGCTAAGTTCGAAGTCAGTGCTATGTGCTAAGTCAGCGAAAAGCAAAGGCTATGTGCAAAGGCTATGTGCTAAGTCAGCGGCCAGGCTGCGCGCGCCCATCTCCACGTGCGCGGACATCGCAGGTGGACGCAGGTTCAGGGTCGCTCAAGAAGTGCATTGCACTTAAAAGCAGTTTGTCTGGCGGCTCTTTGGTAAAACAAAGCGCCCACCTAAGAGTTTGCTGTTCCTACACTTATGGTATCCCCTCAATTGTTCTAAAATATAATCAATTCCAAAAACACAAAAAAATTCAAAAGTCCTACTCACGTACTAGTCAACATTATAGTGTTATTTGTCAAAAACAATGTCTTTGTCACGAGCAGAGGTACATTGCACAAAAGAAGTCTGCACCAGCATTTTCACTTCAAGAGGTGCTAGGCAGAGAATGAGTATTCTAGTAGGAACAAGCACTTGCGGCATTCATCAGTGCGAAGGGTGATGTTCCTCACTGTGACTCGCGCACACACCTTTCACGTCTCTTACCTCATCAAACCTTCATTGCAGAAAACGGAAATTTTTCCGTTACCAATTGTTCTAATGCAGTGAGGTGGGGGCAAAGGTTGCTTTGAAAATAGCACTCTTGAGATAGCTTATCCTGAGGTCGTTATTTGTTGGAATATTTGGATACGCATGCGGACATTTAGGTTTGTGAAAGGTAAGGTCTGAAGTTTTTTGTGTTATTTTCAAGTGTTATTTATGTATTTTAGCTAACTAACGGGCTACAACTTTCAAATGCTGTCGAGGTATTTTGCATAGCTGCCACCATGAATCATTATTGAGCCTTTATTTTCATTGATAACGGCAGCTGTAGAGTCTGTTAATTTTTTGCTAGATGGTGTAGCAATAACGTTACCGAAAATATTGCTCAGAATTTTCGTTTTTAATCGAGCATTGTGTGTTTGCAACTAGTACATTGTGCGGGCATAAGTAAATTTTATCCCTGTGTGGAATAAGTTTTCCGTAAGTATGTCGCAAACCTAGGGTTGTACTTTATGCCTCTAGATGATTCTTCTCTACGCCGTAACGGCGTTTGCTTTTCTTCGAGTGCATTTTTGATCATCTTGATAAAGCAAGAAAAATTATTCGCACCATTGATTATCGTAAGGCAAATTTTAGCACTGAAATTGTCATACCTCCTACGTGAATCTTACGGGTTTTTTCCTGTTACTATCAAGAAAGAGTTACCTTAGTGTTGGCGATTTTTATTGACTTGTGGGTGTTTAGGCTGTTCAACGATACTATTGAGGAAGAGACGACATAGTTCTTCGAACACACCTGTTGGTCGAAAACTGCGCAAATGATAGAAACTTCGCGCAATGGTGTGGACTTTGGGGCACGTTACCAGATTACGGATGTTGCATTGCTGTGTGCGCGTCAAAAAACACGCACTGATGCGGGCTGTACTTGTTGCGTCACCTAAGCTGCTCCATCCCTTGCCGCAGCACTTCTGCCTCAAACAGTACTTCATCATGGTTTTGTTAGCCCACAGAAGCATTCATACGTACCGTCATTTGAAGATTGAGGGTGATTTAGATATACAGAGAGCACGTCGTGCAGCTGGCGTTGCACATACACGCTTAACTGTCCGAGCTAGCTCGCCCTGTTGTACTTACAAACAGTGGCCATCTTTAGTAATTACCATAACAAGCCCAGGCCACGCACAATATAATGGCCGCGCACTAATAAATATTACTACTAAACCTTATTCATGAACTCTGAATACGGGCAACGGTAGTAGGGGCTGCTAAGGATGGTAACGTTGATATTTAGGTAGTGACGTAAGATGTTGGGCGTCTAGTCAGCCATTATTTTTCACCGCCTACCGGGCAAACGTGAAACAGCAGACTTAAGAGAACAAAACTGGCATGCAGAATCTCATGCACGACTTTAGGATTATTCATAAGGCCTCTGCAGTTCCATTAAACTATGTTTTCCCTTCCCATTATGATGTGTTAGAGCTACCGGATTGTGACTGTTTACGTAAGATCTTTCGGGGCTTGTACTCTTGGGAGGGACTTTTTGGCTTCTCTGGAGGTTTAGATGCAGGGACCCGCTCCTTCTTCTTCAAAGCATACAGGAATGGTCCCACCTACATGTCATCATGAGATTTTGGAGGGGTACCCGGCGTACCTTGCCCCAAGACTTGGCACCCCTTCTTGTACCCTTCGTTTAGGCCGCGACCGCAGAGGGCATCAGGAGCACCCCGGGTGGCATAGGCGGTGCGGTGGATGTGGGTATTGCTGCAGTTACCTCCTTCTCCATCTCCTGCGGGCCCTCGCGTGTGCTTTGGGCCGGTGGAGAGGAGGAAAAGGTAGGTGCACCAGCATCCCCAACGGACGTGGATGCCACCACAGCCGCTGCTAGCTCAGCGAGCGGTGCGGAGGCGGGTTGGGCTGAAAGAGGCAACACAGGGGGAGCGGGAGGGCGGAGGGGGGAGCAAGTCCGACTCTCGGTACTGGGTCCCGGCCGAAAGAAGACGCCGCTCCGCCCCCTGCGAGCTGCGTCGGCGTACCTCCCCAGGGGGAACGAGGCGAACCTCTTTCGCGCCTCTGGGAAGGTGATGTTTTCGGTTACCTTCAGGGTAATGATTTTTTCTCAAGATAAAACTTTTTACAAGCGCGAGAGAATGCTGCGTGTGGACCCTGGCAGTTCGCGCAGGTGAAATTGGTTGCAGAGCAGTTGTCGGAGAGATGATCATGCTGGGCACATTTGGCACATGTTGTTATGCCGCGAAGGGAGTTGGTACCATGCCCGATCCTCTGGCACTTTTTTTTATTCCGCCCCTTAACCTCAGCAGCCGCTGTGGTTCAAGGGGGTCCGAGCGTCGCTACGGCACCGGCACTAGAGGCCGTTAGAGCCGGGCTAGGTTCTGCAGCGCCAGCATCACACTATGAGCCTTCCGGCTAAGGTTTTTTGTTTGCTTGTTTTTGAGGACATATCAGAGCCCCTCCGTCCCTGTCCAAGGACGGGACAGAGGAGCTCCAAAAGTTCCACTGTTCCACTTGAAACAGCGCCATGGGTTCCGGATGTATGGCCGGACAGAACAACGGATGAAACCTGCGTTGACATGCTCGGGCAGTGCGCAGCGGTCAAAGGTAAATATCAGGTTTTTTGTTGCTATTTCTTTCTTTGCTCTCCTTATGACGATGCGCCTTACTGCTGTCACGCCTTGAACGTTTAGGCCTTCGAGTAGATCGGTCTTTGTCTCGGTTAGAAGGTCTGGCACAGATATCACACCCTGAGAGCTATTGAGGCTGCAGTGGGGTGTGACTGATATCCAGGTCTGCCATGCGGGTTTTGCTCATGAGAGTTGTGCCTTGCTGCTGTGTGTTAACATCAACTTAGACCTCTCCAGTTCCTAGTTTTTTAAAAAATTGTATGTCTTGCCAGGGATAGATTCAAGAAACTTGGATACAAGGAATGCGGATTGTGAAGAAAGAGGCTTCGATTTGTCAACCGATTCAACTATCAAAAAACATGGGTAGTTGTCGGGTTTCGGAGAGTTGATGGCAGGCAGAGGTGGAAAAGATTCCTCGGTGCGGACCCTTCTCAGGGTCCGATTAGGCTTGTAGAGGGTTTTTCGGTTTGCCATATGGCATAGAAAAAAGCAAAGGACGGGGGTACTTCCTTCGCTCGCGTTACCCTGATACCTGGAGAGGTCCCGGAGCTCCCTGCCTGGTAAACAGACTGGGACCCATCCGCCGTAGCTTGACCTGGGCTCCGACGGCCGCCGTTTGAGGTGTCTACCCTTCACCTTAAACACATCTCCACGGTTGGATACAGCCTATGTATGGGGGCTCGGGGTCCGCGGTGTCGCCAACACCGTCACCAAGATTGCTCAAGGTGCCCCGTGCGGGGAGATTTGTGAATCTAAACAAATACAGCAGATGCTGGAGCATCGCCTAAGAATGACTCACGGTCGTGGAGGAGGCAGTTGCTGCTTCCGAAAAGCGAGCATTGTTTCACAAATGTAGTTCTGCATTCGCCGTGGTCCGGCAAGAAACGAACACTCCCTCTTGTCACATTGACGACTTTCATGATCGTTTAAGGCGAGGGAATCTGCCTTATCTTTCATGGTTCCGGCGACCACCGGGTGGAGACTTGGGCAGAATCTGAGCAAAAGGATCGCGGAGCGTTTGTTTCCGCACTTAAGATTTAACTACCTGAGTTTGCAATTTTTTTGTGCCTAGTGACCGAGAAAGTTTATCACAGAAAAGTGCCGGCCACTGATTGTAAACTTTTAAGCTACAAAACCAGCCCTATTTTTCTGCAAAGGTAAAGCTTAAGGCGGCAGGCATTACCGTAAAGAAAAATTTAGTCCACTTACCCTCACAAGTGAATTGCATTCGCGAAATGTTTCGGCCGAAGCTTAACTGTACGTTACAAGCTTCTCCTATGGATAGAAGCTACACATATATCCCGTCCTGTGACACTGTGCGGAATTGGTGTAGCTGCAGACTAACCTGAATTTATGGGCGTTGAACAATTTTAAAGCACTTGAATGCTACCCGTGAGTCTCCAACCGCATAGCAATTCAGCACAATGCATGGGAGTCGTGTTTTTGACGTATGTTTTGTTTTTTTTAGTGTTCTTAGCGTCGTTAGTAGGTCTGAAAGCTCATCGTCACCTACTCAAAAGTGCATTTCCGATATTGTTTTTTATAAAAACGTGTTCATCGTGATACATATCTAACAGTGAATTTTTTTAAAGCAACAACACACTCAGCATTTTTCGCTAAGACCGTGAAGACAAGCTTGGTGAAGAAGTGGTAATTGGAGTTGCTGACCTGTTACAGCTTTTTTCGTTCCCTCATGTATGCTCCCTGGAGATGGTCTGGTGAAGGAAAGCAGTCGTGATATGCTCGTCTGCTGATGCTATCGGCCTTTTAATTACTCCACAACGTCCTAAGGAACTTTCACGACGTTTACAAAAACACCGTGACCAGGATCCCACGTACACCAGTTTTTATTGGGCTACTCTTTTTTGTGAACTTAAATTGCTGTGCCACTAGTCCGGTAGTTTGTGATACGTCATTTCAGACAAAACAGTACGCATTTAAACTTTTCACAGCTAATAATCTAACGTACTGGACATGCAAGTACTCTCAATTTTGTTTTAACCACTACTCCACATGTGGCCCATGAACTTACTTCCATTCCAGGGGTTAGTGACCATTGCTTTATTGATTTTGTGCCTAATGAATAGGTTAAGCGCCTACTGACCAATGCGAAACGCATTTGAACGTAAAGCAAGGGAAACTTTATTGCAATCAACCACATGGTTGGAATGTTTCTTCATAAGTACATGGCCACGTTTTATGAGCGCTCTGTTGAAGGCAGTTAGAACCTTGTTGAGAACAAGAGCAGAGGCTTAACAAAAATATACATCCCACTACGTGCCGTGACAAGTATGGATCGAAACCCTTGGTTTACCTTTCATTGAAACTTAGCCTCAATACGAAAAATGAGTTTTCTTAAACCAAAGGGCACAAATCCGCATGACCAGTAGCGTTCACAAGACCACGCTAGTACGCGCTACAAGGACGAAGGGAAAAAAGTGGAGTTTGCGTTTTATCATCATGCGCTCTTTAGGCTTCTTATACAGAACGTTGACCAAATGGTGGTTGTTTGTCAGCGACCTAAAACGTAGCTCGATATTCAACTGATGATGATGGTGTTGCTTACCCAGTTTCAAAGTGCTGTAATGTGATTGATGATGTATTTTCTAAACCATTTTTTACATTTCTGTTGTGCAAGGCTCTCTTACTTTATTAGTAGAAAATTTGCAACCACAGGATCCTGTGAATTTTAATTGGGTTGGTTTAAGGCGTAATATTAATGGTTTAAAGCCCTGTTTTACGTTGGAGTTGATGACGTCCATTGAAAGTTCTTAAAGAACACCGAGGTGTATTATCTATTGCTGCCGCGAAATGGTTTCACCAGTCCATTTAAACTGGTTGAACACCGAGGTTTTGGTAGGTGGGCAAGGTGACACCGCTGTAAAAGTTCGGCCATAAAAAGCCACCGCTAAACCATATTCCGATAGCAGTAACTACCATGTCCTGTGAAATTTTTGCATATAATTCCTTCCAAGGATGTTACATTTCTTGAGGCCAATTCAATTCGATAAAAAATTGTTAAAAAGTTTTCTTTCCAACTGAACCCAAGCCGCTGCAGCTAACGACTTCAACTCGTGCTTTTCCTAGGATAACTGTGGTGTACCGCAAAGAACTGTGCATGGACTGTTGCTTTTCTTCAGTCAGATTAACGAATTACTTGCCTAACGTTGTTAACCCATGCATTAGACAGTTTGCGAATGATTGCGTTACCTACAGAGAATTTTATATTAGCTCTGACACTGCGGTGATTGAAATTGGTCTGAGGAGCATTTCTGCATGGTGTACTCCATGGTAGCTGCGACTAAAAACTAAGAAATTTGAAGTAATGCGAATTTCACGTAATGCTCATTGTACCAATATTACCCACTATCATCTCGATGAATCAAAGGTAGGAAATGTAAGTTCATACGAATATCTAGGAGTTAACAATACCGCTGGCTGATCTTGCGAAAAGCACATCGAGTAGATACAAAACAACGCCAACCACATGCTTGACATTTAGAGAAATTTTTATGCATAAAGCTTCTTTTATGTAAATCATTGTTCATTCAAAACTCGAGTACACCTCCTCGGCATAGAATCCCTGCCTGCATTATATTTCAAACACTATAGAATGAGGTCCGAATCGCGGCGCACGCCTTACACTATCCCTATATCATCGTAGAAGTGGCTCATCCTCTATGTAGCTTTCTCTAAACGTCCCTCCTATTTCAGTACGCAGAAAATTGTCCCGCCTCATTTTCTATCAAAAAATTAGGTATCACAACTTAAATCTTAAACACCAACTACTTTCCGCGCCGGCACACTTATCACGTGTACTGATACTTCTTACAAAGATGACGTTCCTTTTGCCCCCACACTATCACTCTTTTCTTGAAGAGGACGTCTAAAGAATTGGATGACCTGCCTTCGTCCGTCGCAACTCTCGCTTTTAAAACCTGTGTTGAGAATTCCTATCTACGTCATTGATTTTAGTTTGAATATATAGAATATCGTATATTATGGCAATACTTTGTTAAGTTTCTTAGGTTTCTTTGTTTGATCTGGTATGTAATGCTGCCATTGTATGTTCGTATTTTTTATGTATGTTACCTTTTTGTTGTTATACTTAGCCAAACAAATACTCCCTCCAATAAAGCCTGACGGGCCGACGTACTTCAATAGGTGATATAAAAAAATCAATAAACACATAAATAATGAAATAAATAAACATTAAGGTCTTCTGCACGAATGTTTATTTTGCGGCGAAGCGCACCTAGTCGGCATAAAAGCAATATTGTTCAGTATAGAGACAGTTGCCATAATACGAACATATATTACATATATATTATTCCAGGCAAAACAAAATATTTTTAAAAGAGCTCTTTTAAATTATTCAGGTCTCTTTAAATATCGTAAAAATATTTTAATTATTTGTAACTGAATATTGACACAAAGGGCAGCAAGCCTTACTTTTGGTGCAATAAAAAAGTTCCTTAGAAAAAAGTAACTCATTGCGCATGACCTAATATTCTAGCAGTGTCACATGAGGGAAATTGTCACTCATGCAAATTGTGGCCCCATAAATCCGAAATTATTGCGGGTGGTCTTACTAAAAAAATTGAAACCAAGCACAAGGAGATGATAAGTGGGTGAAGCGTTCCTTATCCTATGCAGTAAATGACTCTACCACTTTAGTCATTGACCTTCGATATTTCCAACGAGCCAGCATGTATAGACTTTTTGCACCAAAAATGGTAATGGGGCGTGTGGCTGAAAGATTTTATAATTTCATAAAGCCTAAAGCTGGGTTGGGGGGCAGCGGTTCTTTAATGCAATAAATAAGAGAGGGAGAGAGAACGCAGTTTAATGGTACTGACGAGGTCTGTCCAGCAGGTAGCCTAACATGCTACGTCAGGTGAATAATGACACAAATGAAAAAAAGGCAAAAATGACAAATGGCCTGTAGACAGAGTTCAGTAGTTCGAAGTAAAAATAAAAGAAGTGTTAAAACACAGTAGAGAAATGTTCTAACGCAAAAAATAAGGGTTTCAACAAGACTGTATAGAAAAACAGCCGTTTAAAGCAGCTTTAGTATTGTCCTAGAGCATTTTGGCTGTCGAAGAAGATTTGACCTTAATTTGATCGCAACTGCGCCGTACCCTTTGCAACGCATAGTTTGATTTTCCTGGAAGAGCTGCCGATGTTCGCGGCGTACGCGCCCAGCTCGCTAGCCGCGCGGCGATGCCCCCCTAAATGATTGGCGCATGCGCTTTACCAAGCTGATTCATCTCCTGGACGTGTGACTCACCGCGTGCTTCCGAACTTGGCCATGGATTACAGCGGTGCCGCCCGTATTCTCTTCTCTAAAGCATTTCGAGGGAGCTGGAGGCTTTGATCCGGCGTCGCAAAGCGGCGAAAATTGGGCATACCGAATCATTCGAGTACCGCAATAAAACCGAACCGCCCTCTACCAAAAAAGACGGAAGCCCAGAACGGTTTTCTTTAAGTGGCATCTTGCCCCGTCAAGATGTCCACGCAGCTTTGGGTTTAGGAAAGCAATTATTTATTAATTTTCCATCCTTAGAGATCAGGGAGGAGAGAAAAAAATGCACAAACCGAACAGATGCTCCCAGTCCCTAAGATAAACACAATGACCCGTATTCACGGCCAGTGACAAGCTAGTGATGACTAAACTTAGTAGCCTTGGCTATTTATCATGATTTACGCAAGTCAGTACTCAATAAGAAATGTATCATTGATACCGCATTGAAGTCATCAAACAAGTAATTACGTGGTAGTTGTGACTTTGAGGTATTCAGAAAAGGCTGTGGGTGCGATTCAAGGTTTCCGCTTAGCAAATGAATGGCGGCTGTGGCTAGGGGTAAATATACGCATCGTTATCAATCTTTTGTTGTTCTGGTTTCCGTTTACTGTGTCCTCGTCTACAACACGTCTGCCCCGTTCGGTTTGCCTTACTACAGAGTGGTCATTTGCTTAGTTTGTTAAGCGTCCAAATGGGCGCAGCGTGCTGAGTGGACTCCGGAAGAGATTGTTGGCAACAGACCATTCGGTGTTTCGGAGCTTACGCTCACCGGCAGTCCGGTAGAATCAAAGGTTGTGTACCTCGCGCGCGCTGAAGTAATTTTTATTTTCCTGACCTCCGTCACCGCGACCACCATTTTTGTCAAGGGCGAAAAAAATCCCGAATACAAACCTAAGGGCGTTGTTGTGATATCTGGTTGTCCAACCCCTCTCCCTCTACAGCTAACAGGATCCAACCTTACATCGTTCAAATGAGCTTCGATTTTTTGCCCGTTTGTGCAGTCCCCCTTTGAGTCTATCTGGCAATGAAAGGAGTTGCGAAGCTCGGCCGGCAAGTGTTGCATACTGCGCTTTTAAGGGCCGGTCCTTTGAACCACGAGGCTATCGGTAAGGAGAAGAAAGATTCTATAGTGCGAAATTGGTCGGGTTCTGGCGCGCTTTACGTGTAGTAATGAAAGAGAATATGCGACTGCGCAACGTAACACGTAACCGCAAACGCATTGCCACATTTAAGACGGTTTTACCTATTAAACTGCACTTTCAGTGTGTGGTTTTTGCTTTCAGGTAAATCCTTGTTTTGATTATTCTGGCATACGCGTACCTTCTAGGTCTTGTTCCTTTAAATGAAACAATCGTAGGACAATAAACACTTTTTCCTAATATTACTGACTAGTCAACAGAATTCGTGCTGCAAAAATTGAGATCGGTGCTTCAGAACTACGTATATGATGAAATACGAACATTGTTCGATTAGGACTGGATAATAGGTACGATTTTACTCGCACAGAGAGAAGGTAGAAAGACAAAACATGCTGAAAAAAACACAAGTTCAGTGAGTACGAGAAAGTGTTAACACTTCCCTGTCACTTCAAAGGGACGGCCGTTGTCGATAATACGAAACAAGCGGAAGCGAGCACTTGATGCGGGTACGTTCAATCTTCCCGAGTGTCGGCAGTTTTGGCATACAGGCACAGAAACACCGCGTTCCACACTACAGGCCTTCGATTCAATGCACGGTCGACAATGAGCTGGTACATATGCCTGCCACTACAGACTAGCTGGGTGTAGAATCGTCCTGGCAACAGCCTTTAGAGTCCAGGGCTACCGAGTCGTTGCAGGCAGCCTTCCGAACCATGGGTCCTCCAGTTACTCCCTCTTTGTCGCCAGTCACGATCCCATTCATCTTCCTTTTCACCTGTCACTTTGATGATCCCAATTCCTTCTGACGAATCAGCTGACACCTTAGCGGCGCATCGGATGGCCCGGTGGTGAAGGTTCTACAGCTCAGAATTTTTTTTCACCTCGGCTTACTTTACCAGATTACACCTAGTGCAATGCATAGCTGAATTTGCGAACGTATGTTCTGATCTCGAGCACCTACTGCACTCATTGAAGGGCCGGATTAGGCAGTGACCTGCTTGTAAGTTACCCTAACCAGCTTTTGCTGTGGTGTCTCAAAGTCAAAGTATTACTTGTAGCGCTGCAATCTGGCCCCATCACCACTCTGTTCCCCTTTTTAATGCCAAATTACATTTTTTCCTCTCCTGGCAACGGTACTACTCTATACAAAAAAGATACTAGGGAAAACATGTTTAATCAACTGGCCCTCCCGCGGTCTGTTAATCTAATATTATACTTCGGGGCGAAGGTGCTCCATTTCAGCCGCGCAGATGTTCGCTCCCCCGTACAGATAATTATTTAGGAATCTGGTAATCTCACACGAGCTAGCCTCCAGATGGCTGTGCTAGTCTTGCCTCAACAACAACCCACCATTTATGAGCTGTGATATCAGCGCCATCCTGCCCACTGCTGCTTCTTCACAAACGTCTCTGCTTGTTTTATTTCTTTACCTACTTCTCATACCTTTTCTCTGTTGTTTACTTCTCAGTTATATTTGTTTCAACGCTTCCATTTCATGTTAGGGCACGTCTTTTCTCTTTTTGTATTTACCCAGTAAACGCCCAGTTTAAATTCATTCGTTAACTTTATTTTTAAGTACTGAGTATACAGTTTCTCTCGGTCAATGCCCTATTCCCGGCCAATCCCTCTGGGTGGGTATGAGCCATACTGTCTGGCACAGCCACCATGATTCTGCCGGTTCACTTATTGTGCTCTCTTGCATACAACACACGTCCACATGGGCGATTCTCCGTCTTTCGTCATCTGATACGACATTATTTCCAAACCATGATTGCAGAGGTTGAACAGAGCACAGTTTCAGAAAAGCAGTTTGTCTGGCGGCTCTTTGGTAAAACAAAGCGCCCACATAAGAGTTCGCTGTTCCTCCACTTATGGTATCCCCTCAATTGTTCTAAAATATAATCAGTTCGAAAAACACAAAAAACTTCAAAAGGCCTACTCACGTACTAGTCAACATTATAGTGTTATTTGTCAAGAACAATGTCTTTGTCATGAGCAGAGGTATATTGCACAAAAGAAGTCTGCACAAGCATTTTCACTTCCCAAGGCACTAGGCAGAGAATGAGTATTCTGGTAGGAACAAGCACTTGCGGCATTCATGAGTGCGAAGTACGATGTTCCTCACTGTGACTCGCGCACACACCTTTCACGTCTCTTACCTCATCAATACTTCATTGCAGAAAACGGACGTTTCTGCGTTACCAATTGTTCTTATACAGTGAGGTGGGGGCAAAGGTTGCTGTGAAAATGGCACTCTTGAGATAGCATATTCTGAGCTCGTTATTTGTTGGAATATTTGGATACGCACGCGGACATTTAGGTTTGTGAAAGGTAAGGTCTCAAGTTTTTTGTGTTATTATCAAGTGATCTTTATGTATTTTAGCTAACTAACAGGCTACAACTGTTAAATGTTGTCTATGTATTTTGCCTACCTGCCACCATGAATCAGTAATGAGCCTTTATTTTTATTGATAACGGCAGCTGTAGTGTCTGTTAATGTTTTTCTGTGTGGTGTAGCAATAACGTTACCGAAAATATTGCTCAAAATTTTGGTTTTTTATCGAGCATTGTGTGTTTGCAACGTAGTACATCGTACGGGCATAAGTAAGTTTCTTCCCCGTGTGGAATAAATTTTCCGTAAGTATGTCGCAAACCTAGGGTTGTACATTATATCCTCTAGAATATTCTTCCCAATTCACTAACGGCGTTTGCTTTTTTTCGAGTGCATTTTTGATCATCGTGATAAAGCAAGAAAATTATTCGCACCATTGATTATTGTATGGCATATTTTTAGCACTCCAATTGTCATACGTCCTAAATGAATCTTACGGGTTTTATCAAGTTACTATCAAGAAAGAGTTGCCTTAGTGTTGACGATTTTTATTGACTTGTGCGTGTTTCGGCTGTTCCACGATAATATTGATGAAGAGCCGACATAGTTCTTCGAACACACCTGATGGTCGGAAACTGCACAAATGATAGACACTTCGCGCAATGGTGTGGACTTTCGGGCACGTTACCAGATTTCGGATGTTGCATTGCTGTGTGCGCGTCAAAAAACACGCACTGATGTGGGCTGTACTTGTTGCGTCATCTAAGGTGCTCCATCCCTTGCCGCAGCACTTCTGCCTCAAACCGTACTTTGTCATGGTTTGGTTAGCCCACAGAAGCATTCATACGTACCGTCATTTGAGGATTGAGGGTGATTTAGATATACAGAGACCCCGAACTGGGCACCTTGAGTATTCATGGTGACGGTACTGGCGATACCGCGGACCCCGAGCCCCCAACATAAGCTGTGACCTACCGTGGTGATGTGTTTTTAGGGTGAAGGGTAGAAACATCTAACGGTGGCCGTCGGAGCCTTGATCAAGCTCCGGCCGATGGGCTCCCTGCCTGTCTACCAGGCAGGGAGCTCCGGGACCTCTTTGACTACCAGGGTAACGTCAAAGGCGAAAGTACCCCCTTCTCTCTGCTTTTATACATACTGTATGATATTTTCTCAAACACCCCCCTCCAATGATTCGCCTCCCAAAAGAGGCCACACCGAAGTACTTGCTAAAGAGAAGGCAGAACATTTCTATAAACATCTTGTAGTTCAGAAACATGTTGTAGAAGTCAGTCATTCTTTTGGCCAAATGCATTGAGTCTGTTGTCGGCTCAGACTATGATGCTAAGAAGCTTTCCTGCAGTGACCTACTTGTTCAAGTAAAAAGAAAAACTCAAAGCGGAAACCTCCTGAAACAGACCACGTTGGCTGACCATGCTGTTACTGTGACTCCACATAGAACTCTCAATTCCTCTCAAGGTGTAATCTCAGAAAAGGAATTGCAGCCTGGGACAGAGGTGGAACTTCTTCAGGCGCTTCAACCTCATGGAGTAACCTCTGTCAAAAGAATTGTAATTTGTAGAGCTAATGAAGAAATCCCAACAAAGCATCTTGTCCTAACATATGATTTCACAACCCCACCAGAAAAGGTCCAAGTGGGCTTCCTAGGCTGCAATGTACGACCATATGTCCCTAATCCGAGGCGATGCTTTAAATTCCAACGATACGGCCATGGAACTCTATCATGTCGAGGAAAGCTGACGCCCTAAATGTTCAGAGTCTGACGATTCGTCGGATGACTGTCCAAACAGCTACTTGAAGTGCCCGAATTGCAGTGGCCCACACGCTGCTTATTCGCGAACCTGCCCAAAATTCAAAGCAGACAAGAAATTCTAAAAATGAAAGTAACAGAAAACATCACCTTTGCTGAGGCACGCCAAAAGCACAAGCTGCTTTCAGGCACATCTTATGCAGACGCTGCCTGCCGGGGGCTGGGGTGGCAATTGGTCAGCACAGCGACACAGTGCAGCCTTGCTGCTGATGTGTTGCTGTCCCAGCCCCCAGCTGAGCAGCCACCTGCTGCCTCCACAACACCTATAGAGGCTGCAGGGTCCCCGTCTCTTGCCGGACTGCCTTCGGTAGTCCAGCGGTGTCAGGACTCGCCCAGTGTGGCGACTCCAGCAAATGTGGCGATTGGGATCGCCGCTGGGAGCTCTGCCACTCTTACTGTTTCCTCTTCACCTGCCCTAGGGACACCTGAGGGCTGGGAGATGGAGACGGGAGGGCCCACAGCAGCGTCCATCTTACCTCCACCGCCTGCCCCGCCCGCGGCGCAGGCAAAGAACCCCCGAAAGGATACCAAGTGAAGGGGGCCCAGTCCGCTGGGCACCCCCTTGCCTTCAGATGACGACATGGACGTCCAGCCCTTCCAGCTTTCATCCGAGCGGAAGAAACGGGTTGCGACGTCCAGGTCAGTAGAGAAGGCCAGAAAACCCCTTCCAAGAGTTTAAGCCCAAAAAGACCATACATAATTATTCACACTCCAGTAGCTCCGAAGACATCATAATCGGAAGAGAAAATATTGTTCAACGGAACTGCAGAGGCCTTCTGAACAATCTTGACTACGTGTATGAGATTCTGCATACCAATCAGCCAAGTGTAATGTGTGTTCGGGAAACACATTTGAATTCTAAACACACAAACTTCTTGAATACTTACCTGGTATACAGGAAAGACAGGGATGGTTGCACACACTCTTTTGGCGGTGTGGCCATAATCGTCTAGAAATCCTTAGCATGCCACCCTGTCACTTTAAACACTAGCCTTGAGGCTGTAGCACTACGCTTAATAATATTTAATAGGTTGATAACGGTATGCTCTATATACATTCCTCCTGATGTTACACTTTTGAGTTCTGACTTCGAGGCGCTGGTTGACCAGCTGCCTGAACCATACATTCTAACGGGCAACCTTAATGCTCACAATTCTCTTTGGGGCTCTTCTCGTACGGATGACCGGGGTTGCCTGATAGAGAGGTTTCTTAAATCCTCTGGAGCATGCCTTTTCAACAACAAACAGCCTACATACCATCACATAGGTTGCAACACATACATCTTGACCTGGCTATTGGCTCTGCAATTCTCTTTCCATGTCCCATATGGTAGTGACCATTTCCCCACTTCATTAACGTATATAGGTACAGGCCCGAGCAGTGCATCTTCCCATAAAAGGTTTAATGAAGCAACAGCTAACTGGAATACATTTAAAGAGACATCCAAACTACACCACGCATCCATAGGACACCTACACGTTGAAGAAGCTACAAAACTGCTCACGGCGCACATCCTCGACGCCACCGATAAGTCCATTCCCCACACCTCTGGTGCCCCACGCAACCAGCGGAGGCCGTAATGGAATGATGACTGTAGGCGGGCGCAGGCGGCCCAGAACAAGGCGTGGGGTATCCTTCGTCGGTACCCCACTTCGGGAAACCTCCTCGTGTTCAAATGGGCCAAGGCATTCGGAAAACGTGTGCGCCGTGAGGCAAAAAGAGATAGATGGCGTTCATTATTAACATCTATGAACTCATACACAGACACACGCAAGGTATGGACACGTATACGCCAACTAAAAGGACAACAGACACACAGCCTGCCCCTGGTCAGTACGACAGGGGACACACCTAAAGACCAGGCTGACACACTCGCACAACACTTCCAACACGTGTCCAGTTCAGCACACTACACGAAAACTTTCCTGAAACATAAAGCCTCTTGTTAAAACAAGTCCCTACACGACAACAACAAATCAAGGACTTCTTACAACTCCCGGTTTTCACTACATGAGCTGAGGGCTGCTCTGAGCACGTGTAAACCCTCAGCTCCAGGCCCAAACAACATTGCATACACAGTGATACAACACCTACACGCAGACACACTTGGAGCACTTCTACATCTATATAATAAAATATGTCTTTCAGGGCACATTCCACACTCTTGGAGGAAGGCCATTGTAGTGGCTTTCTTGAAGGAGGGAAAGGACCCGTCGTCCCCCTCAAGTTAACGTCCAATAGCCCTGACAAGCTGCCTGTGCAAGCTCTTCGAGAAGATGATCAATCGCAGGCTCGCGTACTTCCTCGAGTACAATGGTCTTCTCGAGAGCTGCCAGGCAGGCTTTAGGGTTGGGCGATCGACAAACGATCAACTGGTTGCACTTGACTCATACATCAAGGATGCCTTCGTACATAAGCAGTACTGTTTAACTGTCTTTTTCGATCTCGAGAAGGCCTACGACACCGCTTGGCGTTATGGGATTCTTAGTGACCTCAGGTCATTCGGTGTTTCGGGTAACATGTTGAACACCCTTTTAAGTTATTTGTCGGAGAGAACGTTCAGAGTAAGTGTTGGGTGTGCACTTTCAAAGGTTCACGTCCAAGAAAATGGCGGGCCGCAAGGTGGCGTGTTGAGTTGCACTCTCTTTATAGTAACGATGAACTCTCTTGGAAAAGCACTGCCGCCAACAATCTCTTATTCCATGTATGTAGACGACGTGCAAATATCTTTTAAATTATGTAATATGTCAATATGCGAACGTCAAGTCCAGCTCGGCGTCAAGAAGCTTGCCGGCTGGGCAGACAAGAATGGGTTTAAATTGAATCCTGCAAAAAGCTCCTGCGTTGTGTTCTCCAGGAAGCGCGGGGTCCATCCGGACCCAGACAATACTCTTAATGGCGTGTCGCTTCCTGTGAACAAGGAGCACAAGTTCTTAGGTGTTGTGTTTGACCAGAAACTCACATTCATTCCACACATTAGGGAACCTAAACATAAATGTCTAAAAACAATGAATATACTTAAGGTTCTCTCCCATCAATCATATGGTTCCGACGAAGAACTCCTACTACTGCTCTATACTGCTCTGGTTGGGTCTCGTTTAGACTACGGCAGTGTGGTATATGGGTCGGCGAGTAAAACAGCGTTGCGAATGCTTGACCCAGTGCTTCACTTGGGGCTACGGCTTGCGTCGAATGCTTTTCGCACTAGCCCTGTCGAGAGTCTGTATGCCCAGTGTAATAAGTGGAGCCTTGAGAACGAACGGACGTACATGGACTTACTTTATGGTTTTAAAATTTCATCGCTGGATAACCATCCTTTTTATCCTGTCTTTAACGACACATCCACATCTGTGCTTATTGTAAATCACCCATCAGTTTCTCTGCCCTTTCCACTTAGAGTGAGAGAGCGAGCCTCGGATCTGAGCGCTTCCTTTTTAGAAGTCATCCTTTTCAGACATTTTACCTCCTTGGAAAGTTGGTCCTGTGGCCTCCGACCTTTCTTTTATGAAACTTGACAAAAATCGGTTACCGCGAGCTGCAATACTGCAGCACTTTCTGTCTTTGCAGTTTAAATACACATGTGCAGAATTTAAAAGTGACGCTTCAAAAACCTCCACTATGGTGTCGCGCGCTGCTCATGGTGCAAATTGCAATGCAGCCAGAACTATGAGTGTGCACACAACAATTCTTTAAGCAGAAGGGTATGGAATTTTACTGATTGTACGACACATTCTTGAAAATCAAATTCCCAATTCCATCATCGATACAGATTCTTTGAGTGTTGTTCGCGCTGTCATTGCACGAGCCCCTCAAAAACCACATAGTTAATCTTGTATTCAACTCTATCATGTCGGTGTACGCACAAATGCACCATCTGCGCTTCTGCTGGGTTCCAGGACACGCTGGAATCACTGGGAACGAGTTGGCAGACGAGAGGGCAGCTGCTGCTGCACTCAGGAACACTGTAGACATAACAACCGTGCCATATGCAGACCTCAAGCCACACATAAGACAACACTTGCGTAGAACATGGCAAACACACTAGAGTGAACAGACAGATAACAAGTTACATGTTATAAAACCACGCTTGGGACCATACACCACTGACACACGCAACAGACACACACAAGTCGCCTTGGGTAGGCTGCGGATAGGGCACACTCGTGCAACGCACTCGTATCTGCTGACGGGATTCTCTAGACCCCAGTGCAGCAGGTGCGGAGAGGCTCTATCCGTAGTGCACATACTAATCACATGCAAGGCACTTCACACAACACGACACAAACATTTCAGAGAACTCTACAGACAACATATTCCCCTATATTTATCGTTTTTTCTAGGTGACGATGCCAGTGTTTCTGTGAAACGTGTGTTTGAGTATTTGTCAGACGTCAAGTTTTTAAACCTCATTTCCTCTCACGCATAATGAAATCTGGCCCTATACACCAGCCATGCTCATTGTCGTTTTGTAATTTTACTTTTGTTTTTGCTGACTTTACTTAGTGTTTAAGGTTTCACCCCTCATATATGACGATTGTTTTGGCGCTCTTTGCCCCAGTTGGCCTTGCGCCATAAACATCCAACCGTCATCATCAGATATACAGAGAGCACGTCGTGCACCTAGCGTTGCACATACACGCTTAATTGGCCGAGCTAGCTCCCCCTGTTGTACTTACAAACAGTGGCCATCTTTAGTAACTACCATAACAAGCCAAGGCCACGCACAATATAATGGCCGCGCACTAATAAATAGTGCTACTAAACCTTATTCATGATCTCTGAATACGTGCAACGGTAGTAGGGGCTTGTAAGGATGGTAACGTTGATAGTTAGGTAGTTACGTAAGATGTTGGGCGTCTCGTCAGCCATTATTTTCCACCGCCTACAGTGCAAACGTGAAACAGTAGATTTAAGAGAACAAAACTTCACACCGAAGAAAAAAGAAACCATTACCAGTTTTTGCAACAGCACAAAGTGTACCACAGTCTAAGTTTCATATATTATTTTCACACAGTCATCAGGATAATAGATATCGCGCCGCAGAGAAAATTACACATATATTACCTTTCCTTCAGCAAATAAAGAAAATAAAGTAATTAATACAAATAAAAAAAACGAGTAGTAAAGTTATGAACCAAGAATGTATTGCGGTTTCTACGCATATAACCGGAAAGTACATGAAACAAGAAGAAGCAATGCCTCGATGCAGAAAACTTCGTTAAAGGAAAAAGAAGGTCCGCGATTCCTTGGTTGATATCATTTAACATTACGGTTGTTCGGGTACAAAATTCAGCAATTCGAAACATTTTTGTTTCAGCGTTTGGGTTCCGTTTTTTTTTCTGCTAGCGCTATCGCTCCAAATGTCGTTGTTCTGGTTCAATACGGTGTAGTCTTTGTGGTTATGAAGGCCAGTTGGGAGATAAAGTTTGGTGTTCAAGTTGTTTTTTACAAGTAAGCTGTATGAATTCAGCTAAGCTTTAATAATTCAAGCGGTATATGGTGTATCGTCATTATGTTATGTTTCACAAAGAGCTTTCTACAAAAAACTCTGGAAAACAAAGAAGGACAAAAACGAGAAGAGGTCGAAACACTATATATCTTTGAAGTAATAGCGCATGTTGTCACTCAGTAAGTGTTTGGCTGCCCGCTCCTCGCAACATTTCACGGGGTAGTCCGCTTCGCTGTGAAGGTGAGTTTGAGGCTCATAATTCTTCATTGTTTTCATCGGGCAGCCAGCACACCTAGAGGCTTGTTTTTAATTGTCGGGGCCCAGGGCTACAGCTGCCCTCCCGCCTTAATTCGGCACGGCTCGCGGAGAACGTTCCTGTCGTGCCGAGTACACACATTGTATGCACACTCGTGTACTGCTTTCTCTACTGCCGCTTTTGTATGGCACCATGCATTAAATTCAATTTCCGCTTTCGCTCTTCGTCCTCAAGCGCAGGTAACTTTCATGACAACCGCTCCCCAGCCAGGCTAAGTGGACGTGACCTATGACTGCTATCGTACGCGTTCGTTGATGAGACAGAGCACACTTTCGGAAAGGGCGCATTGGTGACATTTTCGAGACCTTTTCACTTACACAACTTACCTTCACTTTTTTGTAATTTCCGCAGCCGTGCCCCTGTGTGGTAGCTTTGTATTCGCAAGAGTTCTTAAGGTGCCCCCCCCCCCCAAATCTGCCGTTCCATCCGAAGACAACGCCTTACGCGGTTCCTTGCACATATACAGATGTGCCATAAGCAAACAGCACGCCCCGTCTACTGCATGGATCAGGGAAACTAAATCTGCATCATCATTGTATATTGTAAAATCTCAAAAACTACTTGAGGTCTTATAATACAAAATAGGCGCCCAATTTTAAATAACAAATATTGCATCTGGTACAATCTAAAAACTACTTGCGGTCTTACATTAAAAAATAGGTTCCAAATAAAAAATATTAAAATCTACCAGACCCTAATCTCCCAGATCCTAGGCAGCAATGACCTGCAACGGAAACATACCGGGAGGTTTAGATGTGGTGGTGGAAGAAATGATTTCTTAGTATTACAAATTCCAGCTCAATAGATGCTATATTGGTTTTTGTTGGCCGCAAAAAAAATGGGAGACAGGCTTCGACGACTTCCTTCATTTTGCAGACAAAATGCGGCTATAGGCTTTCGTCGGAACGTTCACTCTCAGTTAAGAGCGCCAGGCATGCCAATTTGTTGAAAGCGTTGGTCGAGTTCACAGACGTTATGAAATTGCTCAGGGAGCGTAAAAGCCTGGCACGTCCAAATGAAATACTTGGAGAATCGCACTTCGTCGTGTTTGCGTCGTATTCGATGTCGAAAACTGCCAGGCTGAATGGCACTCCTCTGCAGATGTTCTTTGTCTCGCACACCTGCGGCAGCGATACAAAAGTCCTCTATTGTATCACTTCCAATTTACACAGTACCTAAAGGGTTCCTCATTCAACTCCAGATTTGAAGAGGAGTGAAATCACGCTCCACCTTAGTTTAATAGTGTCATGTGTCAAGGGCATTCCCCTGAGATGGGATGTAGGAAATCCCCCCGAGAAGAAACGGCCGCACATTTGAATGGCGCGAAAAGAATGGTCCACTCTCAGGACGCCAGGATGAAGGCCCCGGCAAGATGACCTAATATGGTCGCGAACTGGGGCCCCAACTCGACAACGCCGCCAAAGAGTTTAACGAGATTCTGAATAAGGATAAAAACGAAAAGAGAGAGAGCCAATGTGACTGTGGACCGATGCAGCCCAGAATGTATGTTTTCTAGGAGCACAAGAAGGGTACGCAAGAACCCAGGTTGCGGAAGAAACACGTGACCTTGGAGCAACGTGGAAATGGGACACCGCGAGAGCACCACTATGCCTATCATGCCTGGGCATGAGCGAGCCGACTTTGGATCCACTGCGGCGTCCTAGTCACACCACCAACTTGTTTATTGGTGGCCCCAGCGGGGATAGTTGGGTACGTGCTGTCCAGCGTTCACGCTGCGTAGTCCTTCGCTTTGACGGCTCTCCTACGTTTAAGGTCCTCCTGGCTACTTCCGGCGGCAGTGGCTACCACGAGGGCAGCCGACGAGGAATCGGGACGCATGGCCCTAAGGCCAGCCACAACAACTGAGCAAAGTGAAGCGTGACTGCTACGATACTGCTACAGCTACGAGCGAGTTGGGGCACGCTCCACGCGCAACACCACAACAATCTGTATACGCGATGAGCAGCGTGAATACATGAAGGAGTAAGCTGCAGCATGAGCTGCAACAGCTAAAGCGTTTCCCGGCCCGCCAGAAAAAAACTATTATTGGTAATCAACTCAAAAAAGTGTAGAATCAGATTTTATAGCAGTGAAAAACGGCGCTGGGGATAGCCGTCAGCGCATCCCACATGGAGTAAACGCGCTAATCGTGAAAGGACCTTGGAGGAAAGACCTGCTCCCCGCCACAGCGCTGTGTACAAAAAATGCAACTGGCCGCCAGTTGCAGGTTTAAATCTTCAAGAATTTTTGCATCAAGGGGGCTGCATTTGCCAGCGAATATCTCCCCACAATGAAGCACGGTGTCCCGCCAGGCGGAGACAGTGACTCGGTGCACCTAGGGGCAAAAGGAAAATCACTGCGGCGGGTGGAAGAATTTGATCCCAGCTGGTGATCTGGTAGCATTTGCAGTATCTTTCGCGAAAAAAGAGTAAACACGTGAGGCCCATAGTTTGTACCTTTTTAGACAATAGCTCCGCTAGCACTTGACACTTGTAAAGCATTTTTGTGAGATGAATTTCTTAGGGAGTACTATCTTACTTTGGGCGTACCATCGCAACATTATTAAACCTATTCAGGTACGTTTACAAAAAAAGGTGCAGGAGTGGCGACTCAGCACCCGCTCTCAAGTGGGGCTCATGTGGCGTAATGCACATGATTTGCCCTGTGTGGGACATCGGACCAAAGCGATCGTCGAAATTGTTGTGAACAGGATAGCAAGATTTTATCGCATAACTTGCGTGTTTAATTCAAGTTACCTCTATTGCCTTTCTTCCGAGGTGGTTGCAACAGAATATATCAGGGTGGTTTTACATATTTTTGGTGTTTCCGCTTCAGAAACCATTATTTTTTGATATCATGGGGTGAGTAGGTAACCAGTGGGAAGTTTTTCTTGTTACACCTGGTAATATTCCATCTTCGAGGCCATTTGATCTTATATAGATATTAATTACCAGAAACATTTCGCTATGGCAGGTTTTTATTGCGAGATTGAATCATCACTCTACAATTTGACTTTTGTGTGCATGTGAATCGAAGATACTGAGAGACAAATGCTCTCAGAAAGTATTCTAGAGCGTAGGCAATGACCACAGGTGCACTGTGCTCGTAACAAAACATACACTAACCTTCGTTCGCAGGGTCTCTTCATCGTCGAACGTTAACACTCTCTGTTCACGGGTGTCGAACGTCGAAACGATTTCGGACATCCTGCGACTTGGCAATCTCTGCATCATCTCGTTACTTGAGCATAGCTGTAAAAGGGTCCATAATTTAGTGTGACGAAAACGAGCCAGCGACTTAATGGTGTGAGCACAGCCATTAAGTGGCCGAGAAGTGTTGCACACAAACTAGCTGCCCCTGTTAATTGGCCTGAATCAATGTTGTGCACTTAAAAATGTCCCAGATGTAGGGAAGTCACGAAAGTACAGTAACGATTAGCCTCCCAGGAAATCATGCGTTCATGCTGAATTTAAGGTGAAGCTAGTACGGCACGATAGGAGGCCTTGTTTTTCTAATGCAATAAATGGCGCTATGTGCGAAAAGCGAGCGGTCTCTATCACATTTTCTACCGGCGCTTTAACGCACATGAGCCGCCCTGCTTGCTTGAGACTTCAATTGAACTCTTTAGCATATCTTGAAACGTCTTCATGGACGAGTTCGGGAAGGTAGCAAGAAGCGTCATTTAGTATCTAAAATTGGCACGTGTTTTACACCAGCCAACTCACCTCGCCAGGGGTTATGTAGTGCCATCCCTGGAAAGTTTCGCACGGCCGGAACAGGTCATATTCTTCGGTCTTGGGTGAAGCAGGGTTTGTAAAGCGGGGCTTGTAAATGCGGCCACTCATAGAGAAAGAGATAGCCACGGGAACTTCAATGCCACTCCCGGCCACGTCCACAAGGAGGCCGCAGCTCTGGTTCTTCATGTAGGGGATATACAATAAAAACACTGTTTAAATGTATAGCAACCGTAGTGCTGGCACTAAGTGGTCCCACGATAGCAAAGGTTAAGCATGCCAAATGTAACCCAGCAGTTCAAATTTTAACTCTTATTTCCGACATAAGCAGCAACAGAAAAAACGGTGGTATTTAAATGCTCCTGAATGGAGTTGGATACACAAATACGTATCTCCTAACTCAAAATACCTTCGTTATTTTCCCAAGGTTTCTTACAATAAACAAGGTGCTAAGCAGACAGTATTAATTGAGGTATTGTTGGAAATATTACTTGGCCTTCAAGAATGTCTCGAACTTTACGAAGGGGAATTTGAACTTAGTGCGGTAAGTTTTCTAATCCTTCAACTTGGAATACCTATGAAAAGAAAGGTTAAGCCCCGAAGAAGTCATGCAGCTCTCGTTTTTTGACACCATGGCGTAATAAGCAGTGCTTCAATAGTTCACCTTGTTTTCAGAACCTTTCAGTACATACTGCATGAACTATCAGTAAACCTGCAATCTAGCTTTATAAATTGCGCTACTACACACCGAGATAAATATGCTTATATAGATATTGTCACCGATAGGACGAAGGACCTCGGTCGTTTAGGGTTGAAGGAATTGGCTTTATTGCCACGATTGGTTCCTAAGAACAGCGACAGCGCGCTTGCCGAGCGCCAACCACGTCGTCTTCTTCTGGCCGTCCGTCGATGACGATAGTGGGGGATTGACCATCCGCCGTGTAAATGAATACTAATGATTGCGGCATTACCCCTCTCTTCAAGCACGCATCGTCTCGATGGGAGTAGATACGTCAACTGCAATGCGCTACTGTGGAAGTGACGGCTGGAATGCTAGCGAACAAAGTAGGGTTTGAGGAGCACACCATGTACAACGTCCGGATGTAAAGGTCGTCGGGATGAAGAACGCACTGCGTCCGGTAGTACCGCGTAGTTAACGTAGCTGATACGGCGCAGTATTGTATACGGCCCGAAATAACGCTTAAGGAGCTTTTCGCTAAGACCACGGCGTCGAAAGGGTGTCCTAACCCACACCTTATCTCCAGGACTAAAGTGTACGTCACGTTTAAGAAGAGTTTAGCGAGCAGCGTCGACTGACTGTTGAGTGGAAATTCGAATTCTGGCTAATTGCCGGGCCTCCTCTGCGCGCTGAGAGACTAGTCGAGCATCCTCGTGGGCATCATCATCGGGCAGGAGGGGCAACATAGCATCCAGCATTGTCGTTGCTTGCCGGCCGTGAACCAGGTGAAACGGAGAAAACCCTGTTGTCTCCTGGACGGCAGTATTGTACGGGAAGGTAGAAAAAGGTAAAATCTCGTCCCTTCTTCGATGCTCCACGTCGATGTACATCGCCATCATGTCTGCAATGGTCTTGTTGAGGCGCTCTGTCAGTCCATTGGTTTGAGGGTGGTATGCAGTAGTTCTGCGATGGCTGGTGTGACTTAGGCGCAGAATGTCTTGCGTTAGTTGAGCTGTAAACGCGGAACCGCGGTCGGTGATAAGAATCTCTGGTGCACCATGTCGTAGAACAATGTGCTGGATAAAGAAAGCAGCTACTTCCGATGTGGTTGCGAATGGAAGGGCTTTGGTTTCGGCGTATCGGGTCAGATAATCCGTTGCCACAACTATCCAGCGGTTGCGTGCGATCCACAAAGGAAAAGGACCTAGCAGATCCATTACAACTTGCTGGAACGGGGTCGTCGGCGGATCAATCCGTTGAAGAAGTCCGGCAGGGCGTGTTGGGGGCCTCTTTCGCCGCTGGCATTCTCGGCATGTTCTGGTGTAATGACGCAAAGCTTTGGGAACATGAGGACAATAATACTTTTCCCTTAGTCGCGCTAGCGTACGGGTGTAACCAAGGCGTCCCAAAGTCGGATCATCGTGACAACTTTCAATAATCTCCGTGCGTAGATTGTCCGGCACGACCAGTAGCCACGAGCGACCGACAGCCGCAAGGTTCTTCTTGTAGAGGACATTGTCCTGAAGAGTGAGCGCGTGCACAACATGTTTGAAGGCTCTAGGGACAGCGCCTAATTGGTCGTCCAAGTAGGCGATCACCTGCCTGAGCTCAGGGTCGCTCTGTTGGCCTGTCACCATGTCCGCACTACTGACTGCTCCCAAAAAGGCGTCGTCATCGTCGTCGGTAACAGCCTGCCCACACACCATGGGAGCCCGAGAGAGGCAGTCAGCGTCACTGTGCCTGCGCCCAGACTTGTACGCTATATTGACGTTGAATTCTTGTAGCCTCAGGCTCCACCGTGCTAGACGGCCAGAGGGGCTCTTGAGGTTAGCCAGCCAGCATAGGGAGTGGTGGTCAGTGACCACGCGGAACGGGCGCCGATAAAGATAAGGGCGGAACTTAATGACAGCCCAAATGACGGCCAGGCACTCCTTCTCAGTAGTGGAGTAATTGCTCTCCGCCCTAGAGAGCACGCGGCTCGCATATGCAATGACTCGGTCAGCGCAATCCTGGTTTTGAATAAGTACCGCACCAAGCCCCTTGTTGCTAGCGTCAGTGTGAATTTCTGTCGTCGCCTCCTGGTCAAAGTTCCCGAAAACCGGTGTTGTCTGTAGCGCTTCTTTGAGTCCTTCGAAAGCCTGTTGTTGCTCACGCTTCCATTCAAACGGAACATCTTCCTTCGTGAGGTGGGTCAGTGGGGCGGCAGTGTGGGAAAAGTTCCGAATGAAAAGTCGGTAGTAGGCGCAAAGGCCCAGAAGCCTTCTGATCGCCTTTTTGCCTGAAGGTCTCGGGAAAGTGCTCACTGCAGCAGTCTTCTCTGGGTCAGCGCGTACTCCTTCGTTGCTGACAACATGGCCAAGAAATTTCAGCTGGTCGTAAGCAAATCGGCATAATTTGGGATTTAGTGTCAAGCCGGCGGTTTTCAGAGCTTCAAGCACGGCTCTCAGCCGACGTAAGTGCTCCTTGAAAGTGCAATAAAAAATGACGACGTCATCAAGGGAAACAAGACAGGTCTGCCATTTCAGGCCTGCGAGGACCGTGTCCATGACGCGCCATATGTTCCCGGTGCTGTACATAGCGCAAACGGCATAACTTTAAATTTGTACAGGCCGTCTGGTGTAATAAATGCAGTCTTCTCCCTGTCCCGCTCATCAACCTCGATTTGCGAATAGCCACTTTTTAGGTCAATAGACGAGAAGTAACGAGCATGACGGAGCCGATCAAGCGTACAATCCATGCGTGGAAGGGGGTATACGTCCTTCTTAATCACTTTGTTCAATCGCTGATAAACCACACAAAACAGCAGTGTTCCGTCTTTCTTTTTTACAAGCACAACGGCGCGGCCAAGGGGCTTGTCGACCGTAGAATAACGTCGTTCTCGAGCATGTTTCGAACCTGCTGCTGGATAACTTCTCTTTCTTTTACAGAAACGCGATAGGGTGGTTGACGGACAGGATGTGTTATGTCGTCAGTAATAATTCTGTGCTTGGTTACACTTGTCCTGCCAACACCGGTTTCTGCAGCGAAACAGTCCCGAAAGTCGTCGAGCAGTTGGGATAGCTCGTTGCCGCTCTGAGAGCGAAAGCTTCGGATTGATGTCCAAATCTATGGACGCATTCATGCCTGGTTTCCGGGCTGAAGTTCGTGTAGTCAGTTCGGACAGCAAATAATCGTTAATGGAGTCGGGAATTTCTTCTAGGTAAGCTACGGTCATTGCTCTCGTCAAAAGCTGTGGCTCGTTCCGGAAGTTCGTAACACGGACATTCGCGTGTCCTTGATGAAGGTGTGCTATGCCTCGAGCAATGCTGATCTCCTTTTCTAGAAGAAGTTGGAGACTGCCCTTGATCAGAGCCTCTCCGCTAGTTGCCATATCTCTGTACAGACAAGAATACGCTGGAGCGCGGGGCAGTACGAGGAACTTCACCGGGCGCACTTCACCATTGATTTCGACGCGGGCGGTGCAACGTCCTATCGGCGCCATAGTGTGACCTCCGGCGGTGCGTATGTCGGGACCGTCCTCTGCGTTGTTACTTTTTTCAGGTTACGACACAACTTCCCACTCAAGACGGAATAGTCTGCCGCTGTATCCACGAGCGCCGTCACGTCGCGTCCGTCGATAATGATGTCAAGGTTATTTGACACGGGGTGCGCATTGTCGGCGTTATTGTCGGGGCGTCGCGACGTTCGTGGAGGCTCTTCACCATTTGCGACATCGGCAACACCACCTCCAGGGGTTGCCGGGGTTAGTTTTTCCGGTGAGGGTTGGGAGACTGACTCTCATGCCGAGATCGTCGTAGAGGTGAGGCAGGGCGATGAAGGGACGGCAAGCGAGCTCCTCGAACAGTAGAGGGTAGCGGCGAGGGCGGACGTCGAAAGTAGTCCTCACGCGGCGGGGGCGAGCGTCGAAAGTACTCATCGCGCGGCTGAGACGATCGGCGAAGGTACACCTCGCGCGTCGGAGACGTGCGTCGAAGGTAGTATTCGATTTCACGAGGCTGCTGGCCATACTTCGGGCGTGGGTCGTTGGGACGGTACCCTCGAAGCCCAAGCTCATGGTAGGGGCACCGGCGATACACGTGATTGGCTTCACCACAGTGGAAGCAGAGTGGGCGGTTGTCGGCCGTCCTACACAAATCCGTCTATCGGGGTCCACGCTGCTGCTGCCTAGGTTGCTGGTAGCCTGTTTGGGCAAATCTCTCTCGTCGCCGTGTGCTCATGTCGGGCCCAGCAGTAAGCAAGAGCGGTTGGCTAGTAACGGTAGCCTAGTTTGCTGCCGAGCGCTGGGGGGTTACATTGACTGGGCCACCAGGAACAAGAGCTCATTGCACCTCCTCCTGGACAGCCTGAACGGTGGAAATAGAAGCTGGCGACTTCGAAGCCGGAGGCAGCTTTTGGAGCTCTTCTCGAACAACGTCCCTGATGAGCTCCCGGATGTATCCCTCGGATGCATGGTTCGAGCAGTGGGCCGATGCAAAAGCTGAAATCATCGGGGCATCTGTCATTCGGTGGTAGTGATCATTCCTGGCTGTCAAAGCTTTCTCAGTGTTCGTGGCCTCCGTCACAAATCCCTCGACTGTTGTTGGTGGATTGCGAATAAGGCCACCAAAGATGTCACTTCTCACGCCCCTCATCAATGCGCGTAACTTCTTTTCTTCAGTAGCTCGTGGGTCGGCGCGGGTACTCAGCCGGAGGACGTCTTCGACAAAGCTGATCAGACTTTCGTTAGGGCCCTGGATTCGGCGTTGAAGGAGGTGTTCAGCCTTTTGCTGTCGGTATTGGTTGCCGAATGCTCGCCTCAGTCTCTACTTGCAAACTTCCCACGTGGGTTGGCAATCGTTCATTGTTTTCGTACCATATCCGGGCCGTATTTTTCAATGAGAAATAGAAGCTTTGCCGGCAATTATCTGAGGTCCATCCGTTGTGACGAGCCACCCGTTCATATTGATCTATCCAGTTATCGACGTCCTCAAAGGCATCACCGTGGAATGGAGAAGGTTTTCTTGGGATAATGGGCCAGTGCACAAGAGGGAAGAAAGGTGCATCGGTTTGCTGTGCTGTCACGTCATCCTGGAAGATACAGTGGTCCTTGGGCCGTCGGGTAGCAGTCCCAACTCCGGAGTAGGCCTTGCAGCCACCTGCTCGTGCGAGCCTCGTTCTCCAAGAAGGCGCATTGGCCTGGGCTTAGAATTGGACTCGCCTCGCGGGGTCGCCGAGAGCCGCTGGACAGCGGGTGAACGTACCCAGCTCCTCCACCAGAATGTCACCGATAGGACGATGGACCTGGGTGGTTTAGGGTTGAAGGAATTGGCTTTATTGCCACGATTGGTGCCTAAGAAAAGTGACAGCGCGCTTGCCGATGTTGTTGTTGTTGTTGTTGTTCCTTGATATTGGCGCATACCCAATCAGGGGATCGGCCAAACATCAGTGGTTAATTCGAATGAGATTACTGCCTAGGTGGATGATTCAGAGAAAATTAGAAAAATTTGGAAGCTTTTTTTTTCTTGTATTGGGGTAATTGAGTTTGGAATTTGGTCAATATTGAAAAAAAAGGAAGTAAATAAATAAATAACTAAATAAAGAAAAATAAGAAGAACAAGGAGAAGAACAAGAAGAAGAAGAAAGGAGAGGAGGAGGAGAATAATATTAAATAAAAAAAATCTGAAATGGATGGTGGTTGGTGCTTGCCGAACGCCAACCACGTCGTCTTCTTCTGGCCGTCTGTCGATGATGATAGTGGGGGATTGACCATCTACCGTGTCAATGAATACTAATGATTCCGGCAATATATATTCAATGCCAAATCGCTCAAGTCATTTCAGTGTCAAAGCAAACCGTCTCCAACTACTTGAAGGTGAGGGACAACATCCTAAGGAAGAGGAAAAAGTGTCTTCACTAGAGAAGAAGAATCTCCGACACAGCAGCCGCCCAAAGCTGGAAGTAGCACTAAGCATTTGGCCACAGGCACCTTTGGTGACAAAGGTGCCAACTTCTGAAGATAGGATGACAGGAATGCAGAGATACTGGCACTGGCCATGGATATTACGGACTGCAAGATTACCAATGGCTGGTTACGCAACTTTAACAATTGACAAGGCCTGTCCTTAAAACGCATTTGTGACGAGTGCGTTGCTGTCGAAGTAACCCTTGTTGCAAATTACCGCGCATTCAAGCTGTTTCCTGCTGTGCTAGTACACCCCAGATAATATATTCAACTATGATGAGACCCTCTCGTTTTGCAATACGTTCTCTGAGAAGACGATTGCTTGTTCTGGCGAACCCTGCCATGGCGGGAAGCACAATAAGGAGCGAATAACGGTTAGGGAAGGAGACGCTTCCTCTCCACAGCATGGGCAAATCAAAGCAACGGAGATGTTTAAAAAACCTAAATCGCTCAAAATTGGAATGAAGCAAACTCGATGGCCTGGCTTACGCAGGACCTCTTTGACCAAAATTTGCGGAAGCTCGACTTTAGGTACGAGGAACAGAGCGCAAGGTGTCTATGTTCTTTGATAACTGTGGTGGCCACGGGTACATCAACAACCTTGAAGCGATCCCCTCGATGTATTTGCCGCCGAATAGCACTACTGCGTTACTGGTTGTGTTACTAGTTACTAGTGTGTAACACCTTGGCCCACTTACTCACTAGTGTGTTAGTGGGCAAAGGGGTCATCAACAACTTGAAGCTACATTAACGAACGCGTCCTCTGAATCGGAGCTCTTGGGTGCGTACAGTGAGAAAAATTATGTTGTAGATTTGCAGTGGGCAATCAGGAACCTGTCTGTTGCTTAAAAGGAAGTCACATCGGACATGATCCGACGCTGCTTTCCGCACGCGGGATCTGTGGTTTGCAGTGAGGATGAGAATAGAGACACAGTCTAGAACCCCACACGTCAAATGCGGGCTGCAGGAGCATCCGACATTTTCGATCATCGCAGTGCTAGAGGTGACAATGTGTTAGCGGCGACATTTCAAGATTTCATAAACTTCAATGGTGCCGTCCTGCCATGTGCCGAGTTGGGTGATAACGAAATGGTCCACCAATTCCTCGAACCAGCCCAGCTGGACCAGCGACTCCAATGATTGCGTGCCACCACTGCAACGGGCATAAAATACTGATCAAGCGTGAGCCCATCCAGTGCTATTGTCTGCATAGAGTGACAGAAAAGGGCTGGCGGAAATACCAGCACTTCCTCGCACGTAAACGCGCGTGTGTACAGACGAGCATACATACGTTCTTCCAAGCGATGACGATATATATATATATATATATATATATATATATTATATATATATATATAAATATAAGTGCAATACCGTTAATGCGTTTTCACCCCACCGGGAAAAGAAAACGTCATCCCCGAGAAAACCTAAGAGTGATGAAAGCCACGACAATGGTCTGATTGCTAACTGGCGTTATAAATAACCCCAACTCAACAGCTTCATTGTTGCAATCACGTTATAGCTATGTGCTGTCATCGTGCATACATGTTTTAGTGGATCTCTGAAATATAAGTGCGGTTTGTTTATGTGCTGCGCACCGGGCTGGCGTTCGGGGTTGCTTCAGCAGCAAAGCGTGATTACGTGGAAACTCTTCAAGGTTACGTCATAAACATATGGCTGTGACATTAATTATGAGGCTTCAGAGATCGGAACTGTTACAAACGCATCGTGAATGGTGAAACTCAAGACACCGCGAAACAGATGGAGCCTGCAGAAGAAAACGGTGCCCGTATTTCCCTTAACATACCTGAGGGCACCTGTCGAAGCAAAGACGCTGTTGCAGACCAGGAAGTAGACGCAGTTCAAGGGGCACCGGTTTAATATTGTTGCGCGCCGCAGGACATAGATAAGACGAACGATGTAATGGGGTAGAACGATCTATTTACAGTATTTTCAAGCGGCCATGTCCGAGTCCGCTGAGTCTGCACGCGCCCTCTTCCACGTCGTCTTCGATGCCGAGCTATGCCGCCATAGGGCATTGTCCACTGCTTCCATGACACTACCCCGCCTTCCCCCCCCCCCGGGCATAGACGACCGTCCCGGTCGAGGCCATAGGGGTACGACTTGAAGGCGGTGCCTTTGATTCCTTACGCCTGCGACGGTTTCAGTCGGCAGCTCGACCTTGTGTTAGCAGTGCTCGAGTGCCAGCCGGAGTAGTGCACGCGGTTTCTGATAGGTTGAGCGCAATTGCAGAAGGCGGGGGCTGTGTGGTTGGATGTGCCTGTACGACGCTCAGCTTTGTTATTCGGGCCTCTCAACCGGGAAGCTCCAGGCAGCTCTTGGTCCACAAGCTGTTGCACCAGTATCTCAATTTTTCTTTGGGGTAAGGCCTTTCCCGTCGCTGAGAATCCGTCGGTAGCAACCAGTGCGAGTTCGATGATGTCGACGCACAGTCAGCACGTTTGACGTCTATAGCTGCGGTGAGGACGAGGTGGGATGAGTATATACAGTGAAGTCCTGGCCGCCGCATATGATGGTGATGGTCCCGATAAGTACCGGCCCCGGAACAGCTGTTACAACCACCGACCCCACGAGGGAGCATCCAAAGCCCTCGAGAAGCACCGGAGATCTGGGAGGGGGAACGTCGTCGGCTCTACGTCTAATCGTAGCGGGTCAGTTCGTCTGGTCTCGGTGGAGCATGGGCAGGGGACACGGGGCTAGGGAATGGTCGCGTCCATGGCTCACCGGGGCTGGGGCGGGCCGACGCTTTCCAAGAGCCAGGGTGAGACCGCTTGATGAGTCGTGGCAAGGTGAAGCTCGGGGCCGGGATGGGACAGTACCCCGCACGCTCCACCAAAATGTTACGCGGCGGCAGGACATAGATGAGACGAAGGATGTAATGGGGTAGAACGATCTATTTACAGCATTTACAAGCGGCCTTGGCCGAGTCCGTTGAGTCTGTACGCGCCATCTTCTACGTCGTCTTCGATGCCGAGCTATGCCGCCATGGGGCATTGTCCACTGGTCCCGTGACAATATGACCATTCAGCAGGTGAATCGGTAAAAGAAGACGAAGTCACGAGCCTCGCTGCCCGTGCTGTTGCTTCTGGGTTCATTCCTTCTGCCTCACCTTCCTTCCACCCAGATCATGTTTTGTAACAAGCTTTGGGCCGGCAAAATATTACGGATCTAGATGAATAATTTATTCGATCTGGAAGGAGCTCTCAGCGAATTAGTCGGAATGGTATAGCTAAATCGGTCGACTAGAAATGGTTCTGGCAGACGTGCACACTTCCCGCATATGTACGTTTTCATCTCTTTAGGAAACGTTCAGTCCCTTGTCAACGCTTGTCGATAAGCGCGTTTCTGCTTACCAACGCGGTGTCTCCAAGTCGAGAGAAACTGAAAATTTTTTTGGAGATTTATGGGTTGCGGACCACTTGTACAGGTGCTGAAGCTAACGCAATCTCCTTCATTTATTGCTCAATCCATGCCCTCGATGTTTCCATTGCGAAAAAATGGTTTCTGTTGACAAAGCTTTAGGCGCCAAAGCAGAGCATACACTATAGAGGGTAAGCAGCTGGGTAACGGGCAAAAAAAGCTCTTTCAATTCGGCAGGCATGCTGATTTCGGTAAGGTTCCGCAGCTAAAGAAGCCTTGCGGTCCTCAGCATTCGTCCCTCGTCGAGTTAGGAGCCGAAACGTTCATCTTTGTCGTTGATATGTTGCCGTGTTCCAGATGGCTCATGTCGATGTCTTCGTCGTGCACAGGCTTATGATAACTCGGTTGACTACGCCAAAAAAATATGTTACGTTGACTGCGTTTAGACGAGATTGGAGTGAAGGCTTTTTATTCAGCATACTCTCCTTGGGAATGTTTTCGCTTATCGCTGAGTCTTAGATTATCGAGCTCCCGAAATGATTTCGGCAGGTAAACGCACCCTTTATTTGCTACGTGTAAGTTTTCACCGTTCTTAATTCGATGTTTGGCGAGATAAATTTTGCGTCTCCTTTCAGTCTCCACCAAACAACAGTTTTCTGCGATCTCTCATTCATCCGTAGATATGGACACAAATGTCAGTGTTTCTGCAGGGCGTTTCCAGGATAGATCGCACAAGAGCGTAAGAAGACGTTCATTACAATGCCGACATGAAAGCTTTCTTGGATTCTTGCAATCCTTGGCGCAGTGTATGGGCCTGGCTCAGGGAAAACAACATTCCCGTTTTCACGACTGGGCTTTTTTTCTTTTCACACAAGTTTAGCCAGGCAGTCATCTGTGCGGTGTTTGTTAGATTCAGAAAAATACATCTATGGCGGGACATCATGATTGTTAGCATGAAAAAAGAACCTGGAACCATGTCCTTGACCTCGTTCCGGTTTGGTTTTATTTTGGTGGATTTGTCTGATCCAGTCATCATTAAAGTCATCTCCCCACTTCTTATTTCAATGTTCAATAGGTCAAGTACCGTTGAGGCTTGGTCAGGCTGTTCCACTCGGGGTTTTTGTGTTGACCTTTCCTTTCACAATAGGTGGTTAAACTTGAGGGCCTATTCGAAATGTATCTGCTGCAATACCGTAGTCTTGAAAATAAATTCGTAGGACTGAATGTGTACACCATGATTCTTCATTCATGTTACCCTTGTCTTTATCCGTCCATGGATTGTAGGCAGGTCGTCCAGGTCGTCCAAATGGGTCACTTTGGGGACGTTAAGCAATTTTCTCATGTATTCTTTGATTAACAGGGTTTTGTTTCCAAAATGCAGGTGCAGTACTTCGATGTCCATCGGGTAGCTTTCGTTTGTTATTGGTGAGCCGCTGATGACGCCTGACGCGACCGCTCTAAAATACCTCCGCAGATACTTCAGTTTATCGACGTTGGCTAGCGATGAGTACTAAAGTATTGTACACTCGTATATGTCACGACACGAAAGCGCCTGAATGAATTCTCAAATAAAAGCTGTATCTCCAGCTCAGGTAGTGGTACCTGAACTATTTACTAGAATGAAGCGACCTCCTGTCTTGTACTAATTACCGATGGGTGGGTTGCCACAAGTTGTCTCTACGCGCCTCGCTGCCAGTCCCGCTGCTGCTGGGATCATTCGTCCTGCCTCATCTTCCTTCCAACTAGATCAAATTTTGTAACAGACGCCAATGTCGCGCACAAAACCACCCAAAGGGAGTGTTGCGTCCTGCCAAAATGATGGTCGTTTGGGCAAGAAAACTGGCGAGATGGACGTTTTCTGAGAAAACACTACCACAGCGCCACCGTCTGGTCGACGGCAGCACCGGCCGGCGCAGCGGTGCTGCAATGCGATGTTAATTGTCAACTGACCTAAACTAGAATCCTGCACGGCACCAACTAAACGGTGCGGCGTGGTTCCGAATTTTTCGAATTGGCCGGTTGTCGAGGGGCGGCACTAGTTAACCGGCCTCAGAGCAGTTTTAAATTAAAACCCCCGCGGTAATGTCGAAAGGGGTGCCGTCGCGGGTAAGCGCACTGGTTAGTGCACTGAACGCATTATGCGGAGATGTGGGTTCGATTCCCGCTTCCGGAAAAAAGGGCGGATATTTTGTAGACTCCTATTTTCGCTTATGTATCACTGTATAAAAAAACATAACAAACACGCGTCATTCGGCACTAATAAATATTTCGAAAAAAGCCGAATATCACTGGCAAAACCAAGTGCAACCTTGATATGTGTCCTTAACGAGTTCTCGCCCCGCATCCTTCTTTTCTATATATGTATATAAATATAAACTTATATATATATATATATATATATATATGAGTATATATATTTATATATATATATATACATACATATATATATATATATATATATATATATATATATATATATATATATATATATATATATATATAGTAAGGAAATGAGGTGCCCGTTGAGGAAATATAGAAAGAAAGGTCGGCAGTCTACAACGCCAAAGGAAGGCATGGGGGTGTGGTTAGGCTCTTTTTGTTACTAAAGTTAGTGAAGTTAAACATTTTAAATATATGGCCGAAAGAAAGAAAGACACGCGCCCAGAGTGGGGACCAAACCCACGCCTTTCGATTAGATTTCGAATGCCTTACCAACTCGGATATCTGGGCGACTGTGTTCTCCTTCTCTTTCTGGGCTATTTATATTTACTAGGAGTGTATCTGACGCTTGACGGTGGTAGCCAGCACCACTCTGACTACATGGGGAGAAGGGGACCTTCTTTTTACCCCCGAGGCGAGACTCGAACGTCTACAGCCTGTAATGAGCGCGTAACTGGCGGAAAGCCGTCTCATTCTACCTAGGCGTCAAGGCTGCCAGAACCGAGACCCTCGCTAGGCTTTCGCAGAATAATATAGTAAGGAAATGAGGGGCTTGTTGAGGAAATACAGAAAGATAGGTCGGCAGTTTACAACGCCAAAGGAGGCATAGCGGTGTGGTCAGGCCCTTTTTTTACTACAGGTAATGAAGTTAACATTTTTTAAATAAATATACGGAAGAAAGAAAGAAAGAAAAACACGCGCCCAAAGTGGGGACTGAAGGCGTCGGTTTCGTCCCCACTCTGGGCGTGTGTTTTTCGTTCTATCTTTCTTCCGTATATATAAAAAAATTTCCCCGCATTTCCCCGAAGGGAAGAATGTGAAAGTGCGAATGCAGGAGTTGAATTTGCGCGGTTCGGTAATGTTCGCGAAAGAGAGATCACACACACACACAACTACAAAGAAAGAAATATGCATTTATTCACAGACACCTATCTGTGTTGTCGTTGTACTTGATTGCGAAAGCGGATCTCAGCTTTGAAATTTCGTGTCAGTACTCCTTTAAGCGGGTGCATTAGCCCTTCTCACGCCCGATTCTTGGCCGATCGCCCTAAGTGGGTACGTGCTAAAGAAATTAGGAACCCTTCTTGGCCAATCGCCCTAAGTGGGTATGTGGTGCGGACGGACGGATGGCGGTGGACGCGTGATTCAGATTACTTGGCCAATCGCCCTAAGTGGGTATGTGCTAAAGAAAATAGGAACTCTTCTTGGCCAATCGCCCTAAGTGGGTATGTGGTGCGGACGGACGGACGGCGGTGGACGCGTGATTCAGGGTCGCTTAAGAAGTGCATTCGCACTTAAAAAATGTTAACCTCTTTACCTATAGTAAAAAAAAGAGCCTGACCACACCCCGATGCCTCCTTGGGCGTTGTAGACTGCCGACCTATCTTTCTGTATTTCCTCAACGAGCCTCTCATTTCCTTACTATATTATTCTGCGAAAGCCTAGCGAGGGTCTCGGTTCTGGCAGCATTGATGTCTAGGTAGCATAATAGGGCATTCCGCCAGTTACCCGCTCATGACAGGCTCTAGACGTTCGCGTAACGCCCCGGGGGTTGAAAAGAAGGTCCCCTTCTCCCCGTCTAGTCAGAGTGGTGCTGGCTACCATCCTCAAGCGTCCGATACACTTCTAGTAAATATAAATAGCCCAGAAAGTGAAGCAGAACACAGTCACCCAGATAGCCGAGTTGGTAAGGCATTCGAGATGTAATCAAAAGGCGTGGGTTTGGTCCCCACTCTGGGCGCGTGTTTTTCTGTCTTTCTTTCTTCTGTACATATAAAAAAATATCAACGTCATTACTGTAGTAAAAAAAGAGCCTAACCACACCCCTATGCCTGCTTTGGCGTTGAAGACTTCCTACCTATCTTTCTGTATATATATATATATATGTATATATATATATATATATATATAAAATTAGGAAAACAGCCCCGCCGGTAGCGTGGTGGTTATCGCACCAGACCGGTATTCTGGAGGTCGTGGGTTCGGATCCCACCCGGCGTGCATTTTTGCACCACTTTCTTTTCGACTAAACAAAAATTCTTCATCTTTTTCTATGACCCACCACAACATCCCCTTTGCTTTACGAGGTTTTCTTCACTGCGAACCCTTATTTTCTGTCTTATTTCACGGAGCCCCTCATTTCACATTTTCTGAGTAGCTACATGCTTAGCGAGGGCCTCTGTCCTGGCAGTCTTGGTGATAAAGGGAGCTCAAGAGGGTTCGACGCTGGTCGACCACTCTCGACATGTCATAGACACTCCAGTCACGGACCGGCGGTTAAAAAGAAGGTCCCCTTCACCCCGAGTAGTCCGAGTGGCGCTGGCTACCACCCACAAGTGCAGGAAACAAAAATACCTTAACATAAATACCCGAGAAAGTGCTGGGGAAAGCGCCCCGAAGGTAGCGCAGTGGTTATCGCACCAGACCCGTATTCTGGAGGTCGTGGGTTTGGATCCCAACCAGCGGGCATTTTTGCACCACTTTCTTTTCGAATAAAAAAAAATTCTTCATCTCTTTCTATGACCCACCACAACCTCCCCGTTGCTTTCAGAGGTTTTCTTGACTGCCAACCCTTATTTTCTGCCCTATTTCATGGAGCCCCTCATTTCCCATTTTCTGACTCGCTACATGCTTAGCGAGGGCCTCTGTTCTGGCAGTCTTGGTGCCAAAGGGAGCTTAAGAGGGTTAAACGCTGGTCGACCACTCTCGACATGTCGTAGACACTCGAGTCACGGCCCGGGGGTTAAAAAGAAGGTCCCCTTCAAACCGAGTAGTCCGAGTGGCACTGGCTACCACCCACAAGTGCAGGAAACGAAAATACCTTAAAATAATTACCCAAGAAAGTGGTGGGGAAACAGCCCCGCCAGTAGCGCAGTAGTTATCGCACCAAACCGGTATTCTGGAGGTCGTGGGTTCGGATCCAAACTGGCGGGCATTTTTTCACCACTTTCTTTTCGACTCAAAAAAAATTCTTCATCTCTTTCTATGACCCACCACAACCTCCCCGTTGCTTTCCGAGCTTTTCTTGACTCCAACCCTTATTTTCTGTCTTATTTCACGCAGCCCCTCATTTCCCAATTTCTGATTCGCTAATATATATATATATATATATATAAATATATATATATATTTATAGAGAGAGAGAGAGAGAGAGAGAGAGAGGGGGGGCCTTTTTCTAGCAGTCTTGGTGCCCTAGAGAGCTTAAGAGGGTTCAACGCTGGTCGTCCACTCTTGACATGTCGTAGACACTGGAGTCACAGCCCTGGGGTTAAAAACAAGGTCCCCTTCACCCCGTGTAGTCCGAGTGGCACTGGCTACCATCCCCAAGCACCGGAAACAAAAACAAATCCGTTACATAGATACCCCAGAAAGTGGAGGGGAAAGACGCCGCGCCGGTAGCGTAGTGGTTATTGCACCAGACCTGTATTCTGGAGGTCGTGGGTTCGGATACGACCTAGCGGGAGTTTTTCCTCCACATTCTTTCGTTCTTTCCAAATCCTTTATCTGTTTCAATGACCTACAAAATCCTCCCCTTTGCCTTCCGAGGGTTTTTTGACTTGTCTGCCAACTCTTATTTCTGTCTTATTTCAAAGATCCCCTTATTTCCTATTCTGATTCGATAATATATATATATATATATATATATATATATATATATATATCCTACACCAAGATAAAACTCACAAATCGCGAAGAACTATTATACGTAAAGAGTGGGATACACAGAAAGAACAATAACAAGAAATGTTTACTTAAGTAGTGGCAACGGCACTTGCCTTCATCAGAGTTCGGTTACATGGCATTGCTGTCACGAACATTTAGAACACTATTCTTATATAGATTTGCAGAAAACTTTGACAAGGATCAGAAGAGATTTTGAAAACAGAGTTTGCATGCAGTTGGGCCAAGCCTATGTTACAACAACAAAAAAAAGAGAGAAAGGAAGAAACGAGAGAGGGAGGAGAGACGAAGGGGTCGTATTTACAAAGCACCGTTCAAGGCTTCTCCACGACGGGGAAGCGTACCTGGCATGGGCTGCGAGTGCAGAAGACTGGACAATCGCGGTTTCAAAGGGAAGGGAAAAGCATACAAAAAGGTATTTAGTAGGTTGAGAGACTGGTTCCAAGGGATCCATACAGGCATGAACGAAGAACGGGTTTTGGGTGTGCCCCCTGCGGATGGAGAGAATAGACAGTACACAAAAGAGCATTGCACAAGAGCTAGCAACTGAACAGGAAATAGTAGGGTCCATAGATAACAAAGGGTAAAACTTTTCTAAGTGGTGGGGGGAACGCGGCCTCCTCCCGAAGGACAAATGGCATTGTTCAGTCGTATTAGGCTAATAAAGCTGCTGTATTTGGAGAGTTTCTTCGACTTGTAATGGCAAATATCAGGTTAGGGTTAAGGAAAAGTGTGATAAAAATGATGAAGTCGCCAATTTTAATCGAGGGATAAGCACGTAAATTTTTGGTCTCTAATTTTTTGGTCTCTTTAAGCTACAACCACTGGAGCCGCCCTCCCACAAAGCGTGATACTTGCCTCGACATGTACATCAAAGCAGTCCAACACGATGTGTCAAAAGCATAAAAAACACAAATTTCCTTTCCGCCATAACATGACTGCACACGAAAAAAAAAGCCCTAGAGGAACTCGCAATGTGTCCCGACATAATTATTTAACCGGCCGATAAAGAAGGCGGCATCGCAATCCTTGACAAAACTGACTATGTTAACCATGTCACTATGCAACTATGGGTATCGACGTTCTACAAAGCACTACCCAGTGATCCCACTCAAGACGGTCCTAGCTGAGATTGTTAAAACTAGGTGAGCTTGATAAAAAATAAAACGAAAATTGGCTGCGTATCTTCTCCTTTTGTTGCAAATGTCATCAAAAGACGATAGCCTTTATTGACTTTTGTCAAGTAAATGCATCCCTTCGCTTTCCCACTCACCTCTCATGTTGTTCCTCTTGCGTCGCGCTCCTCCCAAGGTAAAAACGCCAAAGGTTTGCCTAAATCATTTTAAATTTCTTTCGTTCCACTGCTCCAAACCGGGTGTCCCGATGCCAACGCTGCCGTACGGCGAAGACTCGCGTGAATCGAGGTGCCCTACTTCAACGTTTATAGAACCGCTTTTCTCTACTCCACGTGTGTTGCAAGCAGATCATGGAATGTATCTAGTGGAACCTTTCGTAACTGTTGCCGGTTGATTACTTAAAATGCGGCCAGAAGCTATAGTCGCGCGTGCGACAGCAGGCAACGGCCGAGGGATTGTTTTTTCTGCAGTTTATGGAGCATTTATTCTCGCACAAATCGAACATGTACGATTTTTATAAACGAACGCTGCAAATATCACTTCTGTATTACTCTGAAGTCTTATATTTGCGTAATGTCTCGTTGTTCTTCGCCAATATTAACAAGTATGAACATTACACCAGACTTAGACGGGCACATTTAGCTGTGACTATATAAGAATATTGCGCAGACCTTGTTTTAGTTGGGCCAGGTGGCTGTATCGGGTCACAGACAGACAGATGGACAGACATACAGACAGACCAAAATGACTAGGTTGAAGTAGCCCAGGAAAGACTATCGTCTTTAATAAACAAAACCACGGCTCGTTCCTTGATCCCTTAGAGCCCAGTAGCCGGTTAATTCTATCTTTTGCCTATAATTCGCATTGTGAACAACCCAGGGCTCCCCATTAGTTCTGGCATGGGCAATGTCACCGAAAAGATCTCACGCTATGTCGATATTCTCATTTGCGACATTCCGACCAGATTTCTATCTTTCAATAAGGATACCAATAATTTTCTCTAAGACATCTCAAAAATTGAGATTTCTTATATTTGCCTTCTACTTACCCTCGATGTTGTGTCCCTGTATATTAACATCCCCCACGAAGTTGGCATCACCGCTGTACCGCTTGCATGTGAGCAGTCATCGTGCGACAAACCTATCCATTCTTCGGCTCTCAAAACGTTCCTTAGGCTTATTCTTGAACTTAACAATTTTCAGTTTGACGGAACTTATCACGTGCAATTCTGCGGAACGTCGATGCGAACTCGAATCGGAACCAACTACACTAATATCTTAATGGCTCACCATGAATCAAACTTTCTTGACACTCAAACCTTAAACCCACTGTACTATAAAATGTATATTGACGACATATTCATGAACTGGCAGCACGGTGACGCGGAGCTCCTCCCCTTCATTGAGGCATTACCTAGCCTATCCTACTATTTCGCTTCCTTATTCCTATTAGGAACACAGTGTAAACTTTCTGAAAGTCGCCGTTAGTACCTCCTGAGGTCGGCTTCAAACTAAACTGTATATACATCGGACAGACACGCGCAAGTATTTGCATTTCCAAAGTAGCCATGTCAGAAACTGTAAGACAGCAGTACCGTACCGCAAAACCCACCGTTTAGTAGAATTTGCACGAACCAAGCCGACTTTGAAACTGTCGAGAACTCAAGACCGCCCTCCTGAATAAGAAATACCCGGAACAAGTTATCGACGAGTTACCGCCAAGTTATCGGCAAGTTACCGCCCTCCTGAATAAGAAATACCCGGAACAAGTTATCGACGAGTTACCGCCAAGTTATCGGCAAGTTACAGCCCTCCTGAATAAGAAATACCCCGAACAAGTTATCGACGAGCCAACCAATTAGACTGTAACGAAATCTGTAATAAAAAGGCCCCTACGTTAACCCGCAAACTTAGTTCTAACCCACTCAGCCTCCGCTCTAAGAGTGTCAACCGTAGTAAAAAACATCACAGTAAACTCTGGCCCACATCCTGTGGGACTGTGCAGTGCACCCCGTGGAAGCTGCCGACCTCTACGGCCGGCTGCCGGACACCATAACGAGTGCCGTCTATTCGACGGACCTGAACGCACAAACTCTAGCCGTCCAGCAGCTCGAGGCTGCTCTCGCCAGGCAGAAGCGGAGCGAGTCGCAGACGGGGGGGAAAGGGACGAACTCCCGAGTACCTTTCGCGCACCGCTCACGCCGACACCGGCGGGGCCTAGTCCCGAGGACGTCGTGAACGTGGGTGGGATGTGGAGGCTCTGCGCATCCCGACCTCCCACTCCCTGCTGGCCTCAAATAAAGTCTTTCTCTCTCTCTCTCTCTCCTATTTCAAAGTGAACGCTTAAAAAGTATATTCCCCGAACCACCACGATTTTCTACCTTCGTAATAAGAATTCAGGTGACTTTCTTATAACTCTAGTTACAGCCGACTAGAAAATACTGGTTGCATGCCCTGTAATAAACCTCGATGTAAAGTATACCTACACATAACCTCTACCCAGCGTGCCCGCAGCACGGCTTCAGATTACCACGCAAATATAAAGGGTAACTTCAAACGTAACTTTGCTAATGTCGTATACCTTCTAGAGTGCACTGTTTGTAGGCAGCAATATATCAGCAAAACTGAAACGCCCTTCCGTATACGAATCAGTGCCCCGGGCCGTAGCACTGCTGCCATGTCAGCGCACTCACCGAAAATGTACACCCAGGTGCTGCTGTTGGCTGACCTGGTCTATCCGACTTCCGACTCAACTTCAACGGTTTAACTCGACCCTCCCCTGGCCAGTCGACACTGTCCCGGCTGGATCCAGGCACAGCCCTGCCTTTTCTCGGACGCTCCGTTTGCTTCGCCGCCAAAAACAGCCATTCCGTCGTCCACTGTCTGGCAACGCGGCACCGGTCCACTTGGCGCACCCCTTCAAAACCCGGCTCACTTGGTCGGCGCACCGGGCCATGGCACTGGTGCCGTGTCAGCGCACTCACCGAAAATGTACAACCAGGGTAGTTATTACACGTCGTGCAACTTTTGTAGTGATGAAGTGTGCTTGAAAGCATTGTCGTGGCCCCCTGATTATTTGAAACGTGTTCGTGGTGCTGTGCTGTGTATTTGGAGCATGTTGTTGCTTAGTAGTAATGTTGAGGTAAACCCGGAGCCAATGACGAAAGCGCAAGAGGATAAGCTTAACTCGGTGTTTGATGAAGTTACACGCCTTGAATCTAACCACACCAAACTTTTGGAGTCTGTCAACAAAGTTTTGACCATGCAGATTACCTTGCAAAATGATGCCGAAATACTTAAGAAGCGAGTCCTTGCGCTCGAGTCTCAGGCTGGCATGAAAGCTGGTGCACAGGTTCCCTAGTCCTATGAAAAAACATTTTCTGCCATGCAAGACAAAATTGACGACTTAGAAAATCGCTCCCACCATGCCAACGTTCTGTTTTTTGGAAGTGACGATACTGAAGAAGCGGAAACATGGCAACAATCCGAAAAACTTGTGCGTGAATTTTGCTCCGATAAGCTCGAACTAACAAGAAACGCCGAATTTAAACTGTTTTAAGCATGGGCATTAGGTTAAAGAACACTAGTTTTAGCATTTCCCGAGATTACTCCGCCCCTATTCGTGAAAAACGCCAAAAACTCCCACAGTTCGCTAAAAGTGTTAAGAAAGAGGGCGATCGCACCAAGCTCGTTTTCACTAAACTCTTTATCAATAAAGATTTGTACGTGTGGGACTCTGATAACAACTGCGCAGTTCGTATTGACACCAACGCACGGGGCGCAGAAAATGCAACTGCTATAAATGGCCACAGTGAGTGACGCCCGAATACATGCTTCCCCGTCATAAAATCACCACCTTTTTTAACTAACGAGCAAGTGTTGTCAAGGGATGTTGGCTTTGTGTACACTAATATACGAAGGGTTCTACCTAAAATTGTCCCCCTGTCTTCACTGATAGATTCATGTTCAGCTGCTATAGTTGCTCTTACTGAAACCTGGTTGAATGATACCGTTCCCGACAACTGTAATATTTTTTCGCAGTAACAGGCGACATCGAAAGGGAGGCGGTGTTCCTATTGCTACAAAAATTGATATAGTGGCTGTTCCCATTGCTGTTAATTCCTTCCTTGAATGCGTGTTAGTTTCCCTCAAGTGTGGCCTGACATCTTTTGTTATCAGTGTATTTTATCGCCCCCCTGATATGACCTGTGCGTGCGCGAGTGAATTTCGCAGAGTTCTGGATGACACTATGTTCCAATTTCCCGCCTCAGTTCTTATTATTTTCGGCGACCTTAACTTTCCTTTATTAGACTGGTCAACCCTCTCAGTCGCATGCAATGATGCCGAAGCGAACGATTTTCTGAATCCTTGTCTAGACCATTCGCTAGCACAAATAATAAACCAACCAAGGCGGTGCTCGACTACCCCGGCAAATATTCTCGACGTGATCATTACAAACGATCCTTGCCTTTGCTCCGATATCACCCACTTAGATGGCCTTTCTGACCAGGTTATTATCACCGCCAGCCTCACACACCCTCACACGACAAACTTCCAACAAAACAATCAGATGCTATAACAGAGCCAACTTCGCTAGTATGAATTCAGAATTATTAAGTTCTCAAAGCATTTTATTGACAGTCACTTATCATGTACGATAGAAAAAAATTGGCTTCTGTTAAAAACTTTCTCAAACAACTAATAGCAAAGTATATATCTGTCATTACAATCGAAAGCCAACGTACCGCTCCCTGGTTCACGCACCAGCTTTGGCGTTTAAACAACAAAAAATGTGACTCTACAGACGGGCCGACAAAAACGTTACTTCGATTTCTTGGCTACGTTACAAAGCCTGCGATAAAGAATACCAGACATTACATAGAACTACACGCCGTCATATGTTTTGTCATGACCTAATATCCATGCTTACAAATAACCCTCGAAGAATCTGGCGCGTTGTGAATCCAAAACAGTATCCTGATATCACTCTTTCCGGTAGCAACAACACTTCACTTCCTGAATCACAATCCGCCGAATTTCTAAATTAGACGTTCGCGTGTGTCTTTACCTGCGAGGATGTTACCACCGTACCTATGAGCGATAGTATATTACACGTTGACATGCCAGAAATTGTTGTAACTGAGGCAGGCATACTTTCCATTTTAAGTACTCTTAAACGTTCTTCTGCATCTCATCATACTGGTATTATTAACACTATACTAAAAAATGCATCCCAAGGCATCTCTGGTATACTAACTGTACTTTTTTCAGAGTCCCTTGCGACAGCCCATATCCCAAACGACTCGCGAATAGCCAAGGTAGCACCCTTTTTCAAGTCAGGCGATCGTTCTTCACCATGTAACTACAGACCAATCTCACTAACAAATACCATATGCAAGGTTATGGAGCACATCACTCACTCTCAAACTGATAAATACTTAGAAAGCCATAGCATTGTATATCAGTATCAGCACGGTTTCCGCAAGGGCTACTCTTGTGAAACCCAACTTGCTGGATTTCTTCATGACCTACATTCATCCGTCGACGCTGGTTAAAAATTGAAGCAGTTTTTTTTAATTTTTCTAAAGCATTTGATCGCGTTCCACACCACAGAGTGCTTCTCAAACGTACATGCCTCAACATTCACCCTAACGTCCTCGCGTGGGTTAAAGATTTTCTTTCTCCCAGAATGCAGTTTACTTCCACAAACAAGTACAGTTCTTCTTTTGCCCATGTTACTTCCGGTGTCCCCGAGGAAAGCGTACTTGGTCCTCTGCTTTTCTTAATCTATATTAATGATCTTCCTTCTTGCTTAACGTCCTTGGTTCGTCTCTTTGCCGATGATGTAGTATTTTACCGCACAATTTCCTCTGATATAAATAACCAATGCTTACAATCTGACCTTGATGCAATTAACGTATTGTGCTCCAAATGGCTTATGACGCTTAATACTTCTAAAACAAAGTTAATGACATTTAGCGGCCGAAAGTATCCAACTCAAACCACTAACTTTATTATAACACCACGATTGAATTTACCACTTCCTACAAACTCTCGGGCTTCATTTCCAGTCTGACCTTACATGGCATCACCATAATAATTTACCCTGCACGGGGCACCTTGAGTATTCATGGTGACGGTGAACAGCGACACCGCAGACCCCAAGCTCCCATACATAGGCCTTGTTCGACGTGGCGAGGTGTTTAAATGTGAAGGGTAGAAGCCGTAAACGGTGGCCGTCGGAGCCTTGGTCAACCTCCGGCCGATGGGCTCCCTGCCTGTCTACCAGGCTGAGAGCTCCGGGACCTCTTTGACTACCAGGGTAAGGTAAAAGGAGAAAGTACCCCCGTCTCCCTGCTTTTATACTGTATTATATGACATTTTCCAACCCCCCCCCCCCTACGTGATCGGCCTCCGAAAAGGTGCTGCACTGAAGTTTCATTTCCACCTCTTTCAACAACTATCTTTCCAACAACCGTAAGCAACTATTCTCTTTTCTTGTACTTCAGTCTACTGACACCGAAAGATCCTTCGCTTTATTGTCTATCTTCTTGGTATCGAAGTTTCTGACAAGTATAATTGGCGAGGCGTACAAAGCCAAGAAACAAAGAACTGGGCAATTGCTGGTGGAAGTCACCACGCAGCAGCAGGCAGAAAAACTCTTGAGCCAGACCCGAATCGGTGATCTTGACTTCAGGGTCACGCCCCACCGCTGCTTAAACAGCTCCCAGGGCGTAATCTCCGATCCCAATCTACTCAACGAAACTGAAGCCGACCTGCTGGAGGGCCATCGAGGTCAGGGCGTAACAGGGGTCAGGCTCACAAACATACGTAGAGAGGACAAACAAATAGCTACAAAGCATCTTATCTTAACTTTTGATAGGTCGAGCCTTCCAGAATACATCAATGCTTGTTTTGTTCGATATTCGGTCCGGCCTTACATCCCTAACCCACGGCGCTGTTTTAAATGCCAACGGTTTGGGCATGGCACCAACTCCTGCCGCGGCCGCCTTACCTGTGCAAAATGTGGCCAACATGACCATCCGTCCGAAAACTGCAACACGAAGAGTTTCTCCCGTGCCAACTGACAGGGGCCCCATGCAGCGTGGTCCCGGAAACACTTGCGAGAAATTTAAGCAGGGAAACAAATCATAAATGTAAAGGTCACTGAGAACAGCACCTTTCCAGAGGCGAGAAAGAGGTTCGCATCTTTACCTCTGGGTAGGTACGCCGACGCAGCTCGCCGGGGGGCAGAGGGGCATCTTGTTTCGGCGGGAACCCAGTACCGCGAGTCGGACTTAGTCCCGCCTCCTGCCCCCGCCCTCCCCCCCTGGGTTGCCTCAGGCAGCCCAACCCCCCACCACGCCGCTTGCAGCAGCGGTTGAGGTGCCAACCTCTTCCGTCGGGACGGTGCCGCTCCCGTCCCTATCTCCCCGTCCTCCAGTGGGTTGGAGGGTTCCCAGGGGATTTTCACTCTCTTCATAGTAAAGATGAACTCTTGGAAAGGCACTGCTACCAACAATCTCTTATTCTATGTATGAAGACGACGTGCAAATATCTTTTAAATCATGTAATATGTCAATATGCGAACTTCAAGTCCAGCTTGGTGTCAAGAAGCTTGCTGGCTGGGCAGACAAGAATGGGTTTAAATTGAATCCTGCAAAAAGCTCCTGCGTTCTGTTCTCCAGGAAGCGCGGGATCCTTCTGGACCCAGGCATTACTCTTAATGGAGTGTCGCTTCCTGTGGACAAGCAGCACAAGTATTTAGGTGTTGTGTTTGACCAGCAACTCACATTCATTCCACACATCATGGAGCTCAAACATAAATGTCTGAAAATAATGAATATTCTCAAGGTTCTCTCCCACCAATCGTATGGTTCCGACAAAGAACTCGTACTACGGCTCTATACTGCTTTGGTTGGGTCTCGTTTGGACTATGGCAGTCTGGTATATGGGTCGGCGAGTAAAACAGCGTTGCGAATTCTTGACCCAGTGCTACACTTGGGGCTTCATCTCGCCTCGGGTGCTTTTCGCACTAGCCCTGTCGAGAGTCGGTATGTCGAGTGTAATAAGTGGAGCCTTCAGAATCAACAAACGTACATGGATTTGCTAGATGCTTTTAAGATTTTATCACAGAATAACCATCCTTTTTATCCTGTTTTTAACTATACATCAACGTCTCTGCTCTTTGTAAATCGCCCATTCGTTCCTCTGCCCTTTTAAATTAGAGTGAGAGAGCGAGCATCAGATATGAGTGCTTCGTTTTTAAATGTGTACAGGTCAGCCTTTTCAAGCATTTTACCGCCTTGGCAAGTTCGTCCTGTGTCCTTGTCATGTGGTAAGAAGAGCCCATACCCGAAGGAGGATTGGCCCCAGAAGAAGATGCCAGAAAAGATGAAGAGAAAGAAAAATCAGCATACGGGATGCTGAGAAGGATTTTGAAGTGACTAATGGAGAAGAAACGCAGGGTAATCGAAGAGGAGGAGGAGGTAGCTTGTTCGGCGAATGGGAGCCGCACACGATAGAATGCGAGGTGAAGAGGAAGAGAACAAAGTTGGAGTAGACAGAGTGGAACGGGTTCTTTGGAGGAACGGTGGGAAGTTCGAGCCGTGCCCCAGCGGCGTCGCACCGTTTGGCAGCGGGCAGCTCGGAACCACCGATAACCAGCAGCTTCGCTCTGCTGGCCTCCTGCTGACCGACGGCATCGCACCGCCGGCGACCCGTCCAGCCGTGCCCCACAACGCACCAGTGGCATCGCACCATCTGCCAGCGGGCAGCTCGGGACCACCAGCAGCTTCGCTCTGCTGGCCGCCTGCTGAGCCGCGCTGCTCAGCGAGGCCGTGGCATCGCACCGCGGTCATCCGGACCACGACGCACCAGCACGGGCCGTCGCGACGTTCGGCGACGTTCGGCAACGCGTAAGCCAACCGACCCACTGGGCCACGTCTTCGTCATCGCAGCGGCTTCGACGTGCTGCAGGGTAGGACTTGTTTGACTTCGGCATAGACAGTTCATGTATTACAGTGACGTTTTGGCTAGATTTTTTGGAGTGTGAGGTCGTGCCTGTTTTTGCTGTTTAGTGTGATATAGGTGTGCTCAGTCGCTATGATTTCGTTCGTTTGAGGGGTTTTGTTCTGTAAATATATTGTTGCCATCTAATGAATCAACTTGAGCCTCATTTCTCGGACGCGTGAGACGCGTGACAGTCGTGCGACCTTTCTTTTATAAAAAATGACAAAAATCGGGTACCTCGAGCTGCAATACTGCAGCAGTTTCTCTCTTTGCATTTTAAAAACGCATGCAGAATTTTATAGTGACGCTTCTAAAACCTCCACTATGGTGTCGCGCGCTGCTCATTATGCAAAATTCAATGCAGCCAGAACTATGAGTGTGCACACAACAATTTTTTCAGCAGAAGCGTATAGAATTTTACTGATTGTACGACACATTCTTGAAAATTAAATTCCCAATTCCATCATCTATACAGATTCTTCGAGTGTTGTTCGCGCACTGTCATCGCACGAGCCCCTCAAAAACCACATAGTTAATCTTGTATTCAACGCTATCATGTCCGTGTATGCACAAAAGCACGAGCTGCTCTTCTGCTCGGTTCCAGGGCACGCTGGGATCACTGGGAACGAGTTGGCAGACGAGAGGGCCGCTGCTGCTGCACTCAGGAACACTGTAGACATAACAACCGTACCATATACAGACCTCAAGCCACACATAAGACAACACTTGCGGAGAACATGGCAAACACACTGGAACGAACAGACAGACAACAAACTACATGTAATACTGCCACACTTGGGACGGTGCACAACTGCCTCACACAACAGACACACGGAAGTCGCCTTGGGTAGGCTGCGGATAGGGCACACCCAGGCAACGCACTCCTATCTGCTGACGGGATCTTCTAGACCCCAGTGCAGCAGGTGCGGAGAGGCCCTATCTGTAGTGCATATACTAATCACATGCAAGGCACTTTACACAACACGACACAAACGCTTCAGAGAACTCGACAGACAACATATCGCCCTACATCCATCGCTGTATCTTGATGACGATACCATTGTTTCCGTGAAACGTGGGTTTGAGTATTTGTCAGACGTTCAGTTTTTAAACCTCATTCGCTATCACGCATAACCAAATCTGGCCCCATACACCAGCCATCACCATTACCTTTAACTGATTTTACTATGTTCGGTTGACACTTTTTTTGCCTTCCTTTCTGTGGTAACCACTTCAATTCAATTAATAACCTTTTCTCTGGCCCACTTTGCTCGATATCTTGCTTGCGCCATAAAAACCCAACCATAATCATTATCATCATATAATTTAACCCTGGCTGCTGCTTACCGCACCCGTGGACTACCTAAACGAACCCTCAAGCAAGCTCCTCCACTCGTACGAAAGCAGGCATACATCACAATCATTCGCCCCAAAATTGAATACGCGGCGGCCATTTGGGAACCCCATCAGGCATACTTAGCTACCAATTTGGAAGCCCTGCAGAACCGTGCTGCACGTCTTGTTTTTTCAGATTACTCTACATTCACCAGTGTTACAACCTTAAAGAAACGAGCCGATTTGCAAACGTTGATCCTTCGGCGCAAACACGCACGCTTTTTACTGTTCCATAAAATTTTCCACCACTGCGCACTCCGTGATGATTTTGTCAGTCCCCTCCGCTAATTTTTCCTCCTCGCGATCACCCTAACAAAGTGAAACACATTTTGTGTTGGTCATCCACATACGCACAATCCTTCATACCACGCACTATCATTGATTGGAAGGATGTACCCTCACACATCGCCATAGAAACTGGTGTAGCCAAGCTTAAGAATTTATTTTCATACAGTGACGTGCTGATAACAGTTTTGTCTTTTCTCGGCTCGCTGTGCATTTTTGATACTTTTGATGCTTAGTAAGTTCTTGCTTGCTCTTCACGTTATCATATTCGTTGTTTTTTTATTACTTTTTTGTTTTTTCACATTCACATGTAGTGATGAATTGCATTACTTTGTTGCGTGCCAACGCACACGCACACACGAGAAAACTTCTGGTTGTTGTTGACCTCTTTATCATTTTCCTTAGTGTACGCTTCACCTGAATGTACGTGTTATCTGGCTGTTTATCGAAGCCCCTCTTATGCAATGCCCTCATTTGAGGGCCTTTAGGGATATTGTAAATAAATAATCACTGCTCTCATGCAAAAAGTGCCTTATTTGACCCTGTCAAACAAGTGAACGGTCCTGGTCATGCATTTGAACATCTTAGAGCAACAATTTTAGAATCCGCTTTCAAATCCATAATGACCCTGAGGTCCGGAAATCTTATCTTATATACACGTTTGGGTCCGCGACTGTTGGTATTATTGAAAGTTACGTCAAATTAACCTGCTCATCCCTCCGTTAAAATTGGAGACTTCATCATTTTTATCACATTCTTCATTAACCCTACCCTTGAATTTGCCATCAGAATTCGCAGAAACTCAGCAAATACACCAGCTTTATTAGCCTAATGCGACTCAACAATGCGATTTGTCCGTAAAGGAGGCCACGTTCCCCCCAATAATTAGAAACGTTTTACCCTTTGTCATCTCTTGACCCTACCTATTTCCTGTTCAGTTGTTAACTCTTGTGCAATGCTCTTTCGTGTACTGTGTCTATTCTGTCCATCCGCGGGGGGGCACACCACAACACATTCTTCGTGCATGCCTGTATGGATCCCTCCAAACCAGTCTCTCCACCCACTGAATACCTTTTTGTATACTTTTCCTTTCATTTTGATACCGCGATTGTCGAGTCTTCCGCACTTGCAGCCTGTGCCAGGGGTACGTTGCCCCGTCGTGGAGCAACCTTGACCACGGCTTCGTAAATACGACACCTTCCTCTCTCTCCTCTCTCTTATTTCTACCTTTCTCTTTTTTCTTGCTGTGGTTGTTGTAACGTAGGCTTAGCCCGACTGCATGCATACTCTCCGTTTTCGAAACCTCTACCCATCCTTCTCACAGTTTTGAGCAAATCTGTATAAGAAATGTGTTCCCATTGTTCGTGACAGCCAAATCATGTAACTGTAATCTGATGAAGGCACGTCCAGTTGCCGCTACGTAAGTAAACATCCTTCGTTATTGTTCATGCTGTGGATCCGACTCTGTACTTATACTATATATATAAATATATATATATATATACATATATATATATATATATATATATATATATATATATATATATATATATATATATATATATATATATATATATATATATATCTATATAAGGCAGAAATAAGAATTTTCAGTCAAGAAGACCTCGGAAAGCAAAGGGGAGGATGTATATATATATATAAATATATATATATATATATATATATATATATATATATATATATATATATATATATATATATATATATATATATATATATATATATATATATATATATATGGTTTGGAAATGAGGGGCTCGTTAGGAAATACAGAAAGAAATGCCGGCAGTCTACAACGCCAAAGAAGGCATAGGGGAAGGTTAGACTATTTTTTTACCGTTAGTGACGTTACATTATTAATAATTTTCATTAATTACGTGAGAAAGAAAGAAAGAAAGAAAAACACGCGCCCAGAATGGGGACCGAACCCACGCCTTTCGAGTAGATCTCGAATGCATTATTATTAATTTTCATTAATTACGTGAGAAAGAAAGAAAGAAAAACAGATCTAATCGAAAGGCGTGGGTTCGGTCCCCACTCTGGGCGCGTGTTTTTCTTTCTTTCTCACGTAATTAATGAAAATTAATAATAATGTAACGTCACTAACGGTAAAAAAATAGTCTAACCTTCCCCTATGCCTTCTTTGGCGTTGTAGACTGCCGGCATTTCTTTCTGTATATATATATATATATATATATATATATATATATATATATATATATATATATATATATATATATATATATATATATATATATATATATATATATATATATATATATATATATATATATATATATATAACGTCACGGGACACCTAGGCGGCGAATGCCCCATGCTGCCATGGCTGGTCACAGAAGACGACGTGGACGTCGCAGAAGTGGCTGGGTCGCTTGAGGCGCTGTTATGCCCTCATTGCAAATTCTGTGAATAGATTGTTGCTCATCCTTTAACCAGTGTTCGTCTCATCTGCTTTGCTGCCATGTCTTATTATATATATATATATATATATATAGACCGGTATTCTGGAGGTCGTGGGTTCGGATCCCACCTGGCGGGCATTTTTTCTTCACTTTCTTTCTTTCTTTCCAAATTCTTAATCTGTTTCAATGATCTACCACATCCTCCCCTTTGCTTTCCGAGGTTTTCTCGACTGCCAACCCTTATTTCTGCGTTATTTTCAACGAGCCCCTCATTTCCTATTCTGATTCGCTACATATATATATATATATATATATATATATATATATATAGCATTGTCATCACTAGCCTGTCTACGCCCACTGCGGGGCCAAGGCCTCTCCCATTATTCTCCAATTACCTCGGTCCTGTGCCAACTGTGACCAATTTATCCCCGCAAACTTCTTGATCTCATCCCCCATCTAACTTTCTGCCGCCCCCTGAAGCGCTGGCTTTCTCTAGGTATCCACTCTGTTACCCTTAATGACCAGCGGTTATCTTGCCTTCGCATTACATGCCCTGCCCACGTCCATTTCTTCTTCTTAATTTCTACTAATATGTCTTTAACACCAGTTTGCTCCCTGACCCACTCCGCTCTCTTCTTGTCCCTTAATGTTACACCTATCATTTTCCGCTCCATTGCCCGCTTAGTCGTTCTCAATTTAAGTTGAACCCTCTTAGTGAGCCTCCAAGTTTCTGCCCCGTAGGTGAGTACCGGTAAGATGCAGCTGTCATACACTTTCTCCTTCAACGACAATGGCAGGCTGCTATTCATTATCTGAGAATGTCTGCCATATGCACCCCACCCCATTCTGATTCTTCTAATTATCTCTGCCTCATGGTCGGGATCTGGGGTCACAACTTGGCCTAAGTATATATATTCGCTTACCACTTCCACTGCCTCGCCATCTATCTCAAACTGCTGTGCTGTCCCGAGGTTATTGATCATTACTTTAGTTTTCAGCATACTAATTTTTAGGCCCACGGTTCTACTCTGTTCGCCCAGTGCGGAAAGCATGCTTTGGAATTTGTCCCCCGAGTTACTTAGCAAGACAACGTCATCAGGAAATCTGAGGTTACTCAGGTATTCTCCATTAACCCTTACTCCCACCTGTTCCCAATCCAACGTTCTGAATACTTCTTGTAAGCATGCTGTGAATAACATTAGAGAGATTGTGTCTCCTTGTCTGACACCCTTCCTTATAGGTATTTTACTGCTCTCCTTATGGAGGGTGATGGTAGCTGTAGACCCATTATAGATATGCCTGAATGCCTGAATGACTGCTAGGGTTTCGACCGAGTCAAATGATTTCTCATAATCTACGAAGGCTATATATAGGGGTTTTGTATACTCAGCGCACTTCTCTATCACCTGATTGATTGTGTGAATATGGTTCATTGTTGAAAAACCCTTACGGAACCCTGCTTGTTCTTTAGGTTGACTGATATCTAAGGTTGCAGAGATTCGGTAAGCGATTACCTTGGTAAATACCTTATAGACGACTGACAGTAAGCTGATCGGCGTGTAATTTTTTAAGTCCTTCATGTCGCCTTTCTTATAGATTAGGATTATGTTGGCGTTCTTCCAAGATTTCGGTACCTTTGCGGTCATTAGGCATTGCGTATACCGCTTTGCCAGTTTTCCAAGTACAATTTCTCCACCATTCTTCAAGAGGTCTGCTTTTATCTGATACTCACCAGGTGCTTTGCCCCCTTTCATTTATTTCAAAGCCTTCCTTACTTCTTCGGTCGTTACTGGTGGGATGTCTATCTCCTCTGAACTACTGTCTCGTTCGGCATTATACTGTATGTCCCGGCTCCTCGGCCACTCTGACTATTTCATCCCTATTTGTGATGACATTGCCTTGCTTATCCTTAAGTGCATACATCTGATTTTCCCCCACGCCAAGCCGTCTCTTTACTGCTTTCAGGCTACCTCCGTTCTTTACAGCGTATTCGATCCTCTCCATATTATACTTCCGTTTTTCAGCTGTATTGCGCTTACTGATTAACTTTGAGAGCTCTGCTAGTTCTATTCTGTCAGCTGCGGTAGAGATTCTCATGGTTTGCCGTTTCCTGATTAGATCTTTCGTCTTCTGTGAAAGTTTACCAGTATCCTGTCTAGCCATAGTGCCCCCGACTTCTACTGCACACTCCGTGAGAATGCGTGTAAGGTTGTCGCTGGCTTCCTGTGTCGTAAGCTCGGCTTCCTCGTTAAGAGCGGAATATCGGTTCTGCAGCGCGATCCTGAATTCTTCTACTTTACGTCTTACTGTTTGCTCATTTATCGGCTTCTTTTGTACTAGCTCATTGCGGTCCCTCCTCAACTCTAGCCTAATTCGAGATCTAACCATGCGGTGGTCACAACACCTTACCCTTCCGAGCACTTCGACATCCTGCACGACGCCAGGGTTATCGCATATTATGAAGTCTATTTCATTTTTGTGCTCCCCATTCGGGCTCCTCCAGGTCCACTTTCGACTCTCCCGTTTACAGAAGAAGGTATTCATTATGCGTAGGTTATTCCGTTCTGCAAACCCAACTAGTAGGTCCCCCCTGCTATTTCTACAGCCCAGACCATAGTTCCCAACTGCCTTGTCTCCAGCCTGTTTCTCGCCTACTGTAGCATTGAAGTCCCCCATAACTACAGTATACTGCGTTTTTACTTTAGCCATTGCTGATTCCACATCTTCATAGAAGCGTTCCACTACTTGGTCGTCGTGCCTGGATGTGGGCGCGTAGCCCTGCACCACCTTGAGTTGTACCTCTTATTGAGCCTAATTTTAACACCTGCTGCCCTTTCGTTAATGCTATAGAATTCGTCTATGTTACCAGCTATGCTTTTATTGACTAGAAATCCCCCTCCCAGTTCTCTTCTGTCCTCTAGACCACGGTAACATAGGACATAGGGCGTGTCCATTTTTCAGCGCCGTAAAGGCGAAGATATATATATATATATATTTATATATATATATATATATAGTAAGCACTGTAGTTCTACAAAGAACAGCATTTCACTTATTTTATTTATATGTGTAATCTGCATTACCTGTCATCCTTTTCAGTAATGCTTGACCTTCTTCACCTGTACATGAGCATTACCGTGCCTGAGGCTAGTTCTGCTTGGCTGCGCGTTTGCCATATAAACGTCATCCGCCTTCTCTTTCCTATCAGCGAGGGACGTCTCCTTGAAGGCCTCTTACGCGTAGTAAAGGTGCACCTCAATCCCGCCCTCTGGCTTTCCTAGCGCACCCCTGAGGCTGCGTTCAGGAAGACACCTTCAAATGCCAACCGTGCCAATGGAAGACCACGTCCCGACTAGCACCGCCCCTGCAACGGCTCCGCGCCTCTTGCGTGGGCCGTTACCTTCTTCCAACAGTAACCCAGATTATTCGCTGGTCGTCGCGGTTAAGACATCGAGGATTGGCTCGACCGCTACTACACAGTGAGTGCGTTTAATCGGTGGGACGAGTCTACGAAGCTCCTTAATGCCTCGTTTTGCCTTCACAAGGTGGCTAGGACGTTGTTTTATCAGAATGAACATCGCTCAGAAGATTGGAGTACCTTTACGGAGAAGATTCGCGAGATTTTTGGCACATCGGCGAGCCTATCGGAGAGCGCCACGTAGAAACTCTCCCAGCGCGTTGAAAATGTAGGTGAAACGTACACATCTTGCATTCAGGATGTGCTTGCGCTTCGTCGCCGGGTGAACAAGCATATGTCAGAGAACGACAAAGTCCTTCACCTTCTGAAAGGCATTAGCACATTAGCACATTCGCCTCGTTGTCCAGAATTCCACACGCGTACGGTACGTGGTTTATATTTGACAGCGCTGAATGCCCTTCAGTCCACTCGCATCCTTCATGACACCCCACCAGCCCACCGTCCACCCTACACTAAGCTGCGGTCTTTGATTCGTGGGATAATTAGCGTAGAACGACAGGCACAGAAAGAATTTGGCATGTCTGGTGGCCATTTTGCGCGACCTGGATAAAGAATAACTGCGTCTCGTGGAAAGCGGGCCCTCTACCGACCCCACTGGTTCACAATATGTCTTTCAGTACGCCGAGACCAGCCGACTACACCCAGTCTTTCGCGTCCAGCACCTGCTCAGTCATTTGCATACATCGGAAAAGTTGGCGTGGCTCACTCAAACTCACTCACAATTTGTTTTTTGCATCACCACTCCCTGAAACTTAGACTCAATACTGAGCAGAACGTCTGCGCTCAAACAAACTCAAACTCCAACTGAGCTCAAAACTTGGAACTCAGTAGGACTGAAAACTTGAAATGTACTCAAACTCAAAAGGTACTTAAACTCAAAATGCACTCAGTACAAAAATGTACTCAGTACTCAAAGTGTACTCAAACTCAAAATGTACTCAGAACTAAAGATGTTCTCACACTCAAAATGTACTCAAAACTCAACATGTACTCAAACTCAAAATATGCTGAGAACTCGAAATGTACTCCAACTCAAAATGTCTTTAAAACTGAGGTTGCACTCAAATCAAAATGTACTAAAAAATAAATGTACTCAAGCTCGAAATAAACCCAATACTCAAAATGTACTCAAAACTCAAAATGAGCTCAAAACTTTAAATGAACTCAGAACTCAAAACTCAAAATTTACTGAAAACTCCAAAAAAATTAAGACCTCAAATGGACTCAAACCTCTTTTGTGCTAGGAATTGACTCGGGTTTTGATGTACTTTTAAAAGTCACGCGAGGTAAAAATATTACGGGTGCAAATTCGTGAGCTCAAACTCTCGCATTTGGTACGACATGACAGCGTAACTTTTGTGAGTTCGGAAACAATTTTTGTTGAAGATTTATTACAGCTATACCTGCTGGCCATGATGATTAGGACTGGTTGCAAGCAATTTTACGTATATATTAGACACGAAATTCTTGATGTAGAATCCGTGATCGTGTTCATGATAGAGGTGGTCCAGACTCGATGGTGTACTGGGGCCCTGGTGTGAAACAAACATGACTGGGCGAGGGGACGTCCGCTTAGTTCACTTACGTCGAAGCTCTTTAGGGTTATGGTTTCGTGCATTCTTGCTCTCCACCGTACCTACAGCTGCTCAAGAAAGACAAAGAAACACTGAACGCGATCCTCCGCAAAGCAACAAAGGTGGCGCTAGGTATCCCGCGCCACTCGTCCACCGAGAAGCTCTTAGGCATGGCCAAACGCCACGCGGTGGAAGAGGTGGTAGAAGCTCATCTGTGTACCCAGAGAGTGCGGCTCAGCCAAACCTCGGCGGGCCGAATGGTACTGGCCAAGCTGGGCTGGCAAGAGGCCGACCACAAAGAAACGGGACCTTTACCCATACTTTGGTCTCAGAAAATCGAGAGCAAACCCCTGCCCAAAAACATGAGACCGGGTCGCAACGATGGGCGCAGAAAGGCGAGGGTCAAGGCTCTCATCGAAACGATGAGACAAGCGGAAGAAGAAGAAGATGAAACGGGGATCACCCTCTACACGGACGCCTCTCTCCCCAAGTTTTCGACACGAGCCGCTATATCGGTCACGATGAAAGACGCGCTGGTGACGTGCGCATCTGTCAAAACGGCGTTCCCGGAAGAAGCGGAAGAGGCGGCAATACCCTTGCGCTCACGTTGCCTAACGCGAGCAAAATAATCACGGAGTCGCAAAAAGCGTATGCGAGCTATAGAAAAGGGCAGGTGTCTCTGACGGCACTCAGAATACTAGAGGAGGGAATACGCCACATACCCGAGCAGAAAGTCGTACTTATATGGACACCGGCTCACTCAGGACTGGAGGGCAAAGAACTCGCCCACCAGCTTACCCGAGAACTTGAACACCGGGCAGACGAGCACGAGCCGCAGGCCATAACGACTTACAAAGACCTCACCAGCCACTACAGGGAAGGCCGACGGCGGTACCCTGACCCGCACAAGTCGCTCAGCAGAGCACAGCAAACGATCTATCGCCAAACACAAGCAGGATCCTTCCCGCACCCCTATCTCCAAAGCAGAATGTACCCCGAGATATACGAGAAAGAGTGTAGATTCGGCGGGCAATTGGGCACGCTCCGGCACATCATCGGAGAGTGCAATTTCACCGAGGCAATCCCCCCACCCCTTACCCAACCCTCCATCACCCTTTCCACACCCCTTAAAGAGCGATGGGAGACCCTGCTAACCAGCCCCGCCTTGGAAGACCAGCTCGTCCTGATCTCCAGGGGCCAGGCAGCCGCGGAAGCATATGGGTCCCGTGAAGAGGGAACCACCCAACCCGGCACGTAGACGCCGCAATTTTGTGTGGCTAAATAAAGTTGTTCTCTTTCTTTCTCTCTGAAAAAATGCCTTGTGTCAAAACAAACTGTCACCGCGAATTTCTGAAGTGCGAGGCGTTCATAGGTATGCCTATGCTTTTTTATGCATACCATTTTTTGCCAAGAAGCCCCCTTCGCCTGCGCGGCAAGGATCGTGCAACGCCGTGCATTTCCACAAAAATGCAGATATCAGCGAAGTTCAACCTGTAATCATTAAAAAACCGTAAATGTAGATAATTCATCAAACAAAATGAAAAAAAATGAGTAAGAAAAAGTATTGAAAATGGCGAACCGTGTAACACGGGAGTCATGGATAGCCACAGATTGGGTTAAAATTCAATGTGATGTGGCGCTAGGGTATGTGGGGTATCAAATCGTAGGTATGGAGTACGAAATCACATGTACAAACAAAAAATGCTTCGCGGTCGTAATCATGTCTTAGCAATGGTGAATCATAATAAAGGTGGGACTTCATAATGATGACCTGGAGGCGTATAGGGTCCTAAATAAAATGTTTCAATTAGGGAAATAATTTTGATCAAATAAGAATTTCATCCTGGAAGTAATATTGACATAGCCTTTGCGAATCACACAATGGTATAAAATTCCCTCGAATGTCACTGTGTGTCCCCCCGCACCGAATTTTAAATCAGGGTGCAGGGATTCACGTGGGAGAAAAAATGCTTCCTGGTTATATTCGTGACGCAGTCATGTTGAGTCATATATATCGTTAATATTCAAAGTGATGTGCGCTAGGGAGTGTGGGGTGTCAAATTGAAGGTCTCAATTAGGGAAATGACGTTAGACCAATAAAAATTCCTCCTTGTCATAATCATTACACAGTCATGGTGAGTCATCGATTGGAATAAAAATCAAAGTGATGCTGCCGCGAGATATGGGGTATCAAATTGAAGTCTTGATGAGGGAAATCACTTGGGACAAATGAGACATGCTTCCGCGTTCTCCTCACGCGATAGTCATGGTAAGCCAATAATTAGATTAAAATTCAAAGAAATTCTGGCAGAGTTTGTGGGGTATCACATTAAAGTACCCAAGGTCCTTACAATTAAAAAACCCTCATCTGGTGCTTACGAGGTGTCAATCGTGCTTGCGTTTCACCAGGCCATCTTTAAAACGTCGCTTGGTCGACACCCTGCGGCTCGCAATGTCTGGAAAAAAGCCGTAGCCACGAAAACAATGCTGGTGAACAGTCACATGGGCAAGATGGAAATGGACATCGCGGAAACTTTTTTTAATGTCGGGATGGGTCAGCATCCGCAGCCAACCACTGCTCACTGTATGCCGCTTCTATACCTTTTATAGACTAGATTTTCGCTGGGTCAGCCATTTTCTAACGAACGAGGCACCACATGGCGGACATTTTTTGGGGTCGACGGGGCGAGCAGATGGCGTCACAGTCCCACGCTGTTGCTCCGTGCCACGCGTGGCTATCAGACATCCAAGGGGTATCGAAAACAGGGCTTTAAAGATAACGTTCAAGGCGTCAGAGAGCTGCCAAATTTGCCCATAAATTCTGTCCCCAACCCGCTAATGCCGCGGGCTACCCCAAAAGCGCTTTGTCCTGACGGGGGTTGCCTGTGAGGCTACGTTTATTTGTGCAAGCTGAACAACCGATTGTTCATTCTCGATGGATGTTTATTTTCCTAATTGGGGCAGGTTGTCGTCATTGCTCTACTTGGCAATGTGCAGGAGCTACTCGTCCGGGCGAGAACACGCCATCACGCCACTGCACCAACAAATGTATGAAGTGCACCACGACAAAAGAAGTGTCTTCCTGTGCGGAATCTATTCGGTGCACAAATTTTCTGCGCCCCTTCAGTGCCGCCGCGACTTGTTCGCAGTGCAGAATTGGAGAGAACCAAGCAAATTTGCCAAAATACCTATGGTCGTACGATGCTTCCGCAAGCAGTTTATTCACCCTCATGTTCAATTCCTATCGCACGTTTTTGTTCTCTGGAGCTATGTTCTGTTCATCGCATCGGCGGGAAGCCGCCCAAAATCATCGCACACCTACTGCAGCTCGGGTCTGCGACAAAAGTTGAGCCGAAAGCGAAATAAAAGCGTCGCGGTGGCCGAAAATGACTGGTCGTGTCAAGAAAATAGCTGTTCGCTGTTTCCACCAGCCACTGAAACACTAAAGTTCTCAGCAAGAAAACGGCCGTGAACTCTTGGTCTATCAAATATGTTGCCCCTGTTTGGCATCAGGAAATAGTGTTATGAAGTGGCAAATATTTTACCTTTATGAGCATGTACGTCTACGATGTGCTAATTTCAAGAAGTATTGCATGGCTTTGTCTAACAACGAACTGAGTATGAGGTATGCGAGCGCGGAATAAATGTCAACACGTTCGCGCACCTACAGCAGAAAGCAATGCTTGGGAATTTGCACTACCGCTCGCTTGATAGAAGGCATTCGCTGATTGCACTCACCAACATACTTCTTAGCGTATATGTAGGAGGCATATAAGCCCAATACATCCTCAGCGGTTTTATTGAAACGCACGCTTTTTGACGGATGTTGAGTATGGCAATGTGTCCAACCAAGCACGCTGTTAAGATGGTGTGCTAATGATTAACGAGTACAGATATGTCTTCCGGGCACTGAATAAGACCTTTTTACTTAACCGGTCATTATTCAATGCCATTAATTCCGATGGTTGCATCCGATCTACTTTCCTTCACCGAGGCAATATTTTGATACCCTACACGCCCTATCGGCATCACTCTGTATTTCAAACCAATCATTGACTAGCCATCACTATATTAGATAATAAGGAGGACGCATTTCTTTATTTATTTCACGCAATTCCTATCATCGAGACCTTTACCTGGGTGCCCAACAAGCCCTATTGGCATCACTTTATATTTTCACTCAAGCTATGACTTACCGCGACTATCTCTTAGTTATAACCAGAAAGCGTTTTTGTATTTGTCCAACGTGATTCCACTCAACGAAACATTTAATTTGATACTCCACGCACCACAGCATGATCATTTCGAATTTTAATCAAATCTGACAAACCATGACCCCAATTACTGTAAGCAGATCGCATTATTTATAAGCCCTATGGGACTCTTTTATTTCAAACCTTGAATTTGATATCCCCTTTTGCTTTAGCAGCCTCAGCAAACCTCTATGAGTCACTATGACTTTCTCGTCATTAAAAACACGAACCTTTTTATTTGTCCCACGTGATTCTCCTCATCAAGATCGCATGTTTGATACCATACACGCCCGAGCAGGATTCAAACTTTAACCCAATATAAGACTCGCCACGACAATCTCATGACTACAATCAGGAAGCATTTTTTATTTTGCCTACGCCATTCCTCTCATCGAGACCATTATTTGATATCCAGCACATCGTTGTGGCATTACTTTGACCGGTAACCTGAACAGTGACTAACCATGACTATCTCATAATACAGCCATACCGCATTTTAAATACGAAGCATCTTATGGTCTGGGCTATGTCCCTCCCTAGTCGTTCTATGGCTCCTGGAAAGGCTCCTTACCCTCGTATGGCTTCTGGAGCGACAGTGTTGCCGTTGTCTTCCTGGGCCGGTACCACACAAGCAGGCTCCCCATTTAAGGGCTCCTGGGGTGAAACTGTTGCTGGTGTGTTCTTAGGCCGGCACGAGACGAGCACACTTAACGCGCCTTCGACGTTTCATTGTCGTCGGCAGCAGCGCGCGTCGGCAGTGTCGGCAGGCAGTGATTATAGGCAGCCCACAACCATCCGTTAAATGTGCATCGACCTCATATTCAGCAAATTTAGGGTTCATCCACTATAATAGTCCTTAACTTCACATTTCGCAGACCATAAGGCAGTCATATTTAATGGGGAACGCCAACCAAAGCTTGATGTCACCTACGTTGAACATTGGGATGATAATGCGTAAATATGACAACCTCATACCACGTACAATGCCTCTATTTCTCTTTATTGCCTCTACACTCTAACACCCCCGCTCCAGTAAAATTATATTATGTTCAAGTAGAGGAACCCTGAGTGGTATGCGAAACAGCCATGGGGTCAATGCAATTTTCCATTTCGTAGTTCCGGTAAGTGAAAAGTGTAGTAGTTACAATAGACACAAAGCGGTAAATATAACGGTAGGTACGTGCCTCAACCTCGCGGAAACAACGAACTGAAAACTAATGGGCACTTGAATCTACCCCATGCCTGCCTCCCATACCAGTCAGGGTTCCCCTACGGAAATATGGTGTAATGTTTTTGTCCCATGTGATTTCCCTCATCGCTACATTCATTTGATGCCCCGCACACCCTAGTGGCAACATTTTGAATGTTACCCAATTTATCACTATTATGACTATGTCATATGATAATAATCAGGAAGCATTTCTGCATTTTACGAGCTGATTCCTCTCATCAAGACCTTTAATTTATTATGCCACGCGCCCTAGCGCTATGAATTTCAACTTTAACCCAATAATCTATGACTAGACATGACTAGGCCATATAAACCTGAACGCACTTTTGTCCCACGTGATTCCGTCATCTATACCTTGAATATGATTCCCCACCAGTACTCTTGTCATCATTTTCAGTTTCAACCCTATCTATCACGTATTCTCACCATGTTATGAATATAAAAAGGAAGCATTTGTTAATTTACCTCACGTGATTTCATTATTCAGGACCTTTAACTTAATACCTTACACGCGTTAGCGACATCTGTTTCAGTTTTTACACAATTTATCTAATAGTGCCGTCATTATTCTATCTAAGCTGCCGTCGCCCTGTCAGTTCAGTTCGCAAGTCATTTGAAACAGCGGATGGAACAGCCACCGCCCCTTCCACCCGGTGCTCAAATCTCATGTTTTGATCCTAGCACGTCAAACCCTTAACAGAAGCAGCCGAACAACCAGCTTGAGAGCACCGCTGTGTGCTTTTCCACCATACTCCCCCACCTTCTTAGATGATCCATCAAGAGGAAAAGGTGCAATAACCCTTTTTTACCACCTCACCGGTCGAATATTGTTCACATGCGCGGCAACTAAATCAGACACCACCCAACCACCCACCACTTCCACCTCAACACCAACCGATCATCCGCATCGCGATGCCGCCGTACTCGCAGCTAACCTGAATTGCAAGCCCAAAGCGGCGCATAACACTTAACCACCAACCATATATACCTTCTAGGCCAAATGTACTCAAAACTCAAAATGCACTCAAACTCAAAATGTACTCAGTACTCAAAATGTACTCAAAGTCAAAATGTACTCAAAACTCAAAAGTTACTCAGACTCAAAATGTACCAAGACATGAAATTGTACTCAAGCTCAAAATGTACTCAAAACTAAAAATGTACTCAAACTCAAAATATACTGAGTGCTCAAAATGTACTCAAACTCAAAATGTACCTAAAATTCAAAATGTACCAAAGTCAAATGTACGCAGTACTCAAAATGTACTCAAACTCAAAATGTACTCAAAACTCTAAATGTACTCTAAAGTCATAATGGACTCAGAACTTACTCGTTCTCAGGCGTACTCAAACTCAGTCGGGCTCAAACTCACTCAAGCTCAAAGTCACCATGCTACACTAGCCTCGCGCTCACTCACGTGTGAGTTTGAGTCCAAATGAGTCTGAGAAGGTGGACTCGTGAGTGAGTCCGCCGAGCTCTGGTCATTCGTCTGCCCTTTCTCCGACTCTCCCTGAGTGGTATAGCCTTTACAATCTTCCGTGGCGACCACCCTGACCCACTTGCTTCTACTGTGGTATCAGGGGTCAAATTGGTCAAATGTGTAGGCGGCGTCAGCAAGATGAACGTTCAGGCCTTATACCGCACCGCAAGACCTTCCGACTTCCACGAGGCTTTCGTCCAAGGCCATATCATTCTCCTCCGCACTCCTTTTCGTCGGCCCCAGACAAACAGGACGTTCCCGCTAGTTCCCGCACATCGCGACGCCGCTCACCATCTCCCTTCCGGAACAGCACGGAATCGCCCCTTCGCCACGCGTTCCATGCTGCTTACCTCCGCCCGCACAGCTAACATCCTTAATTTTTTGAAGGGAAAACTGCTATGCTTGGTAGAAATACAATTCTTCCACAGCCGCCATCGAACAATTTATCTGTAGTCGTGGAAGGTATTTGTGTTGACCCTCTTGTGGACACTGGCGCCAGTATTTCAGTTATACATGCCGACTTGTGCGCTCGGTTCCGTAAAGTGCAAACTCCCTATCCTGGCCCCAGCTCGTATGGCGCAAATATGTTTTGATTCATCCTTCTGGACAACGCACGATACGCGTACTTATCGACGGAGTTCGGCATCATATCCCGTGCGCAGTGGTAGCCTCTTGTGCTCATTCGCTAATTTTGGGGTGGGACTTTCTCTCTTCGGCCTCAGCCGTCATCTCTTGCCATCGCCCGAACGTTGAACCTTTAGGTGAGCAGGTTTCGAGTTTTTGAAACATGCCTCAAATGGACCTCACAGTGGCTACCGACTGTGTTCTTCCTTCACTACTGGATACTCTCCTCACAGTTCGATCGACCGACATCACTTACGGGAACATCGTAGTCGTCCTCTGTTGCAGCATACTCTGTAAAGTAGTCGTGATAGCTACGTGCCACATTCGGTTCTGCAATAGGCCACTAACCCTACCCCTGACCAACGCTACCCCCGAGCGGATGTAGCTTAATGCAGGCACCACAGTGGCCTCCACTCTTCAGAAAGAGACCATTGATGTTGTTGCCATCGGCTCATTGCCGACGTTTCCCATTTCCGTTATTTCAGACACTTATACTTGAGCACTGACCGTCACCATTAGCCCCGACGTCAAGGAGGCAGAGACACAGTCCTTATTGTCCTTACTGGACAAACACAGTTTGTCTTTCGACTCCTTTTCCAAAACGTTAGGCCAGACCACTGCTGCAGCACACAGCATACAGACCGCCAGTCCTCACCTCATACTCCGGCGCCAGTTTCTCGTGTCGGCGTCTAAGCGAAAAAGTTTGAAAACGATGTCTCGGTTATGATTCGGCGTGACATAATTCGCCCCTCCGCGAGCGCCTGGTCTTCTCCTGTTGTATTATTAAGATGAATGGGTCAGTAAGCTTTTGTGTGGACTATTGAACCCTGAACAAACTATCTAGAAAAGATGTCGACCCGATGCCCAGGATTACGATGCTTTGCATTATTTGCTAGTAGCGCAATAATTTTCAAGAATAAATTTACGTTCAGGGTATGGGCAGACACCCATGCACAAGGCAGATAAAAGAGAAAGTCCCCTACGGCTCATAGGAGTATAACGTTATGCCGTTCGGCTTGTGTAACGGGCCAGCAACCTTCGAGGGACTCATGGATACTGTTCCACGTGGTCTTAGGCGGAAGACCTGTTTGTGGTATCTGGATGACATTGTTGTCTTCTCGTCTCCCTTCTCTCAGCACCTGCAGCGGCTTTATGAAGTGCTGACCTGTCTCGCTAACGTCGGTCTACAGCTCAACATAAAAATGTCTTTTTGCCAGCAGGACGATCAAGCTCCTCAGCCATGGTATAAACAAAGAAGGTGTCCGGCCCGGCTCTGACAAGATCAGCGCATTTATGAGCTTTCTATGCCCGCAGCCACAGAAGACGCTCCGCAGCTTTCTTGCCCTTGCTTCCTACTTTCGACGTTTTGCGCGCAACTTCCCCCTCTCGCGTCTCATTTAAACCAGTGTCTCCGTTCTGGCACGCCTTTCATTTGGTTTGAGGACTGCGAAAAATCATTTCACGCCTTAAAAGATGCGCTAAACTTTGACCCTGTATTGACCGATTCCCAATACACCAAGCCAACCTTATCACATACGAATGCAACCGGGTGCGGAAATAGTGTGGTATTCTCCAGCGCAATGAGCAAGTTAGAGTACGTGTTGTGGGCTATGCCAATCGCACTTGCAGTTCAGCAGAGAACTGCATCATTACGGAACAAGAATGATTGGCTATCGTCTGGTCGGTGCAAAAATTCCGTCCCTACTTATACGGCCGCCACTCTACTGTAGTGACTAACCATGACGCCTTGCGCTCGTTATCGACGCTGAAGAACCTTTCCTACCGGTTCGGAAGGTGCATTTTGAGATTAGAGGAGTACGACTACACTGTACAGTACAAATCCGCAAAAAACATTGATGCGTGTGCCTTGTTATATTGTCCCCTCGTGTCGACACCAAACACTGCTGGCGATGTTTCCTCGGCTGCACGAGCTATATTCTTGGCTGCCATTGAACCTGCGCCATCTGTTGAGTGCTCCGAATTTATGACTTTTCAGCACTACCGGACCATATTTCAATGACTCCCGGGGTGGCGCAGCCTCCCAAAAGCCGTTTGCGACTCCTGCTCGGAAAGTACATTCTCCACTACGGTGCTCTCTGCCGCATAAATCACAACACTGGTGGAGAAAAATGGTGCCGGTTGATCTTCGGGCTTTGCAGCCATAGCTTTTAGAAGCCTTGCACGATGTTCCAGCTGCTGGCCACCTCGGCTTTCAAAAAACACTTGATAAGATTCGAGCTCACTTCTCCTGCCCTGGTACGTAAAGGTGCGTCGATAAGGATTTCAGCCCCTGAGCCTTGTGTCACCATCACAAACGCCCTACAACGGCGCCTGCTGGACTTCTAAAACAGGTTCCTTTTCAGGTGGATCCGTTTGACGTGGTGGGTATTGATCTATACGGCCTTTTAACATCCATTTCCCCCGGCTGCCGCTAGATCGTAACCGCGGTCGACCATTTGATGCGTTGTGCGGAGACAGCCCCTATTCACTCTCGCTTCTCCCCAGAAATCGTGGAATTCATCTTGCATAACGTGATATTGCGCCATGGCGCTCCCCGGGTTTTACAGAGTGATTGTGGAAAGGCATTTCTTTCGAGCTTCGTTCCAGACATGCTTCGTGCATTGAACACCATTTGCAAAATGACGTCCTCATACCACACCCATACAAATGGCCTCACGGAACGGTGCTATCGCACGCTTTCAGATATGCGCTCCATATCTTTCGGATTATGCCGTGCTAACCGGGATGCCTTCCTCCCGTTGTTTACGTTTGCGTGTATTACGGCACGCCGACAAACCATAATTTATTCTCCGTTTTCCCTTGCTAATGGCTGTTAACCCTCCTTCGTTATAGACAGTTGTTTGCACTCTGCACCTGTAACTTGATGTGTCCTCGTGTCTGAAGAATTCATCTCTCGCCTTAAACATGTCTGGTGAGCAAGTGCTGTTAGTGTCCCAGGGAGCCTCACCAAGTATATTTGCTGCTATCAAGTACAGCATCACGGGGTATCCGATGATGTTATGGCCAAAGCAGGATTCCCTTTAGATCTGGTTCAAATGTGGCGAAAAGGCGCCAAGCTCTACTTGATGCCCTCCGAAGCACCGAAAGCTTAACGAGCGAGTACTGATGTCTCAAAAGCCACCATGGGGATACCTCCAGTCGGACGGAATGATTTCAGAACGCCAGGATTTGAGTAGGAACAGGCAAATGGAGCGACACGCCCGCTGCACAAGCATTAGATCGGGGATGACACTCTTCGAAGAATCGAAAGCCTAACCAGAGAGCACTTGTTTCTAAATAGCTGCCTCACTTTTTCTCTCTCTGTGATACAAATATTTCAGCAAGCCATTATTTGAGGTGCAGCACCGGATGAGCAGGATACTATCCTGATAGGCATGTATCTATTGATAAGATACATTTGTGCGAAAGAAATCGAGCACTAAATGAACAAACAAACATTTACCATTTCCGGCCTACCCAGATAGTCTTGCAGCCTCTGCTTGATTGGTTGTTTTCCCGCCATCTTATTTATAGGAAATGCAGCCGCTGGGGACTGAAGTCCGCTAGGGTGATTGCATAATCATTGGGCAGTTTTGGAAGATGTACTGAACCGCCCTGCCAAAACCCTGTCTTGTGAGAAAATGCCGCTATATCTATATATATATATATATAGATATATAATTTTTAAAGAGAAAATGGTGCAACCACTGGCCAACCCGCCCGCAAGGCTGGTTCACAAATAAGAACCAGCCCCCGCGATACAGTGGAAGCAAAAACTTGTCTGTCCAACATAGCCTGGTCTACTTATTTTGTTGACTGCGCTTTGCTACCAATAAACCTCTCTCAATTGGTGGAGTGTGCAGGTCCACCGTAAAACGGGGAGCTTCCGAACTGGTGGCTGCAAACCACAATGTCTCACGATCCAGTCAATCAGCCTACTCCGGCGGGCCAGGGACCACCGATTGTCTGCCCTATAACCATACCCCCGAAGTACCCCGCTAAGCTCAGCGGGATAGGCGATCGTGACGTGGAAGACTGGCGTTCTACCTAATAGCGGATAACCACGAACAAAAAGTGGGATGACGCCATCAAATTAAACAACGTGGGCTTCTTTTTTACGGATCTCTCCGAACTTTGGTTTAATAACCATCGTGTAGATATGACTACTTTGGCCGTGTTCAAGGAAAGGTTTATGAAAGCTTTCGGGCAACCCGAAGTGCGCAAGTTTCAAGCAGAACAGCATTTACGAGTACGGGCTCAGAAAACTGGACAAGACTTCACGAGCAACATTGTAGATGTAGTAGACCTTTGCAAGCGCGTGGTCTCCAGCATGTTGGAAACTGGTAAGTTAAAACATATCTTTAAAGGTATCGATGAAGACGCATTTCAGATGCTGCTTTCCAAGGATCCACGGACCTTAGCGACGTCATCAGTCTCCGCCAAATCTACGACGAGCAGCGCAAGCAAAGGGCTTTGAGTCGGCGTCTACTCGGCCGAAATGAGCGAGCCTGTGAGTTTAGCACTTGACCTCGACGATCAATCTGTGTTGATCCGTATCAAAGAGATTGTCCTCGAAGAGGTTGCTCGGCAACTTTGCCATACCGCTTCAAATAATACTCCGGGGACGGACCCTGTGCCTCAATCTACTCTTCGGCATGTAGATCAAAACAGGTGGCGGAAGTGCTGCCTTCTTTTAGCCAGCAAACTGCCACCGCTGCTGCGATTACTTTCGCCGGAGTCGCGGGGTGGCTTGCGCAGACGAGAACGCCGTTCCTTCTCTACGATCCGCCAATAACTCTTCGTGAGCCTCGGATTCCGACTCAATCCACGAATCCCTGTCGTACTCCGGACAATTGGCCGGTTTGCTTTGCGTGTCACTACTCAGGACATGTCGCACGTTACTGTCGTCGCCGCGTATTGCCTGCCGACGGTCCTCCACCGGAATGCCGCTATCCGTGTTACGAACCCAAATGCGGTTCCTCATCGACGCTGCCCCAAACCGCTTCGGACTCGTCGTACGCGCCCCGGCTTGCGACTGCCAGCCTTTAACCGACCGTCATTCTCAGTCCCCGCGCTGCCGCTCCGTGTCGCCGATGCGTCGTCGCTCCACTCTTGCCACAGACGAAAACTGACAGCCGCACTTCCGCAGGCAAGAAATGCGTCGCCTTCAAAAGGTCCAAGACCTCCCCGGTCTCCCGCAAATGTTATTGACGTGTCAGTCGAGGGTGTCGCGACTGTCGCGCTGGTCGATATTAGAGCAGCAGTTTCCGTAAATCAAGCCAATCTCTGCCGCAAGGTTTGTAAAGTTATGACACCTCTCTCTGGACTATCTTTAGGAAACGCCGACTCCCACCCCGTTCATGCATTGGCTGCGTGCACGGCTCTCGTTTTCATTCAGGGCGTAGTGTACGTCATTGAATTCATCGTGCTTCCCAACTGCTCTCATGACGTCAGTCTTGGATGGGTCTTTTTGTCTCAGCGCAACGCTCTTATTGTGTGTGCGCGTGACGAAGTTGAATTTTCTGTTGTACCACATGACCCCAGTGACGATATTTCTGCGTCATCCGCAGCAAAATTGGTCGCAGCCACAGACACGACCATTCCTCCCCAGTCCGCCATTGTAGTGCCGCTCTATTGTACTTCTTTTGGGGATGCAAGTGCCATTTTTACGCCATTCGAGGTCTTTCTCTGCCGCAGACGCATGCCGCTGCCCTTCGCTGTGCTGAAAATGTATTCTGACAAAACTGCCATGACTGTTACCAACCCGTCCACAACCCCGTGCTCCTTGCTACGTGGGGAATGCCTTGGCATTGTCGACCCCGTGGACTGCTGTCGGGTCGTTGACGTCCCAGACAGTATGCCTGATTCTGACATTGCCGCTCCTACCCCTTCAACGACGACACAACATTCCACCGACGTGTTTCATGCTTCAATCGACGACGCTCTTGAGCACGCGCAGAAATGTCAACTTCTGCAACTCCAGTGCCGTTTCGGTTCGCCGCTCGACTGCGCACAACCCTCGCTCGCCGTACGTCTATCATAACTCATTCCATCGACACTGGATCGCATGCGCCGCTGCGGCAGCGACCATATGGGGTGTCTCCTAGCGAGCGTCAAGTGATCGATGAGCAAGTACGTGACATGCTCCAACTCGACTTCATTCGCCTATTGAACAGCCCGTGGGCCTCCCCCGTCGTTCTCGTAAAGAAGGACGGCTCGATTCGGTTTTGTATGCACTATTGGCGCTTACACAGCATTACATGCAGGGACGTCTATCCTCTACCACGCATTGATGAAGCCCTCGATTACTTACAAGGAGCTGAATTCTGTTCGTCCCTGGAATTATGCTCTGGATAGTTGCAAGTGCCTGTAGCGGATGCTGATCGCTCGAAAACGGCATTTGTCACCCCGGATGGCATCTTTGAATTCAATGTCATGCCGTTCGGGCTCTGTAATACCCCTGCCACCTTCGAGCGAATGACGGATGGTGTGCGGCGAGGGTTGACGTGGAAGACGTGCCTGTGCTATCTAGACGATATCGTTTTGTCTTCTCTTGATTTTGGAACGCACCTTGCACGTCCCCAGCAAATAATGACCTGTATCGCACACGCCCAGCTACAACTCAACCTTAAAAAGTGCCACTTTGCAGCGCGTCCACTCACCATTTTGGGTAACGTCGTGTCGAAGGATGGTATGGTCTCGGACAAACGCAAGCAGGTGTGCTGTTGCCGATTTCCCGAAGCCGACAACTATGAAGCTTTTACGGAGTTTCTTCGGCCACTGCTCTTACTTACTTCCGCCGCTTTGTAGGGAACTTCGCGTCCGTAGTATCCCCGCTTACACGGCTTCTCGCGGAAGGCGCCGGTGATCTATCGGCCTGGTGGGCAGCGTGCGATGACGCATTTTACGACCTTTCGGCGCCTCCTCACTTCATCGCCTATCCTTCGGCACTTCGATCCGGGCGCTCACACGGAGATCCACTCTGACGCCAGTGGAGTTGGCCTCGCCGCAGTTCTCGCACAACGGAAACCTGGTTTTAGCGAGTATATTGTTGCATGTGCAAGTCGCATGTTCACAAAGGAGGAATGCAACTACTCGCGACGGAGAAGGAGTGTCTGGGCATTGTATGGTCGCTGGGAACGTTTTGACCCTATTTGTATGGCCGAGCTGTCGATGTCGTCACGGGCCACCATGCGCTCTGCTGGCTGTACTCTTTAGGAGATCCATACGGGCGCCGTGGGCGACGGGCTCTGCGGCTTCAAGAGTTCGACATACGCGTCATTTATCGGTGGGCCGTAAACATGAAGACGCTGACGCTCTGTGCCAATCGCCGCTTCCTTCTGAGGTTGCCTTTGTTTTGACTGAGGACAGCGTTCTTTCTGCTCTCTTGTTGGAAGATTTATGCACTGAGCAACGCAAGGATCAATAAATCTCTTCCATTATTTCCGTCCTCTCTGTGCCGATCCCTCACCAAGGATCCCGTGCCATTCGCCACAAGCTCCCCACTTCGCACTGTGTGATGGCCTTCTTTAGCAACGTAGCTACCTCGATGGAAGACGTAAGTGACTACTAGTTATCCCGCGCCATCGCCGTGCCGACATTTGTGCTTCTCTTCACGTCGACCAAACCCGCGGTCACGCGGGTGTCTTCAAGACGTACCATCGAGTCCATTTGCGTTATTACTGCGTGGCATGTACAACATTCGTTAGGAAGTACGTCCAGTCATATCCACGTGCCAGCGGCGCAAGTCTCATCCCGATAGTTTAGTCGGTCCTTTACAACCGTTACCATGTCCACGAAACACTTCGACCTTGTGGCAATGTCCTCTATGGACCTGTGCCATGTACGCCCGCTGGTAACAGGTGGATTATTGTCTGTATCGAACGCTGATGCGCTATGCCGATACAGCAGCATTTCCAACGGCTGAAGCAGGACTATTCGTTTCTTTTATTCTCAGTCACTTCTTTTGCGACATGGAGCGCCTCGCGAGCTCCTTAGTGATCGCGGACGCACGTTGTTGTCCCTAGTTGTTGAAGCACTCCTGAAGGCTTGGTGCTTTGTCCATCGCAAAACTACTGCCCACCGCCCATGAACAAACGGCCTGACAGAACGCCTCAATTGCACTTTAGGGGACATGCTCGCCAGGTACGTCACCGACGATCACCAGAACTGGGGCCTCGTACTACCCTATGTCACCTACGCATATAATACCGCCACCCAAGCTACAACGGGTTTCTCTCTCTTTTTCTGCTCTACGGACGTGAGCCCTCGTGCACTCTGGACCCTATCCTGCAATGCCAGACCGATTCTTCAGAGTTTACCCACCTTTGTAATGCCGCAAAGCGCGCGGAAGACTGCCGACAACTGGCGGGTCGTTTCACTGCTAAGAACAGTGGAGACAAAAATCTCGTCATGATAACGTTGCTGGAGACCCCACCTATGTACCTGGTTCCCTGGTATGGCTTTGGGTGCCCTCTACTATACCGGGCTTGTTGAGCAAGCACCTGTCAGGGTATCAAGGACCTTAGTGCGTCATTGAACGGGTTTCTTCAGTCAATTCCGTTGTAGAGCCCATGATCCCTTCTGTAGACCTCCGAAGGCGCGGTTTTGAAACTGTGCATGTGCACCGTTTGAAGCCTTACAATGAACCGGTCATTATTTCGGCTCCATGACCCTCTCTTCACCAAGGGGAGGTAACTGTAATAAGAAGTTTGAGCAACCACTGGCCAACCCGCCCGTATGGCTGGTTCACGAATCAGGCTGGTCTGGCTCACGAATCATCGCCAACAGCTGCCGCGAGACAGAGGAACCGGGTCTACTCGTTTCGGTGATTGCGATTCGCTACCAATATACTCCTTTTCTATATATATATATATATATATAAATATATATATATATATATATTTATATATATATATATATATTATATATATATACAGAAAGAAAGAAAAGAAAAACACGCACCCACAGTGGGGACCGAACCCACGAACCCAGCGAATCAGAATAGGAAATGAGGGGCTCGTTGAAAGTAAGACAGAAATAAAGTTTGGCAGTGAAGAAAACCTCGGAAAGGAAAGGGGAGGATATGGTAGGTCACTGAAAAAGATAAAAAATTTGGAAAGAAAGAAAGTGGAGAAAAAATGCCCGCCAGGTGGGATCCGAAACCACGAGCTCCAGAATGCCGGTCTGGTGCGCAAACCACTACGTACCGGCGGGGCTATTTTGCCCCTCCACATTATGGGGTATTTATGTCAATGTAATGTTTTTCCTGTGCTTGCAGGTGGTAGCCAGCACTTTCTCCACTTTCTTTCCAAATTCTTTATCTGTTTCAATGACCTAAAATATCTTCAACTTTGCTTTTCGATGTTTTCTTGACTGCCAAACATTATTTCTTTATATATATATGTATATATTTATATATGTATATATTTATATAAATATATATATATAAATTTATATATATATATATGTTTATTTTTATTTAGAAAAACCTTACAGGCTCCAGGTGGAGCATGGGATAAGGGGGCTACACTAACAAAGGCACTTGAGGTCATATAGCCAATCCACGGGAAAATGAAATATACACAAAAATATAAACATCCTTATACTTTCATTAAGAAAAAATACCCTGAAAAATTTAAGCACTCAACAAAGAGCAAAGTGTAAGGAAGGAACAAACAAAGATGCACAGACAATGTTATCAATTATGTTGGAAGCAGAAATATGAAACAAATATATTAGGAAAAATGGGCTTTTAGTTGTTCATGGAATCTGTCAAGGTTTGATATAGAAGCGATAGCGTCAGGAAGATCATTCCAATGGGATATGGCACGAATTAGAGCTGATGAATTGAATGAAAGTGTGTTTCCATAGATACGCCTAAAGCTGAATTGATTGTGTAAGCGTGACGACATGCCGGAAGGGGGTTCGAGGGGAGTGGGGTGGGTTATCACTATGAACATATTTGTGAAACAGACAAAGAAGAGCTACCACGCGACGAATTTGTAATGGTGGCAATGGAATGTCATGTTTTATCTGTGTGATACTTGAATTGTTATTATAGTTGCGAGAAATAAAACGAGCGGCTATGTTTTGGACAGATTCGAGCAGATTAACTAAGTAATTTTGATGAGGTGACCATACAGATGATGCGAATTCTAGTTGCGGGCGGACGAATGTGCAGTAGGACAATTTACGCATGGGTGTTGGTGCCATTCGCAGGATACGCCGCAGGTATCCTAAAGTTTTACTTGCTTTGGCTCAGATTGAATTAATGGGAGTGGACCCGAAAAGAGTGGAAGTGAAATTGACACCTAGATATTTGTAGGTAGTGGCTCGAGATATTGCTGCGTGATTTAGACCGTAAGTACAATCAGAGTGACCATGTTTATGGGAACAAGATAATATTTTGCACTTTTTTGAATTTAAGATTATTTGCCAAGTTGTGCACCGGGAATAAATTTGGTCAATGTGTTTTTGCAACATAATGTGATCCTGCGCAGTGTTATGACGCGATAGCAATGGTACGGTCGTTATATATATATATATATATATATATATATATGTTCTGTCATGATCATCCCCTCTACATACTCATCTTCACCGTTTGTCTGTTCGTTCACCCGAGCGAATGAATGGACGGTCGTCTAAATAGTTTTTCTTTCTTGCGTGCAAGGTACGGTTCGATACTGAAGTCTAACTCTCGCGCTGCCCCCCGAAGCTCCGCGCACATCGGAGTCTGCTACCGGAGGCTACACACAGCTATGACGTTGGAAACTGTCCACGACATGGCTGCACGCTCCCACAGTGCTTAGCAAGCAGTCGCTGGCGTAATCCTCCTTTTTTCGCTGGCTTTTTTGGGGTGCGTCAACGAGTGGCTCGAAAACTATGCCAGAGGGATCGAATTTACACGTTGGGATGACAACTTCAAGCAGGTAAACTGTTCCTATCACCTGACCAAGATTGCCAAGAATTTTTACCTTAGTCATCTGTCTACCATCACCGCCTGGGCCGATTTCCTCACTCAGCTCTGCCATGTTTTCTGATAGTAGGCAGCTAGTTTGGACAGCGCCTAGAAAAACTAGAGGGTCGAGTCCAGCATACTCAGAAATTAGGCACCTCGCACAGGACGTGTTTGCGCTTTGCTGTAACGTCAACAAAGACATGTCTGTGGGTGACCCAGTAAGCCACATCTGAGAAAGAGTTAGACAATTTTCATTTACTTTGCTTGCCTCCAGAATCTCACCGCTGTTTCAGATGTAACTTCTAGGGGCCAGCACCTGGACGATCGCTCCACCTTTCGTCTCAAACAGTATACGTCGGCCTGGTTTTTCAGTGATGGCGACCTACAAGCTGTGACACGGGCTGTTGAATCCTCAGCTTGGGTTCGCGTTTTGACCATTATTATCATTATCGTGTACCTAATCTTTAATTAAAGCTCACAACCCTGTTCTAGTCAGCCGTGGCACCGAGCCGTGCTGCCTGTCTTCTCTTCCCTTAAAATGTTTTGCCAAATACCGGGAAGAAGACCAGGAGCCGACGGTGATGCAGCAGAGGCGCAAGCGGCTGCAGGCGTGTGACACCCAGAACCCTTCACCACCAACTCACCCTTCACCAGCTGGCTTATAGCTGATAGTGACCACATACCAAGCACCCACTCCATCGAAGGCAGTCACGTCAACATTTTTCCGTTCCTACTGCCGGCCTCGCGGGACGGGTTACTAAATAGGCTCGACCAACCACGGGCGTGGCCATCCCCGGTGAACCAAAATACAGACCGCAACTCTTCCACTGACGCAGGCAACCAACATCCCGACTAGTCCGCCGTGCGTGGCACGAAGTATACCGCCACCGAAGCGAAAGCAGTTGAGGTGAACACTGTGTGTTCGTTGGGGAACAAGTTCCGTTCAGAATTCATAGGTACTCTTCCGGGTATTGACCAAAGCACTACTCTGTTACCCGATTTCTGGAAACTCGCAATATGCCTCGAAAATCTTGAACCTTAACAGATAAATTTAGGAAACTTGGATTCGTTCCTAATAAACCTATTCGATGACGAACTTGACGAAGTAGAGCATGATGAATTATACAAAGAGAGCTTTCCGTGCACAAAAGCACTCCCTATTCATTACAAAAGTTGCCATAAAAAATTAGTGCTTCCCCAGGTCAAACGATTTACACTAAAAGACCGAATCGCCAAACTCAATATAGCCCTGCTATTTTCCGGAGAAGAGCTTCGGCGGTAACTTGTACCGAACGTTTTCCATCTCTTCAATGATTTTCTAGCAGCAGGGAGTAAAAGATGTAAAGAGACAGTACCGTCGATATTTTAAAACGAATGTTTAAGCAAAACGATGACGAAGCTACGGAAAAGGGTAAATGTTTCTCATGATGTCGATGAAGAACCAATCCACCTCGATTTGTTATCGTGTGACTCGACTCCCAACATGCACCACAAGAAGCGGCAGAGCACTGAGGAAACAGCAGCGTCGGTGCATCCTCGACCAGGAAAGCGACTCGCGTGCTTGCCGTTGAAAAGTGCACAAATGCGCACTTTCAAGGTCGAGCCGCGACGAACCGTAGCACGCCCGAGGCACAAAAAAAGCGCTCTACCAGCGGGATCTCAGAGGAGAAGCCTGCGCTATACTATCGTTCCCAAACAACTTAAAACAGCCTGAAACGCCTGAACATTACCGATATAGAGCGTCAGAAGAAAAAAAATGGTCGTACTGGAGCATGACTGTGCTCGCTGTCCGTGTCTTGACAGTAGGTGTTTGTGGCAGGCGCATGTTGCGGCGGAGAGAGTATGTTGAATCAAGCGCTTGGATATGCACAATCAACATAATTGTCATCGCGTATGTAGAAGAGCCCAATCATAAGCCCCAGCAACACTACTGCGCATTTCTCGCCTGCAACCGGCGCTTATCACTCACGTGTATAAATATTTGCGCATCATAAATAAAGCCGGTTTTCCTTCCCAGCTGCTTGTCTGAACACCTGGTGTTTAGCAAGTTATTGGACGGATGCGTAATTGTTGAAGCTTTTCTGGTGCACAAGCGCTGACTACAACACTCCTTAGGCCACCGAAGCCCCTTCACAGAATGGGCAACGTGCTGGAACGTCTGGAAAAGTCAATTCTATCTTTTTGCCACTGCAACCAAACTAAAGCAGCCAGATGCAGATGTACAAGCAGCAACGTTTTTATGGCAATTGGCGATGATGTACTGCGGGATTTTTCTACCTTTACGTTTGAATGTGATGATCAGAAAACGACTTGAAAGATTTTATGCAAACGTTCTAAGCTCACTTCAAGACGGCAACAATCCTAACTTTGAAATAGTGTCGTTCTGGCCTTAGAAACAGGCACGAGGGCGCATCATTCACTGATTGGCTCACCGAAGTGAAAACGGTCGAGAAAAATTGTGGATTTGGACAAAACGAAGAGCGACTGTTGCTCAATAATAATTACTCGGTTTTAGAGACAACGAGATGCAGCAAAGGCTCGTCGCGCGAAACCCATTCTTTGCCAAAACAGTGGGAATGTGCGCGGCCAGATAGCACAGTAAAGAACAAATCACCGAGATTCAAGCGGCAGCGGTACGAGAGTCGGTTTCATCAGCGATAAATACTATAGAAGCAGGTAGCCCGCCGTGCTCGAGATGCTACCTGCCGCAGCATAAAGCTGAAAAAGGCCCGGAACGGGGAGAGAGTGCAAAAAGTGTCGTGGCCGAAACCATCTTGCGAGGATGTTTGTCTTACAATACGCGAAAACGCGTCAGAAGGGCGAGATATACAGTAAGTGGAAGCGGCTAGGCATGAAGATCAATTGTTTTCTTGAAACGCTTCTATCGCGCACTTTCCGGTCATTAACAGTGGTCAGCAACCGTAGTTATCGCAGGCACCGCTGTCGAGTGTAACATAGACACCGGGGCAAACTGCTGTGTCATGTCACAAGCTATACTGTGAACGGCAATGCGCATGCCGAAATGTCCCACCCCATTGCGCACGTTCTACGGACACACAGAACAAGCAGAACAAACACACAGAACAGGCAAGTTTTTACAGTGTGCGGCCAATTGTACAGATTGCCTTGAGTGGAGACGTCGCTCAGCGAGTGGGCCTGATAACCCGCATAGCTACGTTCAACGCAGAAGACTATTAAAATTCCACAAAGGGGTTTGACACACGTCTTTCAGGGCCTGGGTCAACTCAAAGGCGTCACGTATTATATTGCCGCGAACCACACATTGGGTTTCTTTATTTGTGTTTTGCTTTTACCGCCCGGCAGCGCCGGTCTGTGTTATCTCTGCGCCAAGGGAAGCGCGTGTTCCATTCGTTCTTTCTGCGCCGCATGTGTTATCTGTTGTGATACGGAGAGCTTTCCGATCTAATGTGAACAGCACAGAATAATCTTCTTTGATGTACTATGTTCTCGATGTGAAACGACGTTTCGAGAACCACGCTCGCCGAAAGATAAAAAGCCTACAGTGCGGACGCCGGAGCATTCCATTTGACGACACTCACCTGTGAAAGTCACTTTGTTGACCGCTGCTTCACCGCCTCTGTATTCTTTTGAGCTGTTAGGGGAGCGCAAGTTCGTTCCAATAAACGTGTTTCTCCTTCAAGATAACTGCATCGTCCTTGTCTTCGTGACACCTGGTGGAGGAGCGGGGTACGCACCCTTCATGCCCACTACAACCTCTTGAAGCCGCCAAGCAAATAGAACAAGCGCCAGCCCCCGCCTGCAAGATTTACCACCCGAGTTCGGTCTACTACCGGAGAAGACGAAGAATAGAGACGTCGCAACCAGCACCATGCTCACCAAGCCAATCCTCCTGTCGTTGTACAGCAGACAAGGAAACCGCCATCATTCCTAGGAGTCCCGCAGAAGACCCAGAAGAATGGTTGGAGAAACTGGAGCACGTCCGGAAATTCAACAGGTGGGACGACGCAGAAACGTTCAGGCACGTTTTCTATTACTTGGAAGATTCGGCCGCACTTGGTTCGAAAACCACGAGAGCTCCTTGACAAACTGGGCTCTGTTCAAAAGCGAGTTCACTAAGACCCTCACTACCGTGGTCAGCAAAGAACGCGCAACGCTTTTACTTGAAACTCGAACGCAGCACCCCAACGAAGGGGTAGTGATCTTTGTTGAGGAGATCAAGAGGTTGTTTCGTCGTGCGGATCCGGAGATGACAGAAGAAAAGAAACTAAGGTTTCTCATGCGAAGGGTAAAGGAGGAGCTTTTTGCTTGCCTTGCGCGCAATCCTCCCAAGACGGTGGCCGAATTCGCGTCTGAGGCGGCCGCGATGGAGAAGACGCTGGAAGTTCTAACGAGGCAGTACGATCGCCCGGTCAACGTGCTGTTTTCCGAGACGATCAGTGCCGGGGTTACAAGCTCCGACTCACTGCGTGAGACCATCCGAGCAGTGGTCAGGGAGGTGCTTTGGAGCTTTTTCTAACGACGTCGCAACCTGAAGTGGCTTCCCTGACTGACGTCATCCGCGAAGAGGTTCAACACGCTTTGGGCACTTCTATGCCTTCCGAGGCACCCCTCGAGCCACAGACGATGACCTACTCCGCGGCTGTTCGTCGACCCCACCCTGCTCCAACCCGTCTACAGGAAGCTCCACCGTACCGCCGTCCACTCTCGCCGCCGTGCCCACTGTCGCCGCCGTCGACCGTACCACCGTACACAGCCCAAACCCAGACGCCGAGGAAGACTGACGTTTGGCGAACGCCAGATCATCGTCCGCTGTGCTACCTTTGCGGAGAGGCCGATCGCATCTATCGTCGCTGCCCGTACAGGAGACTCGGACTGTGTGGTTTCTCCGTCGACGCCCCACGCCCCCGACCCGGCCGGCGCCCTACTGAGATCGACGAATACCTGTCCAACACCAACCGAGGACCAGCCCGCTCACAGCGATCACCGTCGCCCTACCCATACCAGTCGCCTAACCGCCGTAGCAATGCTGATTTCGTCACCCGCTGCGGTGGCTCAGTGGCTAAGTCGTTGCGCGGCTGAGCACGAGGTCGCGGGTTCGATTCCTGGCTGCGGCGGTCGCTTTTCTGATGGAGGCGAAAAGCGAAAAACGCCCGTGTGTACTAGATTTCGGCGCACGTTAAAGATCCCCAGGTGGTCAAAATTATTAAGAGCCCTCAACTACGGCGCGGCTCATCGCCTGCGTTGCATCGGCGCGTTAAACCCTACAAGCAATCAATCAATCAATCAAATCTTATTTCGCACGTGGAAGGTCCCCCAGCCCACGCGGGGTCAACTAAAAGCAGCACCTTCTGGAGGTGAAGTTGCTCTACGGCGAAAAACTGGAAACCCTCCGACGACGCAAGGACGCACCGAAGACAGTGATTCACGACATGCCTCATCCCGACGACCCGACCTAGCCCTAACGAGACTCCTGAACACGACGACAGCTACACGGCGCGACGCGTACTCGATCTGTCCGAGACGTTCGTTGAGAAGACGACGACAACGACGATGCACAGTGCCCGACCATCAACACGTACAAGCAGAGATACGACGCCCCGCCGAACCCGGAACTCGAGGAAGACCGCATCTGATGTAAAGGCATCCATCGACGCCTTTGACGTAGTCGCCCTCGTAGACACGGGAGCTGACTATTCGGTAATGAGCGGACCATTTGCGTCTAAACTGAAGAACGTTATGACCAGATGGGACGGTCCGCACATACGCACAGCAGGAGGCCACGTCGTGACGCTAAGTGGAACGTGCGCATCGCGCGTCACCATAGACGGCACAACGTACCCTGCGGCGTTCGTCATTCTGCCTAACTGCTCACGCGACGTAATTCTTGGAATGGACTTTTTGATGGACAACGGTGCAATAATCGATCTTCAGACCAAGTCAATACTTTTTCCCCCAATCATTCCATGACGCCGGAACCGAACCCCGAACGACGTGCTGCTGTAAGGATTGCCGATGATCATGTCACCCTTCCACCCCGCGCAAGCTTGATGGTCGCAGTTTACTGTGAAGATGCTGCTCCTGAAGTCGACGCTATCGTAGACACTGATCAAAGGGTGCTTCTCGACCGTGGTGTGTCGGTCGCAAAAGGCATTGCGCGCTTCAAGGAACACCAATCCCACTTTCGGGTTACTAATTTCACCGAGGAGTACCGCATTTAAACAAGGGCGCGGCAATTGCATTCCTCGAAGAAATGCAAGAAGCAAGTGTCGTGATCGCACTCGCCGACTTTGAACGCAAACCTGTAGAAACATTCAAGCTCCCGCAACCCTTCCAAGTGAATCCGGCGCTACCGTAAGAACAAAAGAACAAATTATTCGCTTTGCTGCGTCGCTATAGCAATGTGTTTCGTCGAGCGCAAAACAACGTCAGACCCCTCTAACGAAGCACCGAATAATAACCGAAGATAGAGCCCGACCTACCCGACAGTCACCGTACCGCGCATCTTCACACGAACCGGAAGCCATCCGGACTCAAGTCGACGACATGCTCAGCGACGACATTATAAAGCCATAGAAAAGCCCCTGGGCTGCGCCCGTCGTACTCGTAAAGAAAAAAGACGGCACATTAAGGTTTTGTGTTGACTACCGGCGACTGAACAAACTCACGAAAAAGGACGTGTACCCCCTACCCCGAATCGACCTACGCCCTCGACGACCTCTGCCACGCGAAATACTTCTCACCGATGGACCTGAAGACCGGCGACTGGCAAATTGAAGCGGACGAGAGAGACCGAGAGAAGACTGCATTTATAGCCCCAGATGGCCTATACGAGTTCAAGGTGATGCCGTTTGGGCTGTGCACAGCACCAGCGACGTTTGAAAGAGTCGTAGACACTATGCTAGCTGGCCTTAAGTGGCCCACCTGCCTCATATACCTCGATGACGTAGTGGTATTCGCCCGGACTTTCGACGAACACCTTGCAAGGTTGGAGTGTGTACTCGAGGCCATTCGTACGTCGGGGTTGACGCTGAAGCCTGAAAAGTGCCGTTTCGCATACGGGGAACTGAAGTTCTTGGGCCACGTCGTCAACGCCGCGGGAGTCCTACCTGACCCCGCAAAAACTTCAGCCATTGCGAACTTCCCAAGGCCGAAAGACAATAAGGGCGTTCGAAGATTTCTCGGGCTGTGCGCATACTACCGGCGCTTCGTCGCAAACTTCGCAAGCATTGCAGAGCCACTCACGCGCTTTATGAAAGATATCAGCCCTTTCAGCTTGGAAAACGACCAAGGAAAAGCATTCTGCGAGCTGCAAAAACGCCTGCAAAGCCCGCCCGTGCTCGCTCATTTCGACGAAAATTCGGAAACGAAATGCACACGGACGCCAGTGATATAGGCTTGGGTGCCGTCCTTGTCCAAAAGCAAAGCGGCTGCGATAGGGGAATCGCCTATGCCAGCCGTGGTCTGTCGAAGGAGGAGAAAAACTAAACTTTTCTGCCTCCTAGAAAGAGTGCCTGGCTATTATATGGGCGATTTCAAAATTTCGCCCATACGTGTATGGAAGGCCATTCAAGGTTGTAACAGACCACCACGCGCTGTGTTGGCTCGCAATTTGAAGGACCCCTCTGGCCGTCTTGGGCGGTGGAGCTTGCGCCAGCAGGAGTTCGACGTTACACTCGTTTATAAATCCGGCAGGAAACACTCCGACGCCGACTGCCTGTCCCGCGCCCCCGTCGACCCACCCCCACAAGCCTCTGATGAACACAGCGCGTTCTTCGGGATCGTGACGGAGAGCGACCTAGCCGCCCAGCAGCGTGCTGACACCGACTTACGCGTCATAATCGAGTACCTCGAGGGATGCAACGTTTCCGTTCCTAGGACCATCAAACGCAGCTTAGCAGCATTCAGCCTGAGAAACTCCGTCCTAGTGAAGATTCATTGATTGTAGGGTTTAACGCGCCGACGCAATGCAGGCGATGAGGCGCGCCGTTGTGGAGGGCTCCGGATTAATTTTGACCACCTGGGGATCTTTAACGTGCGCCGAAATCTCGTGCACACGGGCGTTTACGAGATTTCGGCGCATGTTAAAGATCCCGAGGTGGTCAAAATTAATGCGGAGCCCTCCACTACGGCACGCCTGATCGCCTGCGTTGCGTCGGCGCGTTAAACCCTACTTTCCGCCCCGGAACAAGAGCGAGTTACCTTCTCGTCCTCCCCGCGGACCTTCGTGACGAAATTTTGGAAGCGTGCCACGACGACCCGTCTTCCGGACATCTCGGCACAGCCCGCACTATTGGAAAAATCAAGGCAAGGTACTACTGGCCCGGCCTTACCTCTGACGTCACCCACTATGTCCGGAGCTGCCGTGACTGCCAGCGACGAAAAACGCCGCCGACAAGACCCGCCGGACTTCTGCAACCGATCGCCGTCCCATCGAGACCATTTCAACAGATTGGAATGAACCTTTTAAGCCCGTTCCCTACGTCACGATCACAGAACAAGTGGATTGTCGTAGCGACAGACTACATGAAGCGCTAAGCAGAGACCACCGCTCTTCCGAGGGGGACTGCACCAGAAGTGGCAAATTTCTTTGTAAGCCTAGTTGTGCTGCGACATTGAGCCCCGGAAGTCCTAATCACAGACCGCAGAACGGCATTTCCTGCGGAACTGATGCAAGGAGTATTACGCTTCAGCAACACGGATCACCGAAGTACGACGGCGTACCACCCCGAAACGAACGGACTAACAGAACGTCTGAACAAGACAATCGCAGATATGCTGTCAATGTACGTTGACGTTGAACATAAGACTTGGGACGAAGTGCTCCCGTATGTCACGTTTGCGTACAACACGGCTATCCAGGAGACGACGCAGCTGACGCCGTTCGAGCTTGTCTACGGTAGAAGGCCGACTACGATGCTCGACGCCATGCTTCCGCACGTAGAAGATGACGACCTCAACGCCGTCGTCCACGGATATCTTCAACGTGCGGAGGAGGCCCGCCAGCTCGCTTGAGTTTGTATAATGGACCAGCAGCTGGTGGATGCGGGCCGCTACAAGCTCCAGTGTAAACAAGCGCCAGGGCACAAACACCATCAACATACACTTTGATTACACTGGACGGCGAACAAGGAAGACAGGCACTTTGGCATTGAGGCAGTTGGTGCCTCCGAAACTGCGGCGTTTATTTATCCGGGTGATCATTGGTAGGACGATGGAGCATCAAAAGGGTGAGCGCCATCGTGGAGAAAGTGAACGACGGCTCGCAAAGTTGCAGTAAACTGGCGGAGCAGGTGCCATTGGTAGGCGGGTCAGAGCGTGCTCCAAGGGCGGTGTTGGCGTCTAGGATGAGGGCCACGATGCATTGCGCGCATCCGTCATGCCACTACGGCAGTAGTGTGCCACATGTCGGGCAATCCCACACAAATAGCATATAGAGCAATTATCTACCGTGCACCAAGAATCGGGAATGGAGACGCTGCATGCGGAGCCAAATGCATTGGCAGGAAGTGCTGAACCCGGGCAGTGGCATTACTTCCAGGGCTGGCAGCATGAGCAAGTGGGGTCCCGGCGCAGTTCCCGTGAAAGGTCGTGCCATGGTTTCGGCATAGGTGAAAGGGCAATGTGGTACTAGCTAGACGAACGTCAAAGGAGCTGCCATCGTTCTTTGTGACGTAATGTCTGCGTATGTCAGTGGAGCTACCGCAAGATTTGGTGGTCGAGTGCTTCGAAGTGCATCAGCGACATCTTGTTGTTTAACGCTCCTAAAGGTTGGGGTAAATTCGACTGCGGCGGCTTTTCTTTAAGGATATGCTTCGTTATTTCCTCTGCGGTCACAGCGTTCTTTGGCCGCCTACAGAATTCAAGGATGTCCTCGATGTAAGAGGTAAGGGTTTCGTTTATGTGCTGAGCGCGTTGGCGCAAATGCTGTTCAGCGGAGTTTCTAAACTGCTGGGCGCCCCAATACTTTGACAAATTCGGTCTTGAGGTCTGACCATGTGCGGAGACCAAACCCGTGGTTCTTAAACCACGTCTACGCGACACCGGTTAAGGAGAGACTGACGTTCTGTTTCAGGTTATCATCTATGTTGTTAAGGGTGGTCACCCGTTCGCAGGTGGTGAGCCCACCGTCAGCATACTGGTCATCAGTGCCGTTGAAGAAGGGATGAATCCCGTGAACGGACCGCACCAGGGGAGATGATAGGTGACCTGGAGGTGGGATGTGCCCAGCTGCGCAGTTCCAGTGTAGAGAAATGTAGATCCGAGCAGCACTGCAACCTCCACAAAAAACTGTAAAGGAGGTAGTCGGTGTTCCGGTGGAAGGCTGGACGTATTTATTCACCAACGAGGTGTCAAAGCGGACGAGGTAATAAGAAACGACCAGCTTTTCGCGAGGCTTCCTCAAATGGCATGCGGCGCGTATCCACGTGGGGGGGTTTGTCCGTTGTGGCTCATGCGCATCACAGTTCTCATGGGCGCAACATGCTTACTGCAATATATACAAAAATTGTAGGCAAAGACACGGATACATGCGAGAAACAATAAAAAACAGTCCAAATAACAGGGCTACAACATGAGGGAGCAGAATAAAAAAACATATTAAAACACACATTGAACTCAACAAGGTAAGTGCTAGTTTAGCGTACCGTGGGAACTGGGGAAAATAGTGTGGTAAAAAGTCGACATGCCCATTCAGGCATATGGAGCACATCTGGCTACACACGTTCGCTTAGTAAATTCAGAGTCACGTGATTGAAACATGAGAGAATACTATACATTGCGTGTGGTGATAGGGCGAATGGGGCAGGTACACAAGGCAGTCAGACAGAGGTTCCATAGGACATGAGCGTACATTCCCCTACAAAAAGCCCCTAAAAAGGGGCAAACAAATCTTGAAGCAAAAGACAAGAGAAGATATCGCGAGCACATGACGCACACCTGGAGGCAAACATCTGCCTAAATACCTAAAAAAAGTAATACAACATAAGAAGGGGAGAAAAAAGTGTGAATAGCAAAGCTAACAATTGTAGTGCAGATTTCTACCCAGAACTTCTTATCGTGACTTGCTGGTCCGCGACAGTTTAGTGAAGCCATTATGCAAACGAACGCAGTTCCTTATAGTCACTGGGTGTCGCGGAATGATGGGAGTCGATTATGAAGAGCAATATATAACCAGGCTTAGCACTATCATTACAATTTCAGTATGCCAGTATACGAACATGAAGGAGAGGGGGAGAAGACGAAAGCCGAAATTTCCAGCAGAGGAAAAACACGTCCGTTTTCCAACACTTTCATTGATGCCAACGGCACTGGCTTAAAATTCTAGATAAGGTGATACTGTCAGACCAGGCGATCGTTATGCGTTTTAAAACTACATTCAAGAATTCTGGTCCTCAGCTGTTCAAACGAATAAGCAGGAAAGTTCACTTGCCTTGACAGAGGCAAACAGGAGCTGGTTGTTGTTTCAGATCAGTGATTGTTAAACTTCAAATTTAAGGTTGTTTCGGTATGGACGATATATTGTTCATCGCAGAGGGCGCATTCCAGCAGGTACAAGACGTTGCCTTAGTCACACTTAAAGTGCCATTTTTTATTAAGATATTAGTTTGAAGGCATGCTGGTGGGGCAATGCGTGGTGGGTATTTGTGGCAATACAGAGCACCGTCGTTTGTTACAGGGAATGCAACCAGTCTTTTGTGTTCGGCTACTGCAAGATTTAATGAGAACATCACCCAGATTTTTGGTAGTTCTATAAACTACGCATGGCAGCTCGGGGAATAAGCTTTTAAACGTTCACTTTGAACAAGGTTATTTTCATGTTTCTATGCAACATTCGCATCATAGGCAAAAAGAGTAAGAACGAGGTTTGTTTCATGATTTTGGTCAGGTATGTATTCCCGGAGTCTTTCGAGCGGTTTATTTGCTGAGTTTGCTTGATTTCGTCACCGAGAACCTACTCTGTGTATTGAACAAAGAGAAACCTCTTCAAAAAGAACCTTTGTTCAACAAAGGTTTTTGAACAAAGAGAACCTCCTCTTTGTTAAAGAGAGCGGGTTTAAAATATTTGCAATTATAATCGAAATCGGCGTGGCTTGTGCAGATACACCTAAAACGGTGAGATTGGCTATAGGGTATTGCGGCTATGCAGCACCTGACATGGCTGCTATGGAAGTGCAAATACTGGTGCGAGTCTGTAGGTGTCCTAAAAATGCTAGTCAGAAGCTTGCCCTGAGAAACTGCGACTGTAAAAATCAGGAAAATGATGCTGTGCGTAGAGTATAAATGAAAAAGGGACGTACTGGGAAGCTAAAAAAAAGATTCAATTAAGGTAACAAGTTCCATTTCACACGCTGCCATAATGCGAATATATCGTCTATGTACCTTTTGTAGCACAGTTGCTTCAAAGTTTTGGTTTCGAGGAAGTTTGACTCTAGACGTCTCTTAAACAAGTTACCGTTGTTGAGCCGGATTTTGCTTCCAATTTACGTTCCGCTGACTTGCAGCTAACTGCCACCGACAAACTCAAAATTGTTATGATCATGAATAGGGTAAAGTTAATTTTCAGTTGAGAGAACCGGTAGGTTTCTCCCACGCCGACAGCTCATACGCACAAAATACAGTGGTGCTTCCATTTGCATGCAGAATGGTTGTTTACCGACAAACTGTAATCTGCATTTAGTTTAGAGAAAATCATTTGTATATTTTATTAAAGATAAAAATCTGGGGGAAACATCGCGAAAAAAAGGGTCAACATAGCGCGTGACGTTCTCGGTGGCAGTATAAATGCTAGAACGATTGTGCCGACCGAAGTTGTTGTCATTATAAATCTTAAGGAGAAGGTGGAACCTACAGGCTACTGGGGCTAAAGGGATAATAAACGAGCGGTTCCTGTGTTATTTATTTATTTTCTAGAAGCTCAGTGACTTTTTGAAACTAACTTTGCGTCATTAGTGGAATCACTAGGCAGTGCTTCTTAGAGTGTCAATTCTGATAGTTGCCTCTGACCCTCATAGGCATAGTCAGGTGTGTTGAGGGTCACGATCGTGCCTCCCTTATGGGGGAGTTTGATTACTATTGTGGGGCAATTTTCGTGTACCTTCGGGCTTTTTTCTTTGTTGGTGATGTTAAGGCTGAAATAGATTTGCTTTTATTAAGCTGCTCCTATTGTCGATGAAAGGTTTAGTTTACATGTCGAGGCAATTATTGCTGTGCCTGTAACGGGTGAAATGTTTGTTTATTGCACACTGAGGCAATTTAACAAACGCAAAAACGTCAAAAAAGCCACTTTTTTATGAGTGCGGAAAAGAAAACGACGTGATGCTGGCCTGTTTAGCGTTCGCATGTTGTCACACACAAAAAAAGCGTTCTTGAGATGCTCATTGCATCGCAATAGTCGTACGTCACCACAGCTACATTCTATGCTCTAAAGAAGGTGGCCCAGCATCTTTGGTATTTCGGTAGTTTTAAGTAGTTTTCGGAGATCGCAATCGGTCTCATGATAAGCTGCATCTAAGAGATGCTTTCTTAAAGATTTATTTGTCAGGAAGCGTTCCAGTAAAAGAGACGTAGGCCTCGTACATTTTAAATTAGGCGTACAGGACCGTGTTCAGTGCACAGTGAACTATAAATGTTACAACGAAGTTTAGATCAGTTTGTGTCCTCTCTGTCAACGTTTCAAGATATTCGCAATCACGCAAACAAACATTTTCGCACGAAGAACCACACGTATGCCACATAATCGTGAATGCGTGACGAGCTACAGCGCTCAGAACCTAAGCTCAACGGTCGCAACGGGCAACAGGCTTCAGGACGGCGTCGGAGCAGCAGGATCAAAAGTTCTCCATGCGGCAGCAGGGCGCAGCAAACCCACATTCGCGCGCTCATGTCACGCGAGCTGTACAGGTCCCAAGCAGAGCACGCTTTACCTAGAAATTTAAATTTGCACGCAAACGGCTGGCACGGCGCAACACTTCCCGCTCGAGCCGGCGATATAAGCGTGATGGGCGTGTGAGGTATACAGCTGCGTGTCACATGAGTACGGGGATGTACCTTGCTGCTCCCAGGTACTGCACGGAGGCCTTTGCAGCCGTTTTGTGGAGCCTGTTGCAGCCGTTTCATAGAGCCCGTTGCGGCGCCCGTTGCCCCTTGCACCCGCTGAACTCAGGTTCTGATTGCTGTAGCTCTGCACGCCTGTACGATTTTTAAATTTAATGGTGCCTATCGGTTTTCTTAATAGTCCTCTGCAATTACCCCATTATAATCAGACAATACACTGGAATAATTAACGAGATTAATTGCAAAATATAGGTGAATATATCAATAAATAGCCCTTGGAACCCGAGTTATTCGGTCCGCCGCGGCCTCGGACCACTTTGCTGCGAAAGCTATTTCTTCTAAATTACCTATATTCTTCCCCGCAACATCCCATATATATATACATTTATATATATATATATATATATATATATATATATATATATATATATATATATATATATATATATATATATATATATATATATCTATATATATATATATATATATATATATATATATATATATATATATATATATATATGTATATATATATAAATATATATATGTGTGTATATATATGTATATATACCTTAAAATGGCCACAATATTTTTTGAGTCATCTAGATGGTAGCAGGAATACACTTCCTCTTCAAGTTGTTGGAATTTTGTGGCAGTGGCAATGTGCCTTGCCACTAAAGGCGCGATGAGATTTTCGCAAAAATTGCACAGTGACGAAACATAGGTTTTGGTGATAACTTCAGCAAAAATATCACGAGCCCCGTCTTAACAAAGGGGTTCTTATGTCGAGGAAATAGGCTTTAACCAGTTTCTGATTGCAACTGTTCTCATTTGTGATTATTTTACATTCAGTACCATTTCTTGTTCAATTTATAGCCTAAATATTTTCACCTTAATAATCTTTTCTGCAAAAAACATGTCAACTTGATGCACGCCGGTGCTGGCAACATCTCCACGGCAGACGAATCACAATGCCAAGTCTATGTCATCTTTTTCATCGTCCGTTGTATTATGTTGTCCTCAAGTTAATATAGATTGTCAACCGAATATACTGGACTAGGAGGTGTCACTTTAAATCTGTTGAATGATAGTTCACAAAATCTTTGCTGAAACTTCAATCATGGCATCGCTGATCACGGCACAACACTCCGCAGGCCATTTCGCGGAGGCTTGAATGCTCGGTCTTGACATTCATAGCTGGATGAAGCAGTCGTTCCGGCATCATTTTTTACTGTATTTTAAATAAACGGATACCGGCTAAATAAATCGAGGCTTGCTTTTGCTCAGCGCCGAAAGTGGTCTTCTCACCAGACTGTGTCCATATTTTAATTCCGTGGGCTTTAAGTTTCCTGGGATCGAGAGCCACGTTGGTGGAAGAATGCGGCAGTCATGACGAGCCCTGTCGTCGAACGAGATGTGGGCGATGGAGATGAACAATGAAGGGACGAAAATGTCTCTGCATGACAAAAATTCGCATTAGGAGAGCATCCACACAGGAAATAACTTGGACGGCTCAGGCATGGATAAGCCATTACATGGAATAATATTCTGCACAACGAGAGGCTTTATTTGGTGCTGGGCATGACAAGAATTAAAGCAAAATTAGAGTCACACATAAATTGTGGTCTCTTGCCAACCTACATCAAAGTATAGAAGAATTTTAAAGATCATACTTCGTTGAATGAGCCATAGGAAGTATTAACCCATGCGGCGTTTTCCCAACACACGTTTGCGTGTTCTGAACGGACGTGGCAGCTCGCATGATCACTTTAAAAACAAATCATACTCGCTATTCAACTTCGGGGAACCGCAGGGCAAGCGAAGCTGTATGTTATTCACATTACCCACCGGGATAGAGAATATACACGTGTTTGTTTTACAATCATTTCTAATGATCGTAGCTATGGTTAAGAGATAACGTCAAAAACACCAAATGACAACAGCTTTATTCTTTTAGACAAAGATGTGGCAGCCGTTTTCCTTTGATCACGTATTGACCAAGTATTAGAATTGCACAACCATTGCAACTTCACCGAGAAAAAAGAACTAGGTGAAAATCACCGCATTCATTCAGTTGTCTTTGTGGCCAGCTGTGACTAAACTGTTTTGCGGAAATTTGATTTAAGCAATAGTTACAGTCGTTTCCTTAGAAGACTGGTAAAAACGTGGCTGCCGCAAGACAGTTTTGTGCACGATCTACAAAAATGCATTGAACATCAAGCTATCCCCGTGCCCAAGTCAGCCCACTTCAATTTTAGGTGCGCAGCATGCACAAAAAATACGTTTTCTTGACGCGTGGGTTCCGTAGTGCAGGCGTTACATACAGGAACTACATGCACTAGCGGCAGGGGCGTGGGACACGTACGCACCCCATTCACGATCTCAATGCGCGAAAAAAAGTAACATCCTGGTGTATCGAACCGTCGAACAATGGGCGCCTAATATATGGCACAATGTGTCGAAAAATAGACTTTGAAACCTATGTATCCACATGTTTATATGATCTCGTTTAACAGAAATTTTTAGGGATGCGTTCATGGCACATTGTTTTTTTTTTAAATGGCACTGTGAAGTCTTGACACAGGAGGACAATAGATTTGACCATTACGTTTACATAGCTACACTGTAAAAACTAATGTTTCAGGGATTACTACCAAGTTGACAAGGATACTAGCATCCATAAGCCTGCTTTAGCCGCCTACTTTACGAAATATGTTACTTCAAATGAACCAATCCTAAAAGAAACCGTAAAAATGATGCTGATTTAAAAGGACAATGCGCTGTCTGGGTTGTTTATAGCTAAACCTTTACTCATTTTGCATGTGTGTCGGCTATTCTATGAATCTTGCTACCTAGAAAAGTTTCTATATGTCGTATATGTCATAAAGGAAAGACCAACCCCGTTTTAAAAAGATCGGGCGGTTGGTGCAAGTTAGTTGTACTTCATTATAGCCAGTGAAAAGAAGTTAGGTGTGTATTTGCTCACCTCGCTGCAAATGACTTCAAAACTGGACAGTATTCTGCTGCCCTTGCAACGTGAATGCATCTGTTTCCCCGGCAGCCCACCTTTCACAATCTGCGTCTTTGCCATTGCTCTTTCAACCGTAAACACTTTTGAAGGTTTGCCGAAGTCGACTTTTTTCGTTGTGCTCACCACGCGCACCATATAATTCAACCTTTCCTCACTGTGGGCCCCATTGAAAGTCCACCACTAGGTTTATGGTCGCGCGCGATTTCATTTGTATTTTGGGTCGATATATTGTTGCCCAGTAGTGGTTTTACTTGCTATAGCGAATATATGATATCCCTAAGAAATGCCTGATATTTTCTTTCTGCAAACCGTTGAAGAGTATAAGGTGTGCTTGCATATAATTGGTTCGGAAAGCTTTTGTCATACGACACTGTCGCTTCGGAACCCTTTTGTTTTTGGCCAGGTGTGAAGCGACTGGCAGAAGCACAGGCAGATGGACAGCCAGACCGACAGACATAAACAGACAGATAGACAGACAGAACAATTTCAGGATTTGTAGGGCAAGAAAGATTTTTAGGCTTTAAAACAAATTGTTAACAGTGCCTCCCAGGAGCTCCTACATGTGAGAGACACAACAAAGATATAAATCTTGCCTCCGGACAGGGTGTGTATTGCAGAGAGGAAAATTATGAAAAGAAGATGTGCTCACTGTACCAACTAATGAAGGCCGAGCATTGAAAAGGAGGTATAATTTAATTCTCATTCATCTCGACCGGACCGAAAGGAGAAGGGTGGAGCGTCAGAAGGGGAAGTGTGGTGCAGCGATAGGAACGTGGGAATGACGGTAAACAACAAAGCCTTCTGATGGCATATGCAGTAAAGCTGCAGATACGGTGCCATTGCTTGCGAGTGATATCACAGCAGAAGCATCACGTTGTCACTAGTTCGCACATAACTACCGGAAATACCAATGCAGCTTTCGAAATAACCTCTCGATATAAGGTAGTAAGGGGCACTGTTTTGAAACTATAAAGGCGTGAAAAGGTGAGAAGGACGAATGTGTCTACTCAGTTCTACTGAATTCTACCATTTGACCAGCGCATACGCCTAGTTACGTTATTTCGGCCTTTAGCGTTTTTTTTATTTTAGCGGAATGCATAGGCCCTCATAGGGACTGCCTGCCATGTCTAATTGTACAGCAGATTACCAGTGATAGAAGGCTGTTTTTACAAGTGGTGCAAATTTGTTTGAAATAAACACAGTACAGTTGCATGATCCGGGTAGGCGATGTGTGATCGTTACATGCTTACTTCATCAGCAGCGTCAGTCCGTGTTTGTCCACATCGTCGATGGCGGCCCCTAGGACCAAGTACGATTGGGGTATCCAATGCGACGACAAAATATGAGCCACCTGAAAGAAAAAGCGTTTGGTATACACTTGTGAAAATCTTCTTTGTTCTCATTATATGTGAAAGGCAGGAAAAGTAGGTAGTACATACTATTTTAAACGAACGCAGATTCAAAACCTGCGTGTGAGTGTATACATTTTCAGCATAAGCTGCTCCATAGCCACTGATCAGGGTAGGCAGGATAACTTCGAAATAGTAGTCTATACCAGTCTATTTCTATACCGGTGATGCACCGGTCTATAGCTATACCGGTGCAGCAATTCCGAATATAATTCTGGAATGGTAAACTTGGGAATATTTACATCAGTGAGAAAACAAAAAATACGGTTGCTAGGAATCGCTGGTCCACGGAGCTAGAACGTCTTGCTCAATGCAGTATTGGATATTTAGTATGATTATTTTGGTGGAATATTTTTGTGGATACACCGGTAAAATTTTCTTTCCTGACGTAAAAGAGCATTGAGGCCACCTGAGCAGTTCACAATGTTTCGTTAACCCGTATTCATTGCTGCGCTATTTCGGAGTAGATATCCCGAAGCTGGGGTAGCCATCCGTTACCCCAAGGTATCTTCTGAGTTGTGCGCAGCGGGATAAGGCTGTGGTATAAGTACAAAGCTCAGGTAGGGTCTGCTGAATTATTTGTCTATATAAAAAAGGTCACTATTTTTCATTTTTAGAAGCGTAGCTTTTGAAAGTCGTGCCTGTCTTCCGTTTGTTGAAAGTCGTGCATCACGCACTCGTAGCAACAGGTTCTCAGAACCGCCCGGCCATCGCAGGTACTTCTTTTCTGACCCACTGATGGAACGTGCAGTTGTCCCAAAGATTTCCAATCATCCCAAGTGACACTACGCGGGGTCGCAACATTCTATACTGATCAAAATTCACATTTTCGACTTACCCCTCTCCGGTACTACACGCCATCCCAAACCTTCAAGTGCCATACGCAGATGACTTACGGTTCTGGGTCTTCACCGGATTGCGTCTTGAGCGGAACGCGCACTTAAAGCTGCCACTCAGCCGACGCAAGAAAACTTGCATGCCAAAGTACCCTCTTGCGCTGCCTAAAAATGTCTTATTTAGTACTCTTCCGAAGAGAAAATACACCAAAGTCTAAGATCCCATCTCAGATGTAGACCTCACCGAGCCTATGAAGATTTGTACTAATATACGCTAGAGCGGACACTCGTGCCAGTGTCTATGAGAGGGTCCTATGGGAGGCTTCAACCCCGTCGCAGAGGCAAGGCCTAAAAGAGAACTGATTTTTGAACATCGCTTGGTCCAGCGGTCATGTTTACTTCCGCAAAAGTAGTTTTTGAAAATAGAGAAGAAATAAATAATAATGAACAGTGTACATATGTCTAATCGTGTATATATTTTGTATTTTATATTAGGATGACGTGCAGCTGTAACAAGAAGGCTGTACTGGGTTTAGGTTTGTTTGGGACGGCCACCAGTAGGGATGCGACGCGTTATACAACAGTATGTAAATGATCGCGGCCGTTCGTCATTTCCATTAATACTTTTAAGTGCTGCCTCTTACTCGGGCGTATTTTTCGCATGCTGTTAAAATTGAGAAGGGCGTTTAGCTTACGCACTTGCAGAAGCTGATCATTTATTTTTGCGCCTCAAAAAAGCGATAACAGCTTTATCAAATATACAGAACACCATTGTTTCTTGATAATCTGTAGACTTTCGTGTATAGACTGAATGGGTCATCGTGTTCTTTGCTTAGTTGTTTGTCTCTTCGTGTACTGTTTAATGTCCTGACGCATTGCAAAGCAGCTTCTGTTAGCAAATGGTAAGTGTACGTAAAGAGAACAATAAACATACAAAGCAGGATAGCTGATCAGGCCACATAGAACATTGTATTTGCACGTTATATTGCCGCGAAACATGTATGCATTTGTTTGTTTATTTATTGTTTGTTTTTACGGCCTGGCCACGTCCGGTCCTGTTATCTGTGTCAAGCGAAGCACGTCTTGCATTCTTTATTTTTATGCCGCATGGGCTATCTCATTTAGATAAGCAGACTGTTTCGTCTTAACTTCCCTAGCCCACAATTATCTTGTCTGATCTACAATGTTCTTGTTCTAGATATAAATTGACGGTTTCCGAAACACTCGTGCCGAAAGAATAAAGCCTGCAGACCTGTCGCCACGGCATTCCGATCGTCGACACTCGCTCGCACACGTCACTTTCTTGACTGTTGCTTCGCCGCCTGAGTATTCTTTGAGTTGTTAGGGGAGCACAAGTTCACTCCAAACAACATGTTTTCCTTCAAGACAACTGCGTCGCCTCTGGCTTCGTGACATGTTGTGGTGCTGCTGGGTACGCACCCTTCATTCTCTCTACGACATCTGGAAGCCGCCAAGCCAGTCCAACCAGGAAAAACCGCCGACTGCAAAGATTACCCGAGTTCGGTCTTCTGCCAAAAATGCCCAAGATAACGAACGCTACAACCAACTCTATGGTGCAAGACGCGACATCACCAATCGTTCTGCAGCAGCTATGGAAACCACAGCCATTTAGAGGAGCCCTTGGAGAAGACCCAGAAAAATGATTGGAGAAACTGGAGCGCGTCCGGAAATTTAACAGGTGGGACGATGCAGAAACGTTCCGGCATGTTTTCTTTTAATTGGAAGATTCAGCTCGCACTTGGTTCGAGAACCACGAGAGCTACTTGACCAACTGGGCTCACTTCAAAAGCGAGTTCATTAAGATCTTCACTACCGTGGTCAGAAAAGGACGCGCTGCGCATTTGTTTCAAACTATAATGCAGCACCCCAACCAAGGGATCATGATCTTCGTCGAAGAGAGGACGCGACTTTTTCGCCGCGTGGACAGAGAAATGATGGAGAAAAAGAAACTAACGTTTCTGAGGAGAGGAGTAAAGCAAGAACTCTTTGCTTGCCTTGTCCGCAACTCCTCTAAAATGGTGGCCGAATTCGCGTCTGAATTCCAACGAGGCAGTACGACCGCCCTGTCAACGCACTCTCCTCGGAGACCATCGGTGCCGCAACTGGAAGCTCCGTTACATTGCGGGAGACCATCCAAGCAGTGGTCCGGGAGGAGCTTCTGAAGCTTTTTTCAACAACGCCGACCTCAAGTGGCTTCCCTGAGAGACGCAATCCGAGAAGAAATCCAAAACGCACTGGGAACTTCTACGCCGTCGGAAGCACACCGCGAACCACAAGCCATGAGGTACTCCGTGGCTGTTCTTCAAACCTGCCACGATCCCACCCGTCGTCAAGAAGCCCCGTAGTACCGCCGTCCACTCTCGCCCGCACAACCCGCTGCAGCCCAAAACCAGAAACCGAGGAAAACGGACGTCTGGGGAATCCACAATAATCGTCCACTCTGCTACCACTGTGGAGAGGCCGACCACATCTACCGTCGCTACCCCTACAAGAGGCTCGGTTTGCGAGTGTTCTTCATCGAAGAATACCTGTCCAACACCAGCCATGGACCAGCCCGTTTCAAGCGACCGTCGTCGCCTTACCCATAACAGTCGCCCAACCACCGTAGCAATGCTGATTTCGCACGTGGAAGGTCCCCAAGAAAAAGACGGGTGAAACTAAAAGCAGCAACTTCTGGAGGTGAAGTTGCTCTACGGTGAAAAACCGGAAACTCTTCAACGAAGACGGGATGCTCCGAACACAGTGATACACGACATGCCCTCATCCCCACTACCCAACCTAACCCTGACGAGAGTCTCGAACTTCACGACAGCGACACGGTGCGATGCGTACCCGACATGACCGAGACTATCGCTGAGAAGACGACGATAATGACGACCCACACGTGCACGACCGTCAACACGCACAAGCTGTGATGCGACGCTCCGATGCCCTGGAATCTCAAGGAAGGCGGTAACCGACGTCAAGGTGTCCATCGACGGCTTTGGCGTAGTCGCCCTCGTAGACACGGAAGCCGAATATTTAATATTGAGGGGACCATTTGCATATAGGCTGAAGAAAGTTAAGATGGGACTGTCCACACATGCACAGCAAGAGGCCACCTAGTGACGCCAAGTGGAAGGTGCACATCCCGCGTCACCATAGACGGCACGACGTACCCTTTCGCGTCCGTTATCTTGCCTAACTGCTCCAGCGACGTGATTCTCGGAAGTGACTTTTGGATGGACAACGGCGCAATATTTGATCTGCTGAACAAGTCGATAACTTTTTCCTTTGATCACTCCACGACGCCGGAAGAACCCCGAACACCGTGCAGCTGTAAGGATTGCCGATGATTATGTCACCTTGCAACACTGCGCAAGCTTTATGATCACCGCTTACTGTAAAGGTGCTGCTTCCGACATCCGCGAAATCGTGGAGAGTGACCAAAGGTTGCTTCTCGACCGCGGTGTGTTTGTCGCAAGCGGCAGTGTGCAGTTTAAGGAATAAAAATGCCACGTTTTGGGTCACAAATTTCAACCAGGAGTACCAGCTTATAAACAAGGGCTCTGCAATTGCGTTCCTCGAAGAAACGCAAGAAGCTAGTGACCTGATCGCAGTCGCCGAATTTGAACGCGCACCCGAAGATATTTTCAGTCTTCCGCATCCCTCCGACGTGAATCCGGCGCTGCCCCAAGAAGAAAGAAACAAGGTATAGGCTTTGCTGCATCGCTACAGCGAGTGTTTTTCCTCTAACTCAAAATTACGTCAGAAACCTCTAGCGAAGCACCCGATAATAACCGAGGATGGAGCCCGACCTACCCTTCAGTCACCGTACCGCGTCTCTTCACACGAGCGCGAAGCCATCCGGACTCATGTCGACGACATACTCAGCGACGACATTATAGAACCATTGCGAAGCCCCTGGGCTGCTCCGTAAGGTAGTCATGAAGAAAAAAGGCGGCACACTGAGGTTCTGCGTTGACTAACGGCGATTGAACAAGATTACCAAAAAGGACGTATACCCCCTTCCACGAATTGACGACGCCCTCGACCACCTCTACTACGCGAAGTACTTCTCATCGATGGATCTGAAGACAGGCTACTGGCAAATTGAAGTGGATGAGAGAGATCAAGAGAAGACTGCATTCATGTTCCCGTATGGCCTATACGATTTCAGGGTGATGCCGTTTGCGCTATCCACGGCGCCAGCAACGATTCAGAGTCATAGACACTGTGCTAGCTGGCCTGAAGTAGCACACCTGCCACGTATACCTCGACGACGCTGTGGATGTCTCCCGGACGTTCGAGGCACATCTTGCAAGGTTACAGTCTGTACTCGAGGCCATTCCTACGTCGGGTTTAACACTGAAGCCCGAAAAGTGCCGTTTCGCGTACGTGGAACACAAGTTTTTGGGTCATGTCGGCAATGCCACGGGGGTCTTGCCTGACCCGGTGAAAACATTAGCCATAACGAAATTCCCAAGACTGAAAGATAAAAAGAGCGTGCGAAGATTTCTCGGACTGTGCGCATACTAACGGCGCTTCGTTGCAAGCTTCGTACGCATTGCAGAGCCACTCACGCGCCTGACGGAAGATAGCACCCCTTACGGCTGGGAAAACGCCAGAGAAAAAGCATTCTGCGAGCTACAAGAATGCCTGCAAAGCCCGACTGTGCTCGCTAATTTCGACGAAAACGCCGTAACGGAAATGCACACGGACGCCATTAATATAGGTTTGCGGGCTGTCCTCGTCCAAGAGCAAAGCGGTTGCGAAAAGGTAATCGCCTATGCAAGCCGTGGTCTGTCGAAGGAAGATAAAAACTACTCTGCCTCCGAAAAAGAGTACCTGGCTATCATATGGGCCATGCCAAAATTTCGCCCATACGTGTATGGTAGACCGTTCAAGGTTGTGACAGACTACCATGCTCTGTGTTGGCTTGCCAATTTGAAGCTCTTGCCGGCTTGGGCGATGGAGTTTGCGCCTGCTAGATTGCGACGTTACAGTCGTGTACAAATCCGACAGGAAACACTCCGACGCAGACTGCCTGTCCAGCGCCACCATCGAGCCACTGCCACAAGGCTCCGATGAAGAAAGCGCGTTCTTCGGAGTCATTAAGGAGAGCGACCTAGCCACCCAGCAGCATGCCAACCCCGATTTCCGCATCATGATCGACTACCGCGAAGGACGCAACGTCGGCGTGCCTAGGGCGTTCAAGCGGAACTTACCAGCATTCAGCCTCAAAAACTCCATCCTGGTGAAGAAGAATTTCAGCCCAAGACCGAGAACGAATTAACTACTTGCCATCCCCGCAGACCTTCATGACGAAATTTTGGAAGTGTGCCACGACGACCCGTCTTCCGGACATCTCGGCAAAGCTCGCACTATTGCAAACTTAAAGCGAAGTACTTCTGGGCGCACCTTACATCCGACGTCATGCACTACTTTCGGAGTTGCCGTGACTGGCAGCGACAAAAAACGCCACCGACAGGACCCACCGGACTTTTGGAACCGATCGCAGTCCCATCGAGGCCCTTTCAACAGGTTGGAATGGACCTTCTAGGTCTGTTTTCTACGTTACAATCAGAGAGCAAGTGCATTGTCGTAGCGACAGACTATCTGACGCGCTACGCAGAGACCACTGCTCTTCTGAGGTGGACTGCACGAGAAGTCACCAAGTCCTTCATAAACCAAGCTTCGCTGCGACATTGAGCCTCTGAAGTCGTGATCACGAACCGCGGCACTGCCGTCACTGCGGAACTTATGCAAAGGATCTTACGCTACATTAACACGGGTCACCGACGAACGACGGCGTACCACCCCCAAACGAATGAACTAACACAACGTCTGAAGAAGACGATTGCAGATATGCGGTCCATGTACGTCGAATTTGAGCATAAGACTTGGAACGAAGTCCTCCCGTATGTCACGTTTGCGTACAATACAGCGACACAGGAAACTACGCAAAAGACACCATTCGAGCTTGTCTACGGAAGACGGCCGACTACGATGCTCGACGCCATGTATGCGCATTTAGGAGACGACGACCTCAACGCCGACGTCCAAGGATACCTTCAACGTTCGGAGGAGGCCATCCAGCTCCCTCGAGTTTGTATAACGGACCAGCAGCTGGTGGATGCCGGACGCTATAATCTTCGACGCCGACACGCCGAATACCACCCAGGGGTTTTTGTGTGGGTTTGGACTCCCATCCGAAGACACGGACTCAGTTAGAAGTTTCCGATGCGGTATTTCGGACCCTACCAGATTTTATCACTTGTCGGCCAACTTGCCTACGAGGTGATTCCCCATGGTGTTTCCGGAACATCACGACGACGCACGCGGCCCGAAGTCGTCGACGTGGTTCGCTTGAAACCTTACTATGCAAGATGACGCACTATTTTGTTGTTGGGACTGTCTTTTGTTTCAGCATCGGGTCGATGCACTCTTAGATGGGAGGGGTAATGCTGCGAACCATGTATACGGTTTGTTATTTTTTATTTTTTTTGTTTTTTCGGCCCGGCCACGCCCTGCCCTGTTATCTTTGTCAAGCGAAGGGTATCTCGCATTCTTTATTTTTATGCCGCTTGTGCTATCTCATTCAGATAAGCAAAATATTTAGTCTTAAAGTCACTACCCCAGAATATTATTCTCAGACCTACAATGTTCTGTATATAAATCGCCGGTTTCAGAAACACTCACGCCGAAAGATGAGCAGACGCCACGCCATTCCGATCGTTGACACTCGCTGGCACACGTCACTTTGTTGACTGCTGCTTCCCTGCCTGAGTATTCTTTGAGTTGTTAGGGGAGCACAAGTTCACTCCAAACGACATGTTTTCCTACAAGACAGCTGCGTCGTCTCTGGCTTCGTGACAATATACGGTAACCTTAAAGACCTGCGTGCCATTTGCTGAAAGACACAGGCCGCCAGTTCTATAAGCTGAAGCAGTGGACTACGTTTCATCCTTGCGGGTTTTTTTCAAACTTCCTCTCTGTAATCTTCCATTGGGTGTGCGCGGGCGTACCATACACGGCCACAACACTGCCCCCCTGCGATAACTGATCACCACATGGTTTAGGGAAGAGTGCTGCCGAGGTTTCGCAGGACGATATTGCCACGTTCGCGTGTGCAGTTCAAGGGTTCCGTTATTTTTCAGTGCCACCCAAAGAGGCATGCAGAAACGTGTGAAGGTCTTATTGTAAATGTTGCTGACCAGCGAAGCTTGCCTAAATTTCAAAAATAAACACTGCTTCCGCGGTGCAATTTTCATGGTACACAAGCTGCATTCGTGCATTTGTTATTCTGAATCTTTACCAGAATAATTTCCTAACATTTAGATATATTTGTGTAGTGTAATATGAGTCCTCAATCTTCTAGCTGCTAGAACCACGCCTTGGTCAAACATGACCGTTTGACCAAAATGCCTGCTTCCGGTGCGAACTGTGAATCTTGTCTTTGCTTTTGATAAAACCTAAACCGAGCAGCAGCAGCAGATCACAACTGAGCTGTCTACATCTGTTAGCCAGAATCCTTGAAAACCCCAACATGCTAAGGTGTCTTGTGTCCATAAGCACGGTAGTGTCCTGTATGTAAAATGTATATAATTTGCCTAACGTTTGCACAAAAGTCTTGCAAAGCTTAAAACCGTGGCATTTGTTTAGCTACGAGTACCAGCTAGGCCAACAGTGCAAGGAGCTGGCAGCGGGTAATGCATGAGGCCACACAATAAATGCTATCGGTTTCAAAGTCCGGATAATTTGGTGGATGATCTACTGGCCAAGATGCGGCCGGCATGCCCCCTGCCTGGGGCAAACGACACTATGCTTGCAGGAATACCCCACCAAAAAAAACAGCAAAATGTCTTGGGGGGCAATTGCAGCACGCAAAATGCAAATTGTAAAAAAACTGGTCATGTACATTTACCCACACAATGAACGAAAAAACTTTAAAGCTGCAGTACTAATAAAAAGTTCTGTTGGTCCTATGTGTTTCGCACTGAGGATAGGTGTTAAAAATTAACTGTTCAGGAATATTCATTGTAGTATGTGTAAATAATTCAAAGCACTGGTTTCTTTCTGTTATATTTCGGCACAACCTGATATTAACAGTGTCTTGCTGATAGTAGTGTGGAGAACCCTCTAAAGACTTGAGGACGTGCTTATATACTGAAAGAATGTAGATGAAGTAATCCTGACGTGTTTTCCGCTGTGTTCCTGTACTGTTATTCACATGGCGCACCCTAGTGAGTGTAGATCTGAACGGTGCAATCAGCTGAGAGAGACCTAGCACGTCTTGACTGCTCTTTGAGGCACGATTTATTCGTGCAGCTTTACAAAGCGCGCTTTAAACTCTGCGTCCTTCTCCAACCACATATACATGAAAGTATTATGCAGAATGTTGGCTTTTACCCCGTAAATGTCACTCAAAAATAGAATGATGTGCTCTGGCAGCACTCTTTGATTATGCACTAGTAAAATATCTCCACTTAATCATTTTTGAGAAATGTTAGGATGCCCTCGCTCGTGTTGCACTGGTTAAACAGCTCAAAAATTTTGTTTTGAAAGTGTAGTATGTTGTCTCACCTACTTCTGGTTGTTAGCAAATTTCATGGCGTATCCACACTTTATTGTACATTGCTTCTTTATATTCTCACGTAGCCAAAGACGACGACGCTGTCTTGAAGAAAAAACAAGGTTATTGGAGCGAACTTGTGCTCCCCTACCAACGCAAAAGAAAACAGAGGCGGCGTAGCAGCGGTCAACAAAGTCACTTGCACAGCAAGTGTCCTCAAATTGAATGCCGCGTCGTCTGTTCTGCAGGCTTTTATATTTCGGCGCAATGTTTCTGGAACCATCGATTTACATCCAGAACATTGTAGGACAAAGAACATTATTCTGGGCTTAGTGACGTTAGGGATATACAGTCTGCTTATCCGAACGAGATAGCCCGTGCGACGTAACCATAAAGAATGGCAGAGGCGCTCCGCTCTGGAGACACGTAACAAAGGCGGGCGAGGCCGGGCAGTAAAACAAACAATAAATAAAGAAACCCATACATGGTTAGCCGCCCTATTGTCATGCGGATTGCAATCAGTTTCGTGAAGCTTGATCTATTTATTTACCAGACATTCTTGCGCTCTTTATAGTGTACAGCGAGGTGCTGTCGTAGAACTCAACAGCTGTGAGCTTTCTCAGTTAGAATACACGTATGTGAATACACGTATGTTAACCAGACTAGAATACACGTATGTTAACCACTTACTGCAGCCAGTTTATTGGTTTCTACATACCGCACCTTGAATCCATTTACAGGTTGCAAATGTGGCTATCAAGTGGGGAACTGTAAATTGTATCGCGGTACCAATACAGGGAATATTGTTCTTGCATGAAACTATATTTACAATCATACGACTGCTGATACCTGCAGGCATCACTGCATAGTACGCATGTGTGCTTCTCCCAAATTCTTTATCGGTTTCTACGACCTACCGCATTCCCCCCTTTGCTTTCAGATTTTTTGCTGAATGCCAACCCTTATTCGGTCCTAATTCAACGAGCCCCTCATTTCCTATCCTGTTTCTCGAAATGTATAGCGAGGGCCTCTGTTCTGTCACTCTTGGGGCCATAGGTAGCTTAACAGGGTTCAACGCTGGCCGACCAATCCAGACATGTCGTATACACTGGAGTCACGGTATGGGGTTAAAAAGAAGGTCAGCTTCACCCGGAGTAGACCGAGTGGCGGTGGCGACCACCCCCAAGAACAGGAAACAAAAATGCCTTAACCTAAATACACCAGAAAGGGGACGGGAAAATAGCCCCGCCGGTAGCGTAGTGATCATCGCACCATGCCACTTTTCTGGCAGTCGTGGGTTCGGATCCCACCCAGTGGGCAATTTTTCCCCACTTTCTTTCTGTCTTTGTGAGTTCTTTGTCGGTTTCTCCCCTTCGCTTTCCAAGGATTTTTGACTGCCAACCCCTATTTCTGTTACCCTTAAATTCCTTTTTATAGATCGATGCATGTATTGTCCAACAAAAGTTGTCAGAAATAAGATTTGACTTGACTTGTCTTAAAGCGAAAACTGTTTTATTGCAACCGTATTCGTCCAGACAAAACGCCAATCCCTTCACCTATAAGCCGTTGGTGCGCAGAAATGTTCTGATCAGATCTCTGAACAGAGGGCTTTCATGGGATCCAAACTGTTACTCGAAAATCGCGAAAAAATGACTGCCCTTAAAACCTGTCATTTTTGTCTTTGGCTTCGAAAATCGCGAAAAAATGATTCCCCTTAAAACCTGGCATTTTTGTCTTTGGCTTCGTTTATTTTCCTGCTGCCTTCATCTGGGGTTGTTGCCAGCCTCCTTTATTGTTAGATGTGGGATGACGTGTTGCTAGCTGTGAATATTAGGCTGGCAGCCCCTCCACTCGACTTGAATTTGATGCGCCAAATACATGTGTACCTATCTTTGAGTGTGAAAGTTATGGGTTATGATAGAAGCCGACAAGTAGGCTAGATACCTCGCTGCGAACTGTCGAATGCTGCACTGCGCAGAGGACGTAATGCGGATGAGTGTTTGGGCTGCTAATGTGCGCATCAGCCATCCCAGTGTTGTACGATCTGCTCCATACTCTGCGAAGCACATTACCGAGTGTTGCATATTGCCAGAATGTTTGAAAGGTATTGGATTTTCTAATAGTCGCAAACAGCAGGACCCAATTAGAAATCTTTTAAGACCGTCGTGTCAGGGCTTCGTCAAACCAAAGTCGGTCCTCAATCCTCTTCCATTTTTGCTGTCCCTTTAGAACCATACCCTAGTTCTATATCTGTGTATGAAGGTTTTTTTTTCCATTTGAGTGCCCTTTCGGGCTTGCGAACTGTGGATTCCCGCATCGTAAAGGAATCAATCGTTTCAACATATTGCGGGTAAATGGTGACACCACTGAATAACAATTGCGCAAGCGCTGGAATATTTCATTCTGTGAAGAAGTGCAGCCTTACCTTCAGCACTTCCAGAGCGCAAGTAAAACCATCCTTTGTCACACTGTCCCCATAAATATTGATGACAGCCATATGAAGGAATTTGCTGTTCCGTGCGTCCTCCAAGAGATTACGCATATTCGTCTTTTCGAGGTAGTATTCCAGGTTTCTGCAGAAAGAAAAAATGCAGGTGATGCCTTTTGCTCCCCCCAGAAGAAACAGTAGTCATAAAATCTGCAGTATAATACGTCAGAAAGGCCATGTCTTTCATCATGCAACTTTCCTTCATAAAAATACCGTTCTAATGTTACCCATACCAGATGTAGAAAAACCATCCGCGATTAGATATAGACTCACAGTAAGACTAATAAGTGTGCTGAGGGAAAGGCCCCATTACTGCTGTTTATTTTCTTTTTCTGCTTCTTGATTTCACATGCGTAGCAAAAATAAATACGTATAGAAAGTAGATAATAAGAAAGAAAAATAGGTTCCACGACCTCGTGCCTGAGCTCTTTCATAAATCCAAGGTCAAGGTTTTTACTGATGCTTCGGCACTTCCCCAAATGTATGTTATTGGCTTGTTTATTGCTTTTGATTTGTACGCCCTTCTCCTTTTCAGAAGTTGACCAGTAGCGTCGCAAAGACTTTTAAACATCTTGCGGATGACAAAACAGGCGAAGCAGAATTGAACATGTTTTTTAGGATTTAGTTTAAAACTGAACCCCTACAGCAAATTGAAATACCTGTATTTGGCCTGTCTTTTTTGTAATAGGGCTACTCGCAAGCTAGATGCTCTTGTAGGCCAGTCGGTGCAAGTAGAGCAGGATAAAGAGTCCACTGCTCTCTTCTTACCGAAATATGACGAGGGACTTGAACAGTAAGTAAAGAAGGAAACACCTGGTCTAAAAAGGCTGTGCGGAAACTCAAGATTAGTTGTAACACAAAATATAAAGCCTGACGGACAAAATGCACGATTTGGAACAGTGTGCTAGGAAGCAGAAAATCAAATTACCGGGCGTTCGAGTGACTGACAACGAATTGTTCGTAGAAAAACTATAATTATAACATAGAAACCAAAACTCCAAGAGGTGACACTTTGTGATGTCGGGAGTATTTATCGGTTTTTCTATCAGCCAGGAAAGTACGGCACATCATTTACGTTTCTGCCGACAGTCGACCAGCTATAATTACAAAACGCCAACACTGAGCACTGCCGAAATGGAATTGGGTGTTTCCACAATTGTTACACGCCAAAGCGGGTAGCTTTGGTGGGGCGCAACAGCATGCACTGGCTCAAATAATTATGTTTTGTCTGACATGCTAAGGTGAAACTTCTAGTAAGAATAAAGAAACATGCTCCAGAAGGCGCCTTACGCCGGACAGCTGAACCCGCGACCTCAATGCCTTTGTTACAGTTTTTGATGAGTTCTGTATTATCCGTTATTTTCTTAAAGTTACAAAGTACAGAGCCGTCTTCCAGGACAATTTCCTGCAACTGATGACCCCAGCGTACACCATGAATATTTTGAGTAAATGCCTAAGAAATTTCCCGTGCTATTCTTTCCTCCTCTCTCAATAAAACGGTGTTATGGTAATAACAGCCTTAAGAAATCCAAGAAGAGAGCAGTGTTACATTATATGACAACAACATGCAGCGATCCCTGCGGGGAATGTCAGTGCGCTGAGTGTATGTCAATGTTTGCTCCGCTGTAAAGCAGGCATCAGATTTTTATTGTGTAATTATCCAATTCCCACTAGTTGAATTTCTGGGCATCACTGAGGCATGGCATATTCACTCTGAAGATCAGTATAACTCATTTTTCTATATCGAGGGTTTTCTCAACGGGTTATCTTTGTGCTCTAGTTGGAAAACCTTGACCATGTTAAGGTGAACCGCAGTATTATTCTTGTACTCCTGTATATAGGCCAATATTCTTCAACATTCAAGGCATTCTCACGCCGTGATTTCTCGCCCCCTGAACAGGAAATATTTGGAGGTTTCTACTTTCTAGACGAGTATTTCAAGATTACTTTAATTTTATTTACACAATATTACAGGCAAGGATTAGGCACAAGGAGGATTGGGAAAGTGATTACATATTATATCAGCCAAAGGTAATTATATGATCTGTAAAAAACATCAACAAAAATGACAGACAGAGTAATACTACACATGAAAAGCTGCTCAGTTGATACATGCAGATTCGGCGAAGTAAAGACACTGTCATGGAGATAGTTCTATTTAATTATTATTCGCGAGAAAAATGAATACTTATAGGCGTTTGTGCGGGCGAACATGTGGGTAAATTTAAAAGGGTGGTATTGGCTCGTAGGCCGGGAAGAAAGAGGGGCATGATATTATGAATGGTCAAGGCGCAGTTGGCAGTTTCAAAGATCGGCGAGAAATTTTCTAGCGTTATAATTTTGTTGTTCTGCATGAGGGTGGTAGGTGATTTATGTCTTTGATAGCGGTTATAGATAAAGCGAACCGCTTGCCTTTGTTTGCTCGAGTTTGCCAATACCTTTTTTTTTGTGCCGATCCAAGACTACTGAAGTATACTTAAGGCGTGATCATATTATTCTCTTTTAAGCCAACAGTTTGATGTTGGGTGTAGAGTGCATAAGTTTATGTTTAACGAGTACCAGTTTCCTTTTAGCCGAATCGCAAATATTATCAGCATGAGTCGACCAGTAGAGGTTGCCCGTCATTGTCACACCGGGGTACTTAAAGCTACTTGTTAAGCTAAAAGGGGCGTTGGTAATTGTGTACTGTTATTCAAGAGGATTCTTTTGTTAGTTATACGCATGAACACAATTTATTCGTGGTTAAGTGTCATGCTCCATAGTTTGCACCATGTGACCACGCCATCGAGTCTTTCGTTTAGATAAACATGATAGTTAACGTTTTTAATACTTTTGAAGAGCAAGCAGTCAGCTACAAATAAAGGCATAATAGGGTCCCGGTTTATAAAACTTGCAATATCATTTATATAAAAGAATAGCAGTAGCCGCCCGAGTACGCTTCTTGGGGCAACTCCGGAAATAACTGGGAGGGTATCAGATTGAAAATTATTTAGGTCAACAAATTGTTCGCGCAGTTCATGGTACGATATAATCCATTTAACAAGCTTGCATGAAAAGCGAGTTTGTTTAGTTTAATTATAAGTCCAGAGTGAGATATTTTGTCAAAAGCTTTGCTAAAGTTAAGGAAAATTATTTTAGTTTGCCGTGATGCATCTATGGTAGAAGAAATGGAATGGATAGTTGAAATTATTTTATGGTGCAGGACAAACCCTTACGGAAGCCGTGCTGGTTAGTGCGATACTGTTGCGGTTATCAAGGAAATCAACTATATAGTTAGCGATTACGTGTTCCATGAGCTTACAGGAACAGCTTATCATATATGTAGGCCGGTAGTTTGGCAGCAATGCGTGATCCCCTTTTTAAGCACTACTACAACACGAGCGATGCGCCAGTCTGAAGGGACAATGCCAGTTGAAAAAGACCAACGAAAAATAGCAATCAGGAAATGAGCTAATGATTAAGCATAGCGGCGCAGAAAAGCATCACGAATGTCATCTGGCCCGAACGAGCATTTTCAATCTAAGCTTAGAAGCATAGAAAAAACTCCTTCAAATGTTATATATTCTGCGCCCATATCAACCATGCTAAAAATAATGTGTTATAAGGAGGAGACCTTGAACAAACGAAAGGGAAGGTTACATTGAATTCATATGTGATTTCCAGTTAGCCCCGAATGACCTTTTTGCCTATTTTATGCATTCAACAGTTTTTTTGTTTTTCAGACCTGAGTTTGCGCCAGAAATTGGATGGATTAGTTTTAGGAAACTGGGCGAAAGTATTGGAGAACCCAAATTTCTTGCTGCACGTATTTTCCGTGAAAGCAAGAGCTTAAGTTTACAAGCGTTTGTATTAGTTCCACGTTTTAAATTTGTTTAATTTTTTAGACCGAGATGATTAGTCTCGTTACTAATACAAGTATCGGCCTTCTGCATTTTTTCGTTTTGTTCCGTTCAAACCTTTCAAGGCAGAATTGACAAATGCACAAACGTGTCCCAGAAATATTTACATCAATTCCACAAAATCCATAAAGATCTATATGAAAGTAATCGGGAGCGGATTCGCCATGATATTGCATTTGTAAATGTCATCATCATATTCATCATCTTCAGCTGGTCTACGCTTATATATTAAACGTTAGTGACGAATTCCTAATCTCGATTTTACTTCAAGTGCAATGGCTGAAAATAACATCATAAAGTGCTACTTCTACTTGTATCGGTAAATGGCTTTTGATTTAAATAGGCTACCTAGAGAGACAAGAAACAGACAGTCGCTCATATAAACAGTTATAACAAATTTTTCTTCATCTCTGTGTAAATGTCACATGAATTATGTGACCATTTTTCAGGTGTACTTGTCATAAAAACCACTACTGCGCGGGTGCTCTCAAATCTCTTTTTATATTGGTACATTACGGTACGAACCCTCCTCCTTTCAAACAGCCTATCTTTACAAAGACCCGTTCCATGCCGTGAATGCGACAGATGTTCAAACGACATACTGATGATTTATCACGAAGTGATAACTGTGTATTATACATTCGTCTCATACTGAGCACAACCCCCAAATAAATGGTCTTAAAGAACTAATCATGGTGACAATACCTAAGTATATTAAAGTGAAAGATAAAATGTAATAGCAGTGACTTTCAACTGGGACCCTCAATTGCTCGCTGAATTTAATTCGTAACGACACTCTTCTGATTGCAAAGGTGATTCCGCAACTCTGTGAACAAAATAAGTTTAGCTACACGAATAAGCGTGTGAGTAGACCTCGAGGATAAGGTTGTTAATGAAATATTCTCAACATTAAAGGATGTTGAAAATCCTTAGAAGCGGTATTTTGTTTCTCATACCTACGAAAATGTGCTTTGTCCACCGAACGAGCCTACTTTGCTTTGCAAGTATATGAGTCTACTTTGCAAGACCGACACGTTTTTTGAAGTGCACTGCCAATTCTGGCATCGTTACAATTTTTAGAGCTTTATAAAATAGCATATATTGTGACGCAAATCATCATCAGATAATAGCTGTAGAATACGTTTTAGACATCTTACTCCCAGAGAAATTATCATTTTCAAAATGTTTACTGAATCTGGAGTACTTCCGTGATTCTTACAGGTAGCCAAAGTACAAGCTCTGCATACGAAGTTGGCCGACCATTGTTTGTTCAATTACTGCTGAGTCTCTAATATAGCCATGTTTTCAAAGGGTTTTGGAAATAATATGCACATCAAAATTACTAGGTCGCCAAAAACGTTAGTCTCCGAGCCGCCGGTGGAATTCAGAAAATATAGATTCACATGGGCGGCATTCTTGGTGTAAAAGAGGACACTTTAGAGTTCATGAAAACAAAAAGTTGATTTGGGTGTTTTCTAGACATCGCACAAGCGTTGGACTACATAAACTGTGACTGGTTACTTAATAAACTTAGCTTATATGACATCGGAGTTGCAGCTAACACACATTTTATTTTATTTCCGTTGTACCATTCACAATATGTTAAAATCGCACATTAAAAATTGTTTGTTAGGACAACCTCCGTTCATCCCAAAGGCAACATTGCATTCCCCCTCACTTTTAAAGAATAATTACACTCTAACAAGTTCGCAGTACGAAAAACAATCCATGTACGCAGAAGAAGTAGGCATGCTAGTTACATTCTACTCCACAGATGCTACTATTGATCACGCTAAGAGTGCAATAGAGAAATTTAGGCATTGGACAGTTTATTGACCAGCTAAAAAAACAGAAAGAAAATAAGTGCTCAGTACATAAAAGCAATTATGAAATGGTTTTCATGCTGGAGTGACATGAAGATGGTTAAAAAACTATAATGTAAGGGGTCAATTTAGCAATGCAAAGTGGGAACCTGGCGTGTAGAAATGAATACGAAGGAATTACCACAACCATCCCAACGCATTGCAAGATGTGCACGGGAAGTGACTACATTTTTAATGTGCGGAAAGATAGTGTTACCTGTTTTTTACGGCTGCAATGGCTGAACCTGGCTAAATGGCAGGGTCAACTTTTTCCGTTCTTTAACTGTGACTACCTCGTTACGATTGAAGCTTAGCTCTGTACATTAAGCGTTGTCGTCGTCTTCAATGTGTGCACTACAACTCATTTGGTAGCGTTACTTTCACTGCACTTCCCTTTGTGCTTTAATATTTTTATGGCAATATCTACCGGTAATCATTGGCGTCGTCGGTGCGCATATATACTGTTCACTTTAGGCAATATCTCGAATATTCCGCCGAGTGGTTCTCCATCGTTAACGGTCTGGCGGAGGGATGTGGTGGGTTGGTAGCTTCGGAATGTTTTGCCGGCTGCGACAGGCAACCCAGCAAGCAACACTGAGCTACTCTGCAAATAACTGCAGCCACTAAGCGACGAGCTTAGACGTAGCGCACAAATACCGGCGTGCTTGAGGACCCAAGCACTACTCCCGAAATTTGCGTTTGCTTACGCCGGCGCCCGTACCGGTAAGGGGTTATCGAACCGAAAACAGCAGCGGAGAATAGGAAATAGTACTGGGCGAAGTGGCCTCACAGATAAGGCGGGCGCGACTGCACAAACGTGACGTCAGGTCTTCTCCTGCCCTTTTGTTTTCTCCATGGACCCGGAGGAGCGTGAGCTACACTGCAAATCACTGCAGCCACTTAGCCACGTGAAGTGAACATCATCCTAGCTTAGACGTAGCGCACAAATACCGGCCTGCTTACGGACCCAAGCACTACTCCCGAAATTTGCGTTTGCTTACGCCGGCGGCCGTACCGGTAAGCGGTTATCGAACCGAAAACAGCAGCGGAGAATTGGAAATAGTTCTGGGCGAAGTGGCCTCACTGATAAGGCGGGCGCGACTGCACAAACGTGATGTCAGGACTTCTCCTGCCCCTTTGTTTTCTCCATGGACCCGGAGGAGCGTGAGCTACACTGCAAATCACTGCAGCCACTTAGCCACGTGAAGTGAACTTCATCCTAGCTTAGACGTAGCGCACAAATACCGGCGTGCTTAAGGACCCAAGAACTACTCCGGAAATTTGCGTTTGCTTACGCCCGCGGCCGTACCGGTAAGCGGTTATCGAACCGAAAACAGCAGCGGAGAATAGGAAATAGTACTGGGCGAAGTGGCCTCACAGATAAGGCGGGCGCGACTGCACAAACGTGACGTCAGGTCTTCTCCTGCCCTTTTGTTTTCTCCATGGACCCGGAGGAGCGTGAGCTACACTGCAAATCACTGCAGCCACTTAGCCACGTGAAGTGAACATCATCCTAGCTTAGACGTAGCGCACAAATACCGGCCTGCTTACGGACCCAAGCACTACTCCCGAAATTTGCGTTTGCTTACGCCGGCGGCCGTACCGGTAAGCGGTTATCGAACCGAAAACAGCAGCGGAGAATTGGAAATAGTGCTGGGCGAAGTGGCCTCACTGATAAGGCGGGCGCGACTGCACAAACGTGATGTCAGGACTTCTCCTGCCCCTTTGTTTTCTCCATGGACCCGGAGGAGCGTGAGCTACACTGCAAATCACTGCAGCCACTTAGCCACGTGAAGTGAACTTCATCCTAGCTTAGACGTAGCGCACAAATACAGGCGTGCTTAAGGACCCAAGAACTACTCCGGAAATTTGCGTTTGCTTACGCCCGCGGCCGTACCGGTAAGCGGTTATCGAACCGAAAACAGCAGCGGAGAATAGGAAATAGTGCTGGGCGAAGTGGCCTCACTGACAAGGTGGGCGCGACTGCACAAACGTGAGGTAAGGGCTTCTCCTGCCCCTTTGTTTTCTCCATGGACCCGGAGGAGCGTGAGCTACACTGCAAAACACTGCAGCCACTTAGCAACGTGCAGTGAACTTCATCCTAGCTAAGACGTAGCGCACAAATACCGGCGTGCTTACGGACCCTAGCACTACTCCAGAAATTTGCGCTTGCTTACGCCGGCGGCCGTACCGGTAAGCGGTTATCGATCCGGAAAGAGCAGCGGAAAATGGGAAATAGTGCTGGGCGTAGTGGGCTCACTGGTAAGGCAGGCGCGACTGCATAAACGTTATGTTAGGGCTTCTCCTGCCTCTTTGGTTTCTCCATGGACCCAGAGGAGCCACACATGATTTCCGACATGGCAGCAAGAGGACGCGTCACCAAGCAATTATGATCAGCGGCACGCGCTGCGTACCAATAACTGCACGGGAAACATGAAACGGGGCTTGGGCTTGTGGCCTATTTCGTTATCAATTTTGGGCCGTGCAATCTAGGAACGACTGGGAGAATCTCACTTAATGCAGCGACGTATACAGGTGGAACTTACATTTCGAGTGGCGCTTCTGTAAAAGTGTGGGAAAAATGCAGTTTACGATTGACACTGTCTGGACTAACTGTTACCCGTTCATGGGACCGGTAACGTAGTTGGTCCCCGTCAGCGCGAGTAGAGGCAGTTATAAGCACACCGCTTCCCTATACAGATGGGTCGAAGGCGGAACTCTCGCATTACGAGAGACATCTACCCCTTTGGTGAAAATCGAGACGCTACCAGTCCTTTTCAAAGCGTTAGATGTGATCTTTGCGTGACGGTGTTTCCATGAATACTGTCGTTTTAAAAGCCGCGCTGAATGATGGGAAATGAGCACCTAATTTGAAATGGCAGACCTTGGGTTTTTACACAAATGCAGACACTTGTTACTGTTTACTGCGGCGCCATTACCACGAAAACTGCTGCCTGTAGGCTGCGCTGTAGACTTAAAATGAGCGCTTATCCTGAAAGGTGTACTTTGCACTAATATCTACAGCAAAAGAAAAAGGCATCGGTATCCACGCAAATCGCACAAGCGGTAGCCGGCGGTATACGTAATTTCTCCGAGCTCATGTTGACGAACGATTTTAATTATTACCGTATCGAAAATGTATATCAAGATTGAGGCACACACAATCCACTTCTTGATCCTGAGATTGCCTTTTTTTCTGACATGCTACAAGTCGGCGATTGCCTCCGAAGATAAACTGAAAGGTCCCCTCAAAGCGCGATGAGTTCTTGCGTTCAAACTTTAGGTTTGGGAATGCTTAAAACGCAAACCTGTAATAAATATTTTGTAAAAATAAATGCGACACTCTCCCCAAAGGAAAAGTTGATTGCCTGAAAGGTGTTCCTGAACATATTATAAGATTTCTTTAAATTGCGTGCAGCTCCTAAAATAATTCTTGAGACGCAATAATGCTTCATATTAAACCACTTTCCGGTATTTTTAAGAAATGCAGTATGTTCTCACTTACTCCAAATTTCAGTTGTATTTCTTCGCAATTGTGCATGGTAGATCAATTCTCCAACCCTGTTTAGCGGACATGGGTAAAGATTATACTCTTACTATTCAGCATCACAATACTTCCAAAGATCTTGCCAGTTATTTGCATGGTAAGAAAATATTTATCGCAGTCAGAGGTGCGTAGCCTTCCCCTTGTTTGACGTGTGGCTAAAGGTTATCTTGCATCGTTTCAGAATTAACTAAATAATATTTTGTATTCGCATTGTCAACTATGAATTCATCTCTTCGGCAGCCCGATTACCCACAGGCGAACACCGTACGGTATTCCGTACGGAATGTTATTACTTGGGAAAATAATATCATTTTTTTGGCTTCTGCGCTTTTCAGTGGCAATTATCAGCAATACCGCTTTGCTTTTGCAATTATCATCAATATCGCAACCGTAATACTGAAGCTTCTGAAATTTTCCACTATCTCCTTTAACTAAGCAGTATTGGAAAGTTTTCCGGCAAGCATTTTCACTGTGTTGTTCTTTCCGTGTAATGTGATGATATTGGCACAAGGAAAACCATACGGAGAAATCGCCTGCGTGTTGGAAGGCCGGGAATATTCACAAACGTGTGTAAACCCAGAGGTTTAGCTAAACACAAATCTGACGTTTGGATGCACAAACTTGCAATTTAGATCAGTAAGTTTTGAATGGAATCATTCTCGACTGACATATATGTGTGACATAGTGTTAGAATGTTTCCCAAGCACATCACCGCCGAGCGCTAGCAGTGACAAACGCTAATCAACATACGCTCTACAAGCCGAAGCATAAGGATGCTACTCAAACATTGGCAATAACGACACCTAATGGAAGCAGTCAGGAGCAACATAGTGATACAACATCTGCATAATAAAAAGCGGGAGGTTTATTACCATTGCTCCAAATTTTTTTCATCCACGCTACACCACTAGCAACGCCGGAAAGCACGTTCAGGGTCACCACCTTCGCCGTTTCGAAAGCCGGTACCCCCAAATGCAGTAGTCAAGTTCGCAGTATGGTTTATGTGTCCGCATATATCGCTGCGTTAGCAGGGGCCGATATAATTTTGGAGTTCATGGCGAAACAGTTTGACGACATGAGGTCCCGTGTCACTTCCCCGCGCACAATCAAGGCCCCCAACTCTCGGTAGTTGAATATGCGGTATGCGTCCCGCCTTCGTTTGTGGCCTTCGAGGAACGTGGCTGACAATGAACGCATCCTCTGGGTAGTCTCGTGCTATGCCCATTTTTACGCATAGGATATGTGCGGCACGACAACAGGCTGGTGTCATAGTGAGGCTCCGCAGCAATGCCGGTCGCGCTCTATTCTGATCACAATATTCACACTGCGCATTAGTGACGTGCCTTTCTGCTGATCACCCAACACATAGATTTGCCACAGAAGCAGCAAACGAATGATCTCTCCGAGATTTGATTGAATCCTTCCGTGATGCTTTTCACAAATTGTTCCCGTTGCAGATTACCAATTACACTGATTTCTCAAATCTTGGATTACGCCATCTGGGAATCTTGTGTTCTGTCAGTACCCGTCCGACACCTCCTGCCAATTTGCGCTCCTGATAAAAAATGATGTTGCGTGTCGTCGTAGTAAATGCTTCTCCATATATGTTCAAAACAACAACGCAAAAAATATAACTTCACCAAACCAATTTTACTGACCTTGCAACCCTTCTAACCAATCTTTTTTACGGAGAGTTTGGAAAGGCATCTACTAAGTAAAGAAAGACAAAACGTTTCTATTCAGGAGTGCTAGTTTGACCGATCAAATAGAAAAAAAAAGTTTGGTAAATCGTCATTCTTCAATTTTTGCTAACTAAAACTTCTCTAAACTACAATTTTCTAGTAAAACTTCTCTAAACGTTTATATGTGTATACGTTCCAAGTTCCTATATAGATGGGCGTGAAGAACCGAAAGTATTTTTCCCAATTAGTCTTTTATTTGCAAATGAATTGTGCTGCACTTTTCGGGCTGTTTGTTACATAATAAGTTAAGCAATGGACGCGGCCTCAAAAATTGTTGTGCTTACAATGAACGCATGAATGATAATTTCATTTATATCGATAAAGTGATCTCAGATATTAGGAAGAATGATGTCGCATTTCCATCTGTTCATGTTTTATTTTTCATAATTTCTATCTGTACGATCTGGAAATAAACGCAGCTTTGGTTTCCAAGGGCTGGGTTGCAGTAACCGTCATCTCTGCCAGCAAAGGTGGCAGAGATGGTGGTTGAGCTGATGTCCATTGAAGAAAACATCGCTGTTGATATTCATTTGAAATTTACGCCAAAGTTTATTTCTAAACTAGTTCAGTCCTGTTGATAGGACGAAACTATGTTTTTAAGATGGTGGTAAAAGCTTCCACTTCCCGTGAAGGACGTTTTCTAGCCGATGTCGCTTGAAGAAGAACGTTTGGTGCTCTCATTTAGCAAGCTGGACATCAATGGCCCAGGTGGATTGATGTTTGTATTTTCAGCACCAGAATGCATACTGATTGGTGATATTCATTGTGATTAACAGCTTTCGAAGTTTGTGAGCCTGAAAGAACGCTGCAGGAAATCATTTTGCTTTCACACAGCAGGGCTTTATCTCGACTGATAATATTTCAAGAAACCAATTTTCTTTGCTCAGTTTCCATGAAAGCAAACGAAAGAATATGTTCTATATATTTTTCGATGACCATTATTCCATTCTATTCATTGAGGCCAGTTCCAACAAAAACATTGCACAGCACATGTGCAGCTCAGGGACCAGCGCTTCCTTAACTTCAACATCTCAGTTTCTGAAAAATTTCAAGACGCGAACTCAGACTCGATGTCAGTAAGTTGTAAAGCACCTAATTCAGCCAGCAAAAAAATAGGATTTCCGAAAATATTTTCTCTGTAAGCATTTCGTTGTTACATTCATGTGAAAGCAATTTTGGTATTCCGCTGTTTTCGCGGCAGACCACCTGCATCCCGATAAATACTTTCAGACGAGATGAAGACGTATTTGAGAGCTATAAACGTTTTCATCGATAGTTACGAAAACTGCATTTGCTTTGTAAAATCTCCGAAGAATGATTTCCTCATATACATTTTCTGCATTGACCTCAAACAGAGGCTTGCGTAATCACATTGCATCTAGGCTCGTTCTCTATGTTTGAGTTATGCGGCAGACCCCGCGTCGACTGTTACTCCGTTTCACAAGTGTGCGTAAAACTGTGCGTAAAGATCAGGTGTATTGTGTTTTGTCGGACTTCATTTCATCTCAAACAGTGAGCACTATTCGAAACACTTAATATAAAACATATATTTCTGAGGGAAGCCGTTAGAAGATGTGGGTCACCATTCAAAACAAGTAATTAGACGTTGCAAACACAATTTTTCACTTTAACCGTACATTTACATATTGAAAGACACTTAAGTTACGATGAGTGGATTATTGCCAATTTAGAACTAATATTAACATCGGCTTAGCCCTGCGGTATACCTAGGGATCTTGTGGCTTTTATCTATGCTTTCTGCACTGATGTATTCGGTTGAATTCCAAAATTTTCCGAAACATTCACTGAATGTTCAACACAATTCGTTATGCTAGTTAAACATTTACACCTGTTTGGTCCTGTACGAATCCAGGGCTTTTCAGATGTTTTTTTTGTTCTGGTTCGTGGTGTTCAGGTGAAGCGAGACATGTTTTTATACCATATTTTCCTCTGCTTCAGAATATTTTGTACACATTTCAGAAAATTTTTGGTTGCTCTTGTATATTTGTTATGTGCCCATCTAATAAGGTGAGGTGTGAAATCACTGATACGTGTACTGACGTTTCTCCTCAGGTTGTGAATATATTGCCAGTCTGAGTAGCGTATACAGTGCCAAAGAGCGCGTACAAAATGACAAATACAAATCCAATTAAAAAAAAAATTTTTATGTGCTGCATTTAAAGTATGTGAGCTAGGGCTTGTCGACTGAAGAACTTTGTTTTTTATTGAAAAGACTGATGATTCTCGTTACCCGCTACGGTAGCTTAGAGGCTAAGGCGTAGTCATTCTGAGCACGAGGTCTCGGTTTGGATTCCCGGCCGTGGAGACGAAATCGAGGCGGAGGCGGAAATGGAGGCGGAAAAGAATGGAGGCGAAGAGCAAACACGCCCGTGTGTACGAGATTTTGGCGCAGGTTTGAGGTCCCCGGGTGGACAAAATTAATCCGGAGCCCTCACCCACAGCGTGCCTCATTGCTTGCGTTGCATCGGCGCGTTTAACCCTACAATCAATCAATCAACATAATGCGCATGGTGATCGCAGGGAAAGAAGACCCTGTGTTAAAAGAAAGAAATGACAGTTTCATCGACACCAATTATTGTGCAGCGTTATTCTTTGTGTGCGTGTTTCGTTAATTACGTGAAATATTTTGCAATCACTAAATACGGCCCTGCCGAAGACACAATCCCGACGCCGGTGGGGCCATATTTTGGCAATTCCGAAGATTTCCCCTTTTTCATAAACTTTTTTGTCCTCCATTATTTGCTGTTGGGTTGTATTTACCAGACCTCACATATCAGTTATTTTCATCTTTATTTTTTTCGCGTAATTCACGTACCCTCACCAAGAGAATTTTTCGTACTGTAATTAGCGAATAATTTTGCAGCATACAACACGGCAAATAAAAACGTCAGCATCCGTGGCAGCGGCGCAGCAGAAAGATGTCCTACAACGATTTGCAAAAGAATCGTAACCTGCCTCTTTGGGGCAATTGGAACAACGTCTTACTCGTAATGCGACAGTCCCAGGTTGTACACTGGCCGAGCGCGGAAATGGTTTGCTATTCACAGCCTCTGCTCGCGATGAGCGGATCTCCTGTGTCATCGATCACGTGAACGAATGCGTAACCATTATTGAAGACGATGATAATCAGAAAGTGTATGTTCAGAAAATGCAGCCGGTCGGATAATCAGAAAGTGTAGCCGGTCGGAACGTAAGTTACACCCGTTGTTCTTCCCAAACAGGCCACTCCGGAAAGTGAGCCTCTCCAACTTGCTCGTAGATGGTGCAAACCAAAACTGACGATGAAGACTGGCAGCAGGGCGACGGCCCGGGTTCGAATTGCCAGCGTACGTTTAGGCAAAGATTCCGGGCCGCCAAAGATAATGACTGCCGCGGCGCAGGAGCTCACGTGGGGCCTCCGTGTGACACCTTACACGACTGACATTCAACGTCCAGTTTGCTCGAGTGATCATGTTGATGCAGTTAGGAATATACTTGCTCGAATTAGAAGGTAGAAAAAGTTTTCGTTATTTGCTACCAACCAAAAAAAATATTGTTTTGCATTACTTATATAATTATGCGGATCGCGGATAGTCCCGCATTATATCGGATAAGTACACCTAATTGAACAAGCAAGATTTTTTTTTTATCCTGGAAAAGAGGGTTTGCATAAAATATATATATAAAATTTTTGAATAGTGCAGCTGAGCTATTTTTGGAAGTCTGTAAGAACATCTCATTCTTATACTATTGTATGGATTGAATGGTGTAAGAAATTGAGATACACATCTGTGATCAAAAATATTTATCGGCTCCCTTCACTAGCCACAAAAACTATTTTAGCAGAAGAAAGGAGTTGTACAAGATCGCTTCATACCGAACAACGCACGGTGCGCAGACACTGTCGAATACATTACCCCACATTTTGAGCGCGGTAAGTATTACGGAGCATGATTTTTCTGCAGTAGTACCCCTAGAGGTGCCTGAGCTCACTTTCTTAATTTGGAACCTGGATAAAGCAGCATTCATCTGCACTTTCTTCTTGTGGCATCCAGCATCTCGGCGATTCACTGTATATCACTTGTGTTAGAGTCGCTAGCCATCTGTATATTCTTTTCTACCCTGATACAAAATTGTTTATTTTGACTTAGATCTCTGCTGGGACTGTTGATGTGTCTAGAGTGAATCCCAAGCCGCCATGTCTATGTTAGTAAGTAAATTGGGAGCTGTTCGATTTCTGTGGGATGTGTTTTTTTGTTTCTCTTCCACGAATCATACTTTAGTGCTCTCCTGTTCGTGTTTATAGTTTCTGCATATTTATCCTTTAATTCATGCGATCCCTTTCTCTTCGCTCTTCATTCAGCTTGGGCTCGGCCGCAGCGGCTGCGACACAGTGCTCAACATAAGTCTTTCCTTCGGGCTGATCTGCAGATTCCTGGTCGCTTAGATCCCGCCGGCCCCGCTTATGCTGCTGCCATCAGTGTCCCAGTTGCGGTGCGTCCCCATGACAGCAATTGCGCGCTATTAAATTCTGCAGCAATTCTCCAAGCAGGAATATCAGCCACGTACGTGACGACTCAAGCTTATCTGGTGTGCTTACTCCGCAATTTCTACACCCAGCAATCAACGTCTTCTGTTCACGTAAGCCAACCATCGACGTGCCTGGAACTATAAAGTCTTTCGCCTTCCCTTTTTTGAGGTATACGGCGCCGATTCCACATAGCCGAGGAGGCGGGAAGTAACGTGCGACGAAATCTGGAACATGCGGGCGTTTTCGTTTTTTGCCTCCACCAGAAAAGCGGCCGCCGCGGCCAGGAATCGAGCCAGGATATTTGGCCTAAGCACCACAACACCGTAGCCACCGTAGCCACACCTACTCTCTAAAGTCTTGCGCATCCCCTTCACTCGCGTATGGACTAGGCAGCAACGTCTACGACACAATGCTGCAAAGATGTGTTTTCTTCGCGTCGCCGGTGTATTACAGTGAAAATTGGTACCAATTACAAATGAAAACCAGTACAGATGGTGATGGAGGAGGCTTTGAAATGTTTCTCATCGTATCGGCGTTCTTGTCGGTTGCTCTTCCCTGGTGCCACAAGACAAGCGTAGAGTATCCCCACTTTTTTCAGCTATTTTCCAGTGCCGTCCCCATGATCATCAGTCAGTTCGAAGAACGTGATTTTTTTTTGCTTTATGCCGCTATTTGGTTCTTACTGGGTCAACTGTGGTCATCTTTGCTTATGGCCCCTGCTCCTCGGCTGCGCGCACCTGACGTATTTCCGATTGCGGAGTAAAGATTACGCGGGTGACAGCATTTAAGCAGCACAAGTATGCCCAAAGATGTCGTTTTGCCGTATTTTCGGTAGTGTTGTCAACAAATGCCCTACTCGAAGTTAAAGCTAATCCGTAGGTGCGGCTCTCATGCAACACAGACGAAGGAGGAAATGGCAACCATTGGTGACTTGTATTCCTAGTTAGCGAATACACCTCATCTACTGACACTACACTCGGCTTCTCTGGCACAAGTGCTGAGTTCTTCCTAGCCTGGATTACGCGTTTCGCGGCTTGGGCTAGAACTGCTGTATTTGGTGACACTAGTCCTGTCTTGCTTTGAACGATATTCTTCAAACATATTCTTTGTCCGGACACATGGTGGAGGGGGGTCCCATTGTTCACAGGCGCCGCATCATCCACAATGCGGTATCAATGCTTGTTTTGGTAGTTTTGTTAAGCAAATTGTGGACTCTATGCTTTGTGCCGGTTTAGGCTGACGCGTGCGCTCGGCGTCTTTATGCCGTGGAGGGGTATTCGTGTTTTTACTTACAGAGATCGTTTTTGCCCAAGGTGGTAAAACCATTTAGGGCAGGGGTATACAGCTTTGCTGTAACATGCTCGTTGTTTACCGTCTGAAGATCGCTCACTGCATCTGCTTCCTATCGCCATTGTCTTAGCATATTTGTGTGCCCCTTCACTGTACATTGCATAGCCACTTCTGTTTGGGGGACATGTAGAGTTAAATCCGGGCCGTCCTAAAACAGCTTCTAGAAACAGGGCGTCGGTAAATCGACCTCATTAGTCAACCTCTCCCTCTATTGTGACAAGTCGCGTGAGTCGCTGTTTAGTCGCTCAGCATTTCTCTGCATAAATATATTTCTGGTGCTGATAGCGCAGCCAGAGCTTGTTTAACTTCACCTTCTTTACCCGCCCCCGCCTTACAATTCACTGGAACTGACAATGTCACCACCACGAACATGCTGATCACACTAATACGAGGTCATAACTAACTCTGAAACACGCTGCTGCATTAAGGCACGCCTAGACAACCTTAACTGTCAGTTTTGATACTGTTAAAAGTTGAGTCGCGTTACGCCAGTTCGGTAAGCCTACTGGCGATGCTAAACACCTAGAACACCTCTGTTGGGAAGTCACGTTGCTGAAAAAACACGGAGCAAGCTTAAGCAAAAATACGCCGATTTGGAGAATCGTTCCCAGCAGAAAAAAATTATTATTCATTGTTTATCGGAAGACTCTGTTGTACATGCCTCCAAGTTGATGGACACTGTTTCCGCATATAAAACAATTCAATTGCAGATAGATGGCCGCCTACAGAACGCTTCCATAGAATCGCTAGGAATTGAGATCAAGCCCCACACCCCATTATTCTGAAGGTGCGGGATTTTAGAGGAGAAAGTGGTAGAATGCCTAGAGCTGGCCAAACTCAAAACATGCAAATATTTTTAATACCGGAGAGTTCTCCCGGAAAGTGGGAGCTAGCGAAGAATGATGATGATGGTTTGTGTTTAATGGTGCAAGGCTGAGGAGGGCAAAGAGCGCCAAAGAAGAAGGTATATAATGGCTGAAGTGATTTGCTGACAACAAAAAGGTAGGTGTAAATCGTTTAAACCTGATGTACTAAACATTGATTGTTTGATTGTGGGGTTTAATGCGCCGACGCAACGAAGGCGATGAGGCGCGCCGTAGTGGAGGGCTACGGTATAATTTTGACCACCAGGGGATCTTCATCGTGCGCCGACATCTCGTACACACGGGCGTTTTTGCTTTTCGCCTCCATCAAAAAAGAGGCCGCAGCGGCAGGGAATCGAACCTGCGACCTCGTGCTCAGCCGCGCAATGCCTTAGCCACTGCGCCACCGCGGCGGGGTTATACTAAACAATTAAAGGTAATACTGATGACTGGTGTATACGGCCAGATTTCATCATGCCTGATAGAAAATGATGTATAAAAACATAAAGTCTGAAAATACTTAAACACGCGTATCACAGAAATCATGGCATCGTCGCACAGAAACAATGCTGGGAGTAGCGGAATGTTCTGTCTGTAGAGTTCTCTGAAGGGTTTGTGTAGTGTTTTGTCATGGGCCTTATATTCTCTGCGCAACTCCGCATCGGGTCTCCGTGCAAAAGCTACACACTGTTCTTGAAGACTATGTGACCAGATACGAGTGTGTGACATGCGTGTGCCCTATCCGTAGCCTAGCAAGAGCAGCTTCTCGGTATCTGCTGCCTGTGTCGATGGTGTATGGTCCTAGGAATGGCTTTATTTCGTGTAACTTGTCTGCATTTTCTCTCCAGTACGTTTTCCATGTTTTGATCAGCTGTTGTCTGATGTGTGGCTTAATGTCAGCGTAGCGTAATGTTGTTATGTCTACAGTATTCAACAGTTTAGCAGAAGCAGCCATTTGATCTGCGCTTTCGTTCCCGGTAATCCGACAGTGGCCAGGAACCCAGAATACTGTTATCTCGAGCCTTGAGGTGTATGCCAACATAACGGCCCTGAAAACAATATTGATTACAAAAACATTTTGAACGTTTGTTTATACGAACGTGCACATACAACGCTGAGAGAACCTGTAAAGGCTATGGACTTTAAAATTTGATGTTGTAAGATGTGATGTAAAACAAGCAAAGCAAAATGTGCTTTAGCCGCAAAAATGCTATTGTGGGAGTTCATTATTTTACAGACAATGAAGTTCGGTCCGTGAGCAGCACAAGACACGGCCGTAGCTGTCTGATTTTGATGCATTGCTGTAATACTTTGGGGAGTGCTGCTTCTCCTGCAGGAAGAGGAAATGCTGCATAAGAGCTACTCTTGCTGCACTCTTTTTGTTGAATTTCAAAAAGGACAGGCCACAACACATTGCACGGAGTGGCTACGAGGCAATAAATTCAAAATGGCTGCCTTGTGGATTTCTGAAAATGACACTCCTAACTCTGAATCTTCTGATTTCACTCTGAGAGGGAAAGGCATAGAAATAGATGGACGTTTGAAACACAGACGCTCTCAGGGTGCATCTTGAGTGGTCAAATTAAAGTGTTGATGTTATAGACATTATTTTGGAGCATACAACAAGTCAGTGTATATCCTCTGGTAATATAGGGACCATAGGTGACACTGTCCATAAAGGCTTTTGAGGAGGCTACTGCGAAGGGCGCCACAGGCAAGACGAAACCCCAAATGTAGCATCGGGTGAAGCGATTTTAGTGTCGTTTTCGTAACCAACCCATACACGACGCTGCCATAATCCAAGAGAGATCCTGCCACAGCAGTATAAACACACAGGAGGAGCTGCTTCATAGCACCGTAGGATTTTCGTTACAGGAGTTTAGGAACGTTTATTGTTTCTAGGTATTTATGTTTTGGCTGCTTCAAGTGAGAGGTAAATGTTAGCTTACTACCGAATATGAAGCCTAAAAAGTTATTTTGCCATCTCAAATGGATTACTACACCAATAATAGAAATCTCACCGTCCACATGATTCCCGCGCTTCCGCGAGAGCACAAGAAAGTACTTATTACAGTTTTCAGTTTAAGACCGTTTATGTCCGCCTGTAAAAAAGTTTGTTTACCCCAAGCTGGATTAGGCGTTGAAAAAGTGGGAGGTTACGAGACCTAAAAGATATTTTGATGTCATCTACACATATAGAATAGGAACTGTTTGGTGGCAATGGCTTCCAGAGTGAAATTATCCAAATAAAAACTGTACAGCGCAACATACCAAAATCAGGGAGCCCTTTTTTTGCACATATACATTCGAAACAGCACTGCCACACCTAACTCGAAATGTTCTTTCCGACATGTAGCTAGTGAGGGTGTTAAGCTTGTTCATGGAGATACCAAACGACTAGAGGTCACTCAAGTTGCCGTAGAGCCAGGTGTGTCATAGACCTTTTCCTTATCAAAATGGCCTATTATACAGTACTGGTTATGCATGAAGGCATTTTTTACATATGATTCACACGCAACCAGTTGATCTTTGGTGGATCTCCCCGCCCTGAAGCCAGTCGGGCAGCTTTCGAGAAGACCATTGCACTCAAAGAAATCACCAGTATCATCATCATTATAACCAGCCTATCTACGCCCACTGCAGGGCAAAAGACTCTCCCATTATTCTCCATTACCCCGGTCCAGTGCACTCTTTGACCAATTTATCCCTGCAAACTTCTTGATCACATCTGCCCATCTAACTTTCAGCCGCCCCCTGTACGCTTGCCTTCTCTAGGGATCCACTTTTTTGCCCTTAATGGCCCACGGTTATCTTACCTCCACATTACATGCCCTGCCCGCGTCTATTTCTTCTTAATTTCTACTAGCATGTCCTTAAGACGCGTTTGTTTCCAGACCCACTCCACTCTCTTCGTGTCTCTCATTGTTACACTTATAATTTTTCGCTCCATTGACATTTCAGTCGTTCACAATTTAAGTTGAACATTCTTAGTGAGCCTCCAAGTTTCTGCCCCCTAGGATAGTACCGGTAAGATGCAGCGGTCATACAATTTCTTTTTCAGGGACATAGTAGGCTGATATTCATTATCTGAGAATGTCTGGCCTATGCACTGCATCCCTGATCCTTCTAATTATCTATGCCTCATTGTTGGGATCCGGGGTCACAAATTGCACTAAGTAGATATATTGAAACATGTTTGAATATTACACGTTGACTGGAAACTGACGTCACGCATCACCGAACAAGTGAAATTGCAAGGAAGAAAAAGACGAGTGCACTACAGGTAAAGAAGAGGAGGTAGACGACGTTCCAGCTCTTAGTCTACGAGCAGCGAATCATTTCTGGGCACAAGTTGGCCTTGTAAATAAACCTTTTCCAGTCCTAATTTGTAACCATCGTTACAATATTCTTTTACCACTGCCACTACCTCACCCCGTATCCCAAACTGCAGTGCTGTCCCGATAATATTGATCATTGCTTTAGTTTTCTGCATACTAATCTTTAGGTCCACGGTTTTACTCTGTTCGTCTAGAGCAGAAAGCATGCTTTGCCATTCGTCCACCGAGTTACTTAGCAAGGCAACGTCATTAGTCAATCTGAGGCTACTGAGGTATTCTCCATTTACCCTTACGACCACGTGTTCCCAATCCAAAGTTCTGAATAATTTTGTAAAGATCCTGTAAATAACATTGTAGATATTGTGTCTCCTTGTCTTATGCCATCCCCTATAGGTATTTTACAGCTCTCCTTATGGAGGATGATGGTAGCTGTGTACCCATTGTAGATATTCTGTAGTATTTATGCATAATGCTCATCTACCCACTGGTTCCGTAATGCCTGAATTACTGCTAGGGCTTTGACCGTGTCAAATGCTTTCTCATTATCTATGAAGGCCAAATATATGGGTTCAGTATACTCAGCGCACTTCTCTATCCCCTGATTGATCGTGTGAATATGCTCCATTGTTGAATACATTTACGGAACTCTGCTCGTTCTTTAGGGCGACTGAAATGAAAGGTTGCATAAATTTTGGAGCGATTACCTTGCTAAGTACCTTGTAGACGACTGGCCGTAAGCTGATCGGCCTGTAATTTTTGAATTCCTTGTATGTCACCTTTCTTATGAATTAGGAATGTTCGCGTTTTTCAAGATTCCGGCACACTTGCGATAAATAGGCATTGCGTATACAGGTTTGCCAGTTTTCCAGTACAATTTCTCCGCCATTCTTAAAGTTCTCTGCTGCTTTCTGATCCTCACCAGGTGCTTTGCCCACTTTCATTTCTTTTAAAGCCTTCCTTACTTCTTCAGTGGTTACTGGTGGAATTCCTATCGCCTCTGAAGTACTTTCTCGTGCGGCATTATCCTGGATGTCCCGGCTACTGTACAGATCCCTATGGAACTTCTCGGCCTCTGTGACTGTTTTATCCCTATTTGCGATGACATTGCCTTGCTTATCTCTGAGTGCATAATTCTGATTTCTCCATGCGCCAAGACGCCTCCTCACTCCTTTCAGGCTACCTCTGTTCTGTACAGCGAATTGGATCCTCTCCCTATTATACTTCAGTATGTCAGCGGTCTTACGCTTATTGATTAACTTTGAAAGCTCCGCTAGTTTTGTTCTCTCAGCTGGGGTGGAGATTGTCATGGTTTGCCGTTTCCTAATTAGATCTTTCGTCTCCTGGGAAAGTTTACCTGTATCCTGTCTAGCCATCGTGCCCCCTACTACTACTGCACATACCGTGATAATGCATGTAACGTTGTCGCTGGCTTCCTGTGTCGTAAGCTCGGATTCCTCGGTAAGAGCTGAATATCGGTTCTGCAGCGCGATCCAGAATTCTTTTACTTTACGCCTTACTGTTAGCTCGTTATTCGGGTTCTTTCGTACTAACTTGTTACCGTCCCTCCTCAAATCTAGCTTAATTCGAGATCCTACCATAGGGTGGTGACTACACCTTACCCTTCCGAACACTTCCACATCCTTCAAGTCGCCAGAGTTGTTGCATAATATGAAGTCTATTTTATTTTTATGGTCCCAAATCGGGCTCCTCCACGTCCACTTCAGGCTCTCCCGTTTACAGAAGATATTCATTATGCGTAGGTCAATTTGTTCTGCAAACTCAACTAGTTGGTCCCCACTGCTATTTTTAAAGCCCAGACCATAGTTCCCAACTACCTTGTCTCCTGCCTGAATCTTGCCTACTTTAGCATTGAATTCCCCCATAACTACGGTATACTGTGTTTTTACTTCAGTCATAACCGATTCCATTCCTTAGTAGAAGCGTTCCACTACCTGGTCGTCGTGGCTGGATATGGGCGCGTAGCCCTGCACCACCCTGAGATTGTACCTCTTATTGAGCCCAATTACAAGACCTGCTGCCCTTTTGTTAATCCTATAGTATTCTTCAATGTTGCCAGCTATGCTTTTATTGACTAGAAATCCCACTCCCAGTTCCCTTCTGTCCTCTAGACCACGGTAATATGGAACGTGTCCCTTTTTCAGCACCATAAAGGTTTCACCTGTTCTCCTAACCTCACTAAGCTCTATGACATCCCAGTTGAGGCTCTTTAATTGCTCAAAAACACCTCTAGACTCGCTCCACTAAATAAGGTTCTCGTGTTAAACGTTGCCGTGGACAGTTGCTTCGCAGCCACTGGAGACTGAGGGCCGTGGGTTAATTGGCGTATTCATGGGCGGTTGGGCCGTTACTACACCAGGGTGGCCAATCGTAGTGTGATGAGGGAGTGCGTTACCGGCAATGGTCGTCGGGGTCAGGCCGCACCCCGCGCCCCAACTCCCACCCCAAGCCAAGCTCGCCCCCATGAGTCACCTATTGATCTTCTCGAGAAGCTTGCACACGCAGCTGGTCAGGGCAAGATGTTGGTTGGTAGCCGGATAAGAAAGTTGCTTCCCTTCTTTCAAGAATGCTACAACTGTGGCCTCCCTCCAAGACATTAGAATGTGTCTCAAAAGCCATATCTTGTAAATGTGAAGGAGTGTACAATAGTGTCGGTGTGTAAGTGCTGTATCATTCTATATGTAATGTTGCCAAAGCCAGGAGCTGAGGATTCACAGGTGCTCAGAGCACCCCTAAGCTCGTGAAGCGAAAACCCGGATTTATGAGAGGAGGCTGACTTTTAGTGATCAAGTAAAGACTTCTTTTCGGCATATTGTTTTTTGTTTCATGAAAGTGTCTGTATAGCGTGCTGAGCTGGAGACGTGTTGGAAGTGTGGTGCGAGTGTGTTAGCCGGGTCTTCTAGTGTGTCTCGTGTTGTACTAACCAGAGGAAGGCTGAGTTTGTTGTGCTTTGAATTTGTGTATTCCTGTTAATACACGTTTATCTGTGTAGGAGTTTATTTATCTTATGAATGAACGCCTACTAACTAGTTTTGCTTCAAGGTGCACACGTTTCCTTAGCGCCTTTACCCTTTTGAACAATAAGAGGATTCCCGCTGTGTGGTGCCGAGGAAATATTACCGCACACCTTGTTCTGGGCCTCTCCAACCCGCCTACAGTCCTCATTCCAACACTATTTCCTCTGGTGGCGCCGGGCACCAGAGGTGTGTTTTGTGGACGTTTCGGAGGCATCGTGAATGTGCGCCATGAGAAGTTTGGCTGCCTGTTCAACGTGTAGGTGCCTTATGGTTGTTTGGTGTACTGGGGTTGTCTCTGTACATGTATTCCAGTTACCTTTTGTTTCATTGAATTGTTTTCAGAAGATTAACTGCGTCGGCTTTTACCTATATTGTGAGCAACCATCTGTACTTTTTACCTTGTGGATAGATGATCTGGAACTGTAGCTTCTCATCCCCTTTGTCACCAGCATGTCGTGCATCATCTGCTTCGGCTAACCATCAACATCATCGTTCCCGGGGGTTTGTGCTCTGGACTGCCGCTCCGAATAACCGCCTCGGACAATGCGTCTCCGAGGCGTACGCCATCTGGCCCTGGCGTGTCCCTCAAGTATTGGAGCTGCACCTTGGTCCCGCACTCTACAACCCCGGGTCGCATCCCTGGAACTCCCTGCAACTCCGCTTCCCTTTGGGCCTGCAGCCCGAGAGCGGGAATAACAACCGCCCGGGGGCCTCAGCTGTCATGCCTCTGCGTATACCCTCGCTAGCCTCAACGCAATCCACCCTTTCTTTTTGGACTTCCAGGTGAAGTGACGGCGTCGTCGAGGACTGGCTCGACAGTTATGCTAGGGTTACTAGCTTCAACCGGTGGGATGACGCACTCAAGTACTGAAACGTTGCCTTCTCCCTAGAAAAGGTAGCGAAGACTTGCTTTCGCCAGAACGAACACGCCATAGGCGAGGGGGCTACCTTTACCACCAAAATACGGCAAATTTTCGGCACTCCTTCTCTACGCTCGGACGTTGCCAAAACAAAGCTGGCTTGTCACCTCCAGTGCTCTGATGAGTATTGCACCTTTTTGCATTGAGGACATCGTTGCACTGGGCCGTCGCGTAGTTGAGACCGTGCCAGATGCTGGCAAAGTCTGGCACATCTATAAGAGCATCGCGCCGTTTGACTTTAATGTGCTCGCTGTGCAGAGTTCTGCAATCGCTGGTGACGTGCGCACAACCTGCCAACAATTGGAACAGGTTGAGCCCGCATGTCTGCACCAGGACGCTTGTACCACTCTGGTACCTGCGGACTCAGACCTCCATACGCTAACACGCACAATCATCCACGAGGAACTGCACCATCATTCTCACCTCCCTTCCAGCATGACCATTCTCCTGCCAGCACGCCTGGGCTGAGAGACATCATAAATGAGGAGCTCACTATAAGACGGGATATTCCCCCACGACGTCAGCTTCAGCCACTGTATCGACGCCTCCTTACTCAGCGATCGGCGAAAGCACCGCTGCAGGCCCAAAAACTGTCGCCACAGGCACATGTGACGGCAATCACCACACCACCTTGTCCACCGGCCTATTACCCTTCTGTCCGCCCCGTTCGAAAGCGCTGTCCCATAGATGCCCCGGTATGATATTACTCTCGGATTTGTGGCCATATTTCTCGCTTTTGTCGTCAGTATCAGCAAGACGAGCGACATGGCTACATGCGAGTCGAATGTGACAACGCTCTTTTCTCCGACGGTTTTCGGGTGTCGACGTATGCTTCAACTCGGCGGCGCTCATTGTCGCCTACAGGCCCCCTCATCCCACCTACCCGCAACCGGCAAACACGCCGCGGATCGCCTTCACCATACCGTTGTTCTTTGTCATCCCTTCGTCCTGCCTCCCACTATGCTGACAACCATATGGAAGATGAGCTTCTGCAGTTTCTGGAGGGAACACTGCAGTAGTCGAAAACCCACAACTCATCCGCAACGCCCCTCGAACCATTTACTTGTAAAAGTAGAAGAAATTATTGTTAATGCCCTTGTTGAAACAGGTGCTGTGTATGAGTTGTGAATGGAAGCTTGTGTTCACAGGTGCGCAAAGTAAAAAAAACCCTTACAAAAGACTGCCCTTGTGCAGTGCTAACAAAAGTGAAATCGAACAAACTGAGTACTGCGCAGTGCGGGTTTTTATAGATAAAATCGGACACCACATTCAGCGCTCAGACTTGGCTCATCACCCGATTTATGGGTGGCAATTTGTCTCCCCGACTTTCCCTATTATATTCTGTCACTACCGGACACATAATTAACAGAAAGAGATCATTCGGGCAGCCGTGATACCACGCAGCGCCGCCTGGTGGCAAGCGAGGGTTATGTTGTTGATCCTCTGTGGGAGAAAACCATCTGCGTTATTTCCGACCACTTCTGCGATGGTGCCGCCCTCATTACTCCCTCCTCTTGCATTCTGCCGAAAGATCTGGTCATCGCTACACGTCTGGTCCGGTTTTCACGAGGCAGGGGTGCTCTCGTGGGCACTAACACACCTTTAGACCCAATACTTCTACGTGAACGCCCCAGATTTGCTACTGTTTCAGACTCATCTGCTTCACGCAGTTCAAATCCTAAAACAACCAACTCCGTTCTCACAGCCACTATCAGCTCTGATCTCTCCCCTGCTGAGGCAGACTCGTTACATGAGCTACTCCGAAAACACACATCTTTATTTGACGCAAACTACCACACTCGCAAGTAAGTGGTAAGCGAATATATCCACTTAGGCCAACTTGTGACCCAAGATCCCAACCATGAGGCAGAGATAATTAGAAGGATCAGAATGGGGTGGGGTGCATATGGCAGACATTCTCAGATAATGAATAGCAGCCTACCATTGTCGCTGAGGAAGAAAGTGTATGACAGCTGCATCTTACCGGTACTCACCTACGGGGCAGAAACTTGGAGGCTCACTAAGAGGGTTCAACCTAAATTGAGAACGACTGAGCGGGCAATGGAGCGGAAAATGATAGGTGTAACATTGGGGACAAGAACAGAGCGGAGTGGGTCAGGGAGCAAACTGGTGTTAAAGATATATTCGTAGAAATTAAGAAGAAGAAATGGACGTGGGCAGGGCATGCAATGCGAAGGCAAGATAACCGCTGGTCATTAGGGGTAACAGAGTAGATCCCTAGAGAAGGCAAGTGTTGCAGGGGGCGGCAGATAGTTAGATGGGCAGATGAGATCAAGAAGTTTGCGGGGATAAATTGGTCACAGTTGGCACAGGACCGAGGTAATTGGAGAATAATGGGAGAGGCCTTTGCCCTGCAGTGGGCGTAGATAGGCTGGTGATAATGATGATGATTACCAAAATCGGCCGTACATCAGTGGCAACGCATCGCATCGAAAAAGACGGGCCTTGCATAATTCGCCACCGCCATTACCGCGCGTCATCTACGCAACGGAAAGTTATCAGCGACAGTGCCGCTGACTTGCTTGAACGAAAACTTAGTCGACCGTCACCCAGCGTATTGTCGTCCCCGTCGTTGTGGGGCGGAAAAAGGACGTTTCGGTGCGGTTTTGTGTTGATTATCGTGCACTGAACAAGATCAAACGCAAGGATGTATACTCCATGACCCGAATTGATGACGCCATGGATTCTTTACAAGGCACCGAATATTTTCCAAGCATAGATCTGCGCTCAAGGTACTGGCAAATATTCATGCATAAGGCTTCAACGTGGTTCAAATTGGGATGTGCAATGCCCCGGTTACCTTGGTAAGAAAAATTGACGCTGTTTAACGAGGGCTTTAGTAGAAAACCTTCTAATGCAATCTCGATGACATTTCTATATTTTCTTCGAGTTTCCCTGAGCATCTGAGGCGCCTGGATGAAATGCTCACGTGTCTTGCCTAAGCAGGCTCCGAGCGTATTAATAAGAATTGGCATTTCCCTACACGAAGTATTAGTTATTAAGGCACGTAGTGAGCAACGAAGGAATTCGGCCGAATCCTGACTAGATTGCTTTCGATCATTGAGTTTCCCCGACCGCTGCAGCAAAGGAATCTACGCAGGTTTCTGGGTCAGGCCTCATACTTCCGCCGGTTCGTCCGGAATTTTGCTACCGTTGCTGCACCTCTCAACCAACTTTTGCACTCTGGTACACCCTTTGTTTCGTCACAAGAATGTGAGCAGTTTCAAGAACTAAAGCAAGCTCTGAATTCCCGTCCCGTCTTGTGCCACTAAGATAAGCGTCGACCACCTATTGTTCACAAATACGCCAGTGGCCTGGTCATTGGTGCTATTCTCTTGCAATCTGATTACCAACACCGATAAAGTGTTGCTCGTATGCCATCCGATCCCTCAGTCAGGCTAAGAAGAACTACACCCTCAGAGAGCAAGAGTACCTCGCTGTTGTGTGGGCGGTTCAAAAATTTAAACCATACCTCTACGGTCGTTACTTTACAGTGGCGACCAATCACTAGGCTCCATACTATTTGTAATCTCTGAAATGTCTTTAGATGCCTCGGGTGCTGAATTATTCGGCTGCAGGAATATGACTTTACGGTTACCTACAAGTCCGGCACAAAGCACCTTGATGCGGATGCCCTCTCGTGGTACCCGCTGGGATTCTCGCAAGGTCCTCCTACCACGTCACGGGACCAGACCTACACCATTGCCAATGTCAGCGAGATTATCCTTGACAACCTTTCCGCTTTGGCGACTCTCCAACGACGAGATACCAACTGCCGTCAAATAAATCATCATCCAACCGTCTTCAAACAACCTGTGAAAATCCGCTACTTACGCCATATTCAGCAATTTCGACTTTTAAACGGAGTTCTTTAGCGTTGAAATCTGCATTTTTTGGGGCTAAAACTGGGCTCACGAGGCGCCGTTGCCTCTTCGTCAGAAGATGTTGGAAGCCCTACACAACGATAGCACAGCCGGCCACTGTGCTTATATAATATTTATGATCGCGCCCAAAGCCTCTTCTCTTATCCGGCGCTTGCCTTGTGGGTTGCCGATGCATAGCGTCATGTCGCTCACGTTAGCAGCGCATGTGCTCAATGTCCGCGACTGCGAGAGTACTGCAGCCACCTCCTTGCCCCTGTGCACTGTTCGAAACCATTACCATTGACCCTTACGGACCGTTGCCCTCTACGGCTGCAGGATTTTGCTGGGTCGTGACAGCCGTTGACTATTGAAAGAGGTACGCCGAGACAGCTCCTGTGCGTTCTGGTTGGACTACCCAAGTGGCCAACGTCTTCCCTCACGCCATCCTCTTACATATTGGGCCCCCTTGTTCTTCTGACTGATCCTGGCAATACATACATTCTTGTCTAACGTCATTCAAGAAGTTCCTCGTGCCTCTAACACAGTGCATAAAATTCCATCTGCTTATGAACCCCAGACAAACGGACCAATTGAGCGTGCTCACCGTACAGTATCAGATATAATTTCAATGAATATTCGCCGGACCATTCAAACTGGGACACAATACTCCCATTCGTTACCTTTGCCTGAAGAGTGTGTGCCGCCATCCCTGTTGTTTCTGAATACCATCTAACTAATCAAAAAATTTGTGCGATTGAATTTCAAACGTGTTTGCTGAACACTAGCTTGATTAGCATGCAGTATTTCGCACGCACAGTCGAGACTTTTAAGTGGCCGCTGCAGTTCCATTGAACTATGTTTTTCTTCTCCTTATGAAGTTTTCGGAGGTACTGGAGTGTGTTATGCATCGTGTATCTAGGCTTGGACTCGCAGAGCGGGCTTTTTCTACTTCTCTACAAGTTTCGAAAAGGGACCTGTTCCTTCCGCTGCGACAAAATGAGGAACGGTCCCAGGAATATCTCATCCTCAGATGTCCAAGGGGCGCCCGGTGACCAGGGCCTCTGGACGTGGCACGCATTCAGGTACCTTTTGTTTTTGAACCGCTACCGCCGAAGGTGTCGGGAGCACCTCACGTGGCATGGTCAGTGCGGCAGAAGCGGAGCCGATGCTATACCCCCGGTGTCCATCGCAGGGACACCGGGGAGGCTAAAAACAGGGAGGCTGAAGAAGGAGGCGCCGGGGAAGCATCGGTTCCTACGGTGAGTGTTGCCACCACAGCCGCTGGCGGCTCAGCAAAAGCTGTGGTGACGGGTTCGGCTGCCTGAGGCAACCCGATCGGGGCCGGGGGCGGGACCGGGTCCGACTTTCGGCAAGGAGTTCCCGCAGTAACCTGTCTCAAACCGCCTTCCGGCGAGGAGCGTCAGCGTCTCTCCCCACGAGGAAACAGGCGAACCTTTTTCCCCCCTCTGGCAAGGGGATGTTTTCTTTCACCTTGATGTTTATTTTTAACTTTTCACACTGGAGCTTTTCACATTTCCTAGAGTAGGCCGCGTGTGGGCACTGACAGTTGAGGAAGAGGAGGTGTGAGCTACATTTATCGGTGGGATTGTCGTTTTTGACGCACTTGGCACAGGTTATATGGTCCCGACACGAGTTAGTATCATGCCCGAATCACTGGCACTTGAAACAGCGTTGCGGTTTCGAGATATGTGCTCGGACGTGTCACCATGTGTCAGCAGCATTGATGTGGTCTGGAGCGACGGAACAATCAGATGTCAGGATGATATGTGTAGTGGGTATTACCTTATCCTCTCTTCGTATGCTTACGCTCCTGTAAACCGTCACACCTTGACTTTTTACGCCTTCAAGAAGACTGACCTCGGCCTTGTTTGCTAGATCTGGCTCCGGGATCATGCCCTGCGAGCTGTTGAGCCTGCGGTGGGGTGTGACCGTGATATCAAGATAGGCAATTTGGGCCTGCTGCTGCAGTTTTGTGGGGTTCTGTTGTACCTCGATCAAGATCTCCCTGGTCCTTTGGTTCCTAGCTTTATAGGATGCCCCCATACTACTTTCTAAAAACTTTGAAATCAAGAACGCGGACTGTGAAACAATAGGTCTGGCTTTTTCTAGAGATTCAAACCAAGAAAACCCAAAACTTGATAACTGCTATATATATGGTTTTGGGATTGCCATAGTTAGAAGGTGTGGAAACGATACTTCGGGGCAGCCCCTTTTAGGGGTCCGATCGTTGAGTTTGGGGAAATAACAAAAACATACAGCATCTATACATGCAGGGAAAGGCGGTACTTTCTTTTCCTGGGTTATCGTGATACCAAGAAAGGTCCTGGAGCTCCCTGCCTAGTAAACAGACAGGACGCCCATCTGCCAGAGCTTTACCTGGGCTCCGATGTCCAGCGTTTTTGGTTTCTACCCTTCACCTTAAAATTCATCGCCACGGTAGATTACAGCGTGAGTATGGGAGCTCAGTGTCCACGGTGTCGCGAATACCATCGCCAAGATTTCTAAAGGTGCCCTGTCCCGCGAGCTACCGCGCAAACAATCTGTGAATCATCAAAACCATTTTGTCGCAAATTCTTTTTTTGTGACACTTCGGTACAACCACGCGTCATTTGACATAATGCATTAGACATGGTACAAAGATTCAAATGCGCTTGATCGCAATTCCGGCCATTCCGGCAAGGTCTTAGGTGGAACCTAAGACCTTGCCGACCAGGATGCATGTCTGACCAGGATGCATGCTTAAGCCTCTTCCGGTACGACATCCGCGGTCGGGTGCCAGGGTTTTAATGAGTAAACGATGGGGAGCACCACCACCAACAGACCTTTCCGCGCATTTAGACCGGCGGACATCTGGTCGCAAATATATGGATAATTTTCCACCTCTGCTGAGCTTCGCACAGGGGCCAAGGAGAGCATGCTGTCAATAGAGTCCTCAGCGAGTGGGTCGGCCCGGTCAAATCGGATGGGAGGGCTCTTATCGCTACAATGTAGTTGGCCTCCACGAGTCAGATTCCTGCGATTTCTGCCTTCTCCTTGCCTGTCAAGGAAGCTCCAGATTAAGTATGATCAAGGAAGTTCCAGGACACTTCAATGTCCCTATTTGAGCTACGGAGGAATTGCTTGATGGTGGCATCGAAATGAAACCAGAATACTTGCCAGCTTCGCAGGTCATCTGAAAATATCAAACGTCGGGATGGGCAGCTGTGTGAGCGGCCATGTGCGTGCTGGTGGCAATGGGAGAGACCGCCAGGTGACGCAGACTGGCTCCCGAGGCCTAGTTCATGCAATCTCCCGTTCCGAAATTCCCAGCTACCCCGTCTTTAGTGGCAGACCTGACACGTGTCCGAATGTCCACAACATTGCCGTCGTATTCCCACGAGGCAACCTGCCCTACATTGAACTTGTCCTCGGTGAGGCCCTCCTGTACATTGTGGTCTACAGCCTTCATCTCTTCCTATCTCATGTTCACGAGGTTCAGCGGCCCATCAAGAGCAATGACAGGCGTGACTGTGTCCAGCAGCAGTGATTCAAGTGCTGGAATTCCTCTTGTTAATGCCTCTCGGCTAATTCGATTCGATTCACTGTACTTGACACTTAGTTTTCCAGTTTCTTCTCTCGGCATTGCTTTTTTCACCACTGCTGCTCATTAATTAAGGGCCGATGTACGGTTGAGAATTGTGAATTTGTTTGGAACAGTTGTTTTAAACGCCTGAGAAGGGGCTCGGACTGAATACATGCGGTATTTCTTAGTTTTGACGAGTTTAATTTTTTTGTTTTCTGTGATTCACTCTTAGCTTGCATCTAACAATCCAGTGATCAATGCTTGGTATCTCACTTACTCCCACTACGTCAGCTTTTTTTAAAGGGGTCACTTGATTAAGTCCATTTTGTTTTTTAGTAGTACCATCAGGACTTTTCTGTATTCATTTCCTATTCTTTCTTTTGTAAAAGAATGCGTTCATTCCCCCCTGGTTGGTTCTGCCTGCAAATCCCACCAGTGTGTCTCCTCGACTGTTGCGATTATCTATTACGAAGTTTCCCGCTGAGATTTCTCCTGTTTGTTTATTACCGACATTTTGGTTAACGTATCCGATCACAATCATGAAATGCGTTGTTGTTTACTTTGTTGCTGATTTAATGTCCTCCTAGAAGCTATCTATGGCTAAATCATCATATGGCTAAATCATCTATCTATGGCTAAATCATCAAGCCGACAAGAAAGTCCCACTCGTGCCAGCCGCCGACAGCAAGGTCTTCAGCTGGAGTTTGGGCTCCTTCCAGATAAAGTGAAGAAAGAAGGCGTTGTGACCACTACCATGATCGACGCACGCACCATGACCAGCACTACCTTCGTTCTTCAACAGCCCCTGGAACCACCATCGTTCCGCGAATCCCCCTGAGAAGACCCTGATGACTAGTTGGAGAAAGTGGAGCGCGTCCGCATCTTTACCAGGTGGGATCACGAAGAAACTTTTCGCCATGTCTTCTTCTACTTAGAATATGCGGCCCGAACGTGGTTTGAAAACCATGAAAGCTTCCTAACCGACTGGACACTCTTTAAGAGGGAGTACCTCAAAACATTCGCCACCGTTGGGCGGAAAGAACGAGCAGCACTTTTGTTGGAAACGCGCACGTAACACCCCAACGAAAAGGTCGTGATCTTCGTTGAGGAGATGAAACAACTATTTCGCCGCGCGCACCCCGACATCACGGAAGAAATAAAGTTACGCTTCTTGATGCGCGCTGTGAAGGAGGTACTATTTGCGGGACGTGTCCGCAACCGGCCCAAAACCATCGCCAAATACATGACCGAAGCCAGGACGATTGAGAAGGCGTTCGAGTTGCGTGCTAAGCAGTAGGACCGCAACTTTCTTGGCGCGTCCAATGCAAACTACGTCGACAACATGCGGATTCCGGCTGATAGCCTACACCAAACCGTCCGCGCAGCAATGAGGCAGGAGCTGCAAAAACATCTCCCGACGCTGTCGCAAACCGAACTCACTTTCGTTACCGACGTGATCAGGGAAGACGTTCAGCATGGCCCGGGTTCATCAACAACGCCAGAAGCACCCGGAGAGCCACAAGCCATGACAAACGCGGCTGCTACCCGTCGACCTCGCCCACCTGCACCATATCGTGACGAAACTCTATACGTCGTCCTCTGCCGCCAGCCCGACCATCTGTGGTGCACACCCCCGCCCCGAGGAAGACCGACGCGTGGCGAACGCCAGATAATCGTCCGCTATGCTACCACTGCGGAGAGATCAACCACATCCACCGTCGCTGCCCCTAGAAGAGGCTCGGTTTGCGAGCGTTCTCCGTCAACGCACCCCGCCCCCCACCCGGCCAGGGCCCATCGGAGATTGAAGAATACCTGTTTTAAACAATCGCCGTCGCCCTACCCATACCAGTCGCCCATCCGCCGTAGCAATGCTGATTTCGCACGTGGAAGGTCTCCCAGTCCACGCGGGGGAAAGTAACAGCAGCAACGTCTGGAGGTAAAGCTGCACGACTGCGGAAAAATAAAAACAAACCAATGACGCAACGGCTCTCGGAAGACGATGATTTCGGACATGCTCTCAGCCCGACGACGCGATCTAACCCGGACGTAATTCCTGAACACGACGACAACCACATGGCGCGTCTAGTACCCGACATGACTGAACCTGCCGATGAGACGACTGCAACCACTACACACAGTGCCCGACCATCAACAGGCACACGCCGAGATGAGGTGCCCCAACGCACGCAGAATTCGAATCATTTGAGTCTAAGCTGAAGCAAGCTACGAAAAGATGGGACAGTCCGCATATACGCACAGCAGGAGGTCATCTAGTAACGCCAAGTGGAACGTGCACATCACGCGTCACCATAGACGGCCTCACGTACCCTGCTGCGTTCGTCATTGTGCCTAACTGCTCCCGGGCCGCAATTCTCGGAATAAACTTTTTGACTGACAACGCCCCAATAAGTGACCCACAGACAAAGTCGATACCTTATGCCTCCGATCACTACACGACGCCGCAGCCGAACCCCGAACACCGTGCTGCTTTGTAAGGTTTGCCGACAATCATGTCACCCTGCAACCTCGTGCAGGCGTGCTGGTCCCCATCTACTGTGAAGAGGCTGTTCCTCATGTGGAAGGTATTATAGAGAGTGACAAAGGCCTGCTTCTCGGCCGCGGTGCCTCTGTCGCAAGAGGTATCGCGATCTTTAGGCAACGCCAATCACAAGTTTTGGTCACTAATTTCACCGAGGAGTACCAGCATCTAAACAACAGCGCTGAAATTGCGTTCCTCAAAGAACAGCAAGATGCAAGTGTCTTGATCACAGTTGCCGACTTTGAATGCGCACGGGCAGTTGCTTTCAAGCTGCCGCATCCTTTCTACGTGAACCCGGCGCTTGCGCAAAAAAATCGGGAGAAATATAGTATTTGCTGCGTCGCTACAGAGAGTGTTTTTGGTAAAATTCAAAAGTATGTCAGACACCCCTAGCGAAGCACCGAATTATAACGGAAGATGGAGCCCGACTTACCCGACAGTCACTGTATCGCGTGTCTTCGCACGAGCGAGAAGCCATGCAGCCACAAGGTGAAGACCTGCTCCGTGACAACATTATAGAACCATGGAAACGCCCCTGGGCTGCTCCGGATGTATTCGTGAAGAAAAAAGGCGGCACACTCAGGTTCTCCGTTGACTACCGGCGATTGAACGAGATCACCAAAAAGGACGTGTACCCCTTGCCACGAATCGATGACGCCATCTACCACCTCTGCCACGCGAAGTACTCCTCATTGATAGATCTGAAGAGAGGCTACTGTCAAATTGAAGTGGTCGAGAGAGATCGAGAGAAGACTGCATTCATTACCCCGGACGGCCTATACGAGTTCAAGATGATGCAGTTTGGGCTATGCACAGCGCCAGCAATGTTTCAGAGATTTATGGGCACTGTGCTAGCTGGCCTGAAGTGGCACACCTGCCTCGTATACCTCGACGACGTTGTGGTATTCTCCGGACTTTCGATGAACATCTTGCAAGGTTGCAGTGTGTACTCGAGGCCATCTGTACATCGGGGTTAACACTGAAGCCCGATAAGTGCCGCTTTGCATACGAGGAACAAAAGTTTTTCGGCAATGTCGTGAATGCTGCGGGAGTCCGGCCTGACCCGGGGAAAATTTCACCCATAGCGAACTTCCGGAGACCAAAAGATAAGAAGCGCGTGCGGAGATTTCAGGGACTGTGCGCATAATACCGGCACTTCGTCGCCACCTTTGCTCGGAATCCAGAGCTACTCACGGGCTTGACGAAAGTTTGCACCCCTTTCAGCTCATGAAGTGCCCAAGAAAATGCATTCTGTGAGCAGCAACAATGCCTGCAAAGCCAGCCCGTGCTCGCGCATTTCTACGAAAACGCCGAAACGGAAATGCACACGGACGCCAGTGATATAGGCTTAGGGGCCGTCCTCGTAGAAAACCAAAGCGGGTGTGAAACCGTAATCTTCTATGCAAGCCGTGGTGTGCCCAAGGAAGAAAGAAACTATTTAGCCTCTAAGAAAGAGTGCCTCGCGATTATATGAGCCAGTTCGAAATTTGGCCTATACCTGTATGGAAGACCGTTCAACGTTGTGACAGACCACAATGCGCTCTGTTACCTAGAACATTCGAAGGACCCCTCCGGCCGTCTTGATGGGTGGAGCTTGCGCCTGCAAAAATTCGACGTTATAATAGTGTATACATCGGGCAGGAAACACCCCGATCCGTACTGCCTCTCCCGTGCCCCCTTCAACACACGACCACAAGACACCGATGAGGACAGCGCGTTCTTCGGAGTCGTGACGGAGACCGACTTAGCTGCCCAGCAGCGTGCCGACCCCGACTTACGCGTCATATTCGACTACCTCAATGGACGCAACGTCACCGTGCCTAGGACCTTCAAACGCAACCTACCAGCATTCAGCCCTAAAAACTCCGTTCTCGTGAAGAATAATTTCAGCCCCGCAACCAAAACAAACTTTCTTCTTGTCATCCCAGCAGACCTTCGCGATGAAATATTGAAAGCATGCCATGACGACCCGACTTCTGGACATCTCGGAACAGCCCGCCCAATTGGAAAAATCAAGGCGAAGTACTACTGGCCCCTCCTTACATCCGAAGTCGCCCACTACCTCAGGAGCTGCCATGACTGCCAGCGACGAAATACGCCACCGACGATACCAGCCGGACTTCTGCAGCCGATCGCCGTCCCATCCAGGCCCTTCCAACAGATTGGAATGGACCTTCGGGGCCCGTTTCTGACATCCCGATCCGAGAACAAGTGGATTGTCGTAGCGACAGACTACATGACGCGCTATGCAGAGACCGCCACTCTTCCGAGAGGGACTGCACAAGAAGTGGCAAAGTTATTTATAAGCCAAGTAGTGCTGTGAAATGGAACACCGGAAGTCCTAATCACATACCGCAGAACGGCCTTTACTGCGGAGCTGATGCAAGGAGTATTACGCCAGAGCAACACGGATCACTGAAGAACGACGGCATAAAACCCCCAAATGAAAGGCTAACAGAACGTCTGAACAACACAATCGCAGATATGCTGTCAATGTACGTCGACGTTGAACATACGACATGGGACGAAGTTCTCCCGTATGTCCCGTTTGCGTACAATACGGCTATACAGTAAACTACGCAGATGACACCGTTCGCGCTTGTCTATGGAACACTGGTGACTACGATGCTTGACGCCACGCTTCCGCATGTAGAAGATGACGACCTCAACCGCGACGTCAAAGGATACTTTCAGCGTGCGGAGGAGGCCCACCAGCTCGCTCGAGCTCGTACAACAAACAACCAGCTGGTGGATGCCGGGCGCTACAAGCTCCGACGCCCAGACGCCGAGTACCAACCAGGGCTCGTGTTTGGGTTTGGACTCCTATCTGACGGCGCGGACTAAGAAGCTCCTGCGGACCCTACCAGATTCTACGACGTGTCGGCCAACTCACCTACGAGGTGATCCCCGATATTTATTCCGGAACATCACGACGATGCACGCGGCCCGTAGTCGTCCATGTGGTTCCCTTGAAACCTTACTATGCAAGATGACAGACTTTGACGTTGTTTGTTTGCATTGTCTTTTGTTTTAGCATAGGGTTGATGTACTCAGAGGGGGTAGATGCCACGAACCACGTATTGGTTTGTTTCTTTATTGTTGGTTTTTACTGCCCGGCCGGGCCCGGCTGCATTATCTGTGCCCCAAGCGAAGCGCGTCTTTCATTCTTTATTTTTTTTTGCCTCAAGTGCTATCTCATTCAGATAAGCAGACTGTTTCTTCTTGACTTCAGTAGCTCAGAATAATCTTCTCTGATCTGCAATGTTCTGGAAGTAAATCGGCGGTTCCAGAAACACTCACGCCGAAAAATAAAAGCTTGCAGAGCAGACGTCGCGGGATTCGTTTCGACGATCCTCGCCTGCGAAAGTCCATTTGTTGACAGCTGCTTCGCTGCCTCTGTATTCTTTTGATTTCTTAGGAGAGCACAAGTTCTCTCCAATAAACTTGTTTTCCTTGAAGACAACTGCGTCGTCTTTGGCCGCGTGACCATATTCGAGAGTTGCACTAGATATTCTGGCTATATCTTTGTTTCAAATATAACTAATATCCTTTTGGCCCACCTCAGCAGCAATTATTGAACGCGAACTTTGCCAACACTTGCAGCGATTTTTTTTCAATGCTACACATAATTAGGTGAACAGGGTTTGGTGTCATTCAATGCAGTTAAATGTAGTTGAATGTAGTTTTCAATAAATGCAGTTAAAACCGTAGTACATCCAGTAGGACTACTAAAGAATTTCATAAGATTTACGCTGAAACAACGGGTACACCTTTTATACAATTTTTGAAGCGTTTAAAAGGTTTTCAGAAGGTAAAAAATGGAAAAAAATGTATTTCACGCTTACAATAGTCCCGCGCATTCGTCCTCAAACCGCAACTTTTATTACATGTACTTGCTGCAAAATACTCGACCACCTTATGCCAACGTTTCTTTGAGAATACTTCCAAAACAATGAATTTTCCTTTCTAATAACAAGGTTTCCATCAAGCGTATCAACTGTAGCAAATATGGTGAAAACCTTGCATAATCTTTCCTGCTGTGAATCATAGAAATATTTATCAGCAATGGCAGCCGTCCTCCCGAAAGGCCCTTACCTCATTGTTGATAGTTCGCGCATCTGTTATTCTCGCACCACGCCTCGCTCATCATCTCGGGGCAGTGGCAGGCATGGAAGGAGCATATATTCTCCCACTTCTGGATTAAACCTAGAGTATTTGCCTGGACAAGTGGACCCGATTCAAAGGCAAACTTCAAACTAGGAGCGGTTGCTGTGCATCGGATGAAGAATGAAGGCAGTTTAGTATGCCTTTCAACAGGTAAGCAGGCAACAAGTTGCCACCCAAAAACTCTGCCCTCCTCAAACAGTTCTCAATTAGCTCGGGACCCCGCCTATAGGACACTTTTAGGCTTACAAAATGCCACCGTCAAGGAATAGCTAGCTAATGTGCCAGTAGAAAGTGTGGCGCTTCGAAACAAATTTGTAAAAAGGACAAAGACTTACAGATGCACATTTCCATCCTCCACACTTTGCCAAACATAAAAGCACCAAAAAGTAGAACCCAAGACCTCCACATACCTCTCATCTCAACAGGCAATTGCACAACCGAGCTTATGGTTGGGGCTTCTTCCTGGGCGTTATGCTACCGTGAAAAGGTAATTCATACCGAAACCACAACTATTCAAGCCCTACATGCGATTATAGCCAAGTCTACGGACCAATCTATCCAGCAGCTCTTGCCTGCTATGCTACGCAACATAGAATCCTAGAGCAAGAATTCGGTCACCGTATTCAAGAAAGCTTTGCTAGACTAGAAAAGTGTATATTGCCTGTTTAACCCAGGCAAATCCGGCGGCTCAGAAAAGCAACCACAGGAGGGCCTTCTCAACTCCAAATGCTACCAAGAGCGCCAAGAGCGGCAAGAGTAGCGCAGGTTCATGGTGAGGATGGCTGTTCAACTACAGACACTGAACCCCCCGCCAGGTCTGTACTGTGAACACCGCCATATGGCAGTGGAAAGCTTTAAAGCAAACATAGATCTGTTGTTCATAGTATATTATTATCCTCATTCTTACCAGATATTGCTGCACTTCAGAGCACAAACACAGGAGCTTACCAACACAAATACGTTCAGTACAGACCCGTTTCTGGGAACAGCCTTCGCAGCCCCTTGGGCAAAAGGCTCGTAGAAGTCAGCAGATCCATCAGCAATTCGTACCAGTCCCTGTTGGTAGAGCTAATACCCAAAGTATAAAAAAAGAATCCATTGTTTTCGCTTAGCGTTGACAGTCGTTGAAGATGCCTCACCCATCGTCAATAATGGTATAGACTAGGCTACCCAGAAAGAAGCGAACTCTTTTTTTTAATGGGTGACGTCAACGCTACCCACCAGAAATAGGGTAATCAATACGCAAAAACAGCATGCAGCCTGATCTAAAGTCTCATTGAAAACATGGACCTGGCATTTAAAATTAATCCAACGAATTATACATGAATTAACGCGAGCTCTACAAAAGACAATATTCCCGGCCTCACATTCTAAAAACTGTTCCGATGTTACATGCACCCATTGGGACAATACCACACCAGCGTTAATAGGGTCATGTCAAAAACTCCACATTGGTTAAATACAGAGTGAGTAGAGGCTTTTCCTGCATCATGGAATGAACCAACATGAGAGAGTCACGTGCCAGAAAACACAAAATTGAGGAAGGCATTTTCTCGTCCTTCGAAGAAAGGATCACGAAGCTATCGCTGCATATGAGCCCTCATACTAAAACATTCCAGACTGCTACTACTACCCCTTGTATCGACGTCTGTCTCCTTTATATCTGAGAAGCCAGGCAAATCTTGCTGAACAAATGGAAAAAGCAGCGCTTGAACCATATACTCAAGGAACGTTTTGCTCTACTCCATGCCAATGCGGCAGAATAGGCTAACAAGTTAGAGAAAAAAATTAGCTAGCCCTTTGCCATGGGCTTCAAGACTCACTAAGCAACTCTACAACTTGGAGGCTGCTGCGGCATTTGATCATCCTGCCTGGAAGCAGGACGGACTCCAGCACACATGGGCAGATTGAATAACCAATTTCCATGAACAGAAAGGGATCATCTTTTAACGATCACAACCCGGCATTTCCGTATTGAAACGTTACACCTATTGACACCCACAGCAGCAGCCAAAACAAGCTTCTTTAGGAAGATATTCATTTTTGCCAAGTTACTGTGGAAATAGAAAATCTCGGCGGCCATATGACTCCTGAAATTGACCAAATAATGAACATGGCTGTCTTCAATATTAATGACCCTTCGCTACTAGCACACACCGCCTACCCAAACAAAATTGCGGAGGTAGGCATCCTAACCAAGGAATGAAAAACAGCATAGGTCCAACATATGCAAACACCAGGTAAACCACCAAGCTTGGATAACATAATACCTAGATCTCTTTGTCCGTGAAAAAACTTAGTGCACGCGTTCCTCAACAGAGTATAAGCATATCTCGAAGACTAGTAACATTCCAAAAACGATGGTGAGATTTCCTCTGCAGCTTACAATGCTGGATTTCTTAAACCAACTCAGTTCAAAAAGGAATTGATGGCCCCTTCGACTTTTTCGTCCCCAATATAAATCATGGTATTGGATCTCAAATGTGCATCCAGTCGAAAATCACCACACGAATACCGCAAAAAATGTAACAAGTTTCGGGGGTACGACAAAAACTTTCTTGTTAGAACAAAAGTCCTGTTGTTACTACAAAGCTACCTGATGTTACGACACTCGTTCCTGTTGTAACGACAAAGTCCAACATTATTGTGGTGACAACAGAAATTCCATATCCGCAATTCTTCAAAGTGGCCAATAACATTCGACACCAGGATCCCGACAACACAAGAATTCGGCACGACAAAACATCCAAATCAGGAGAAGAATATGACACCCGACCAAACATCACCATGACCAAACATCAGCATGACCAAACATCAGCAACAACAACAAAAATAAACATCAGGTACGAAAGCTGTAAGTGACACAACAAACACAAGGAGGAGGCATACATCTGAACCATAGGCGTGGCTATGGGCAACCGCTAGTTCAATCCCGGAAAGTGACGGAGAAGTCGAGTCAGCTTCACTGGGCAGCCGCCCACGTTTTTCGGGGATCACGGGTGTGTAGCCAGTAGTTCCTCCGCGGGCCTACCGAGGGACTTCGCTAACGCCGCGTCAACCCTGGACCATTTCTAGCATTTTGTCACCCACTAGAAAGAACTTTGTAATAAAACGTTTTACGCTGAAATTTACCCCGAGCAGCTACAAATTGGGAGAGTGGTGCCTATAATCAAAGGAGAGGACCCCAACGGTGTAGAAAACTAACGCCCTGTAATAATCATGTCGTGCTATATAGTCATGTTTGAAAACCAATAGCGAAGAGGTTAATAAAATCCGTTTAAAAATACGAAATTATAACAAGTCAACATAGTTTCCGCAAACAGTACGCATCCACAACGGCAGTTATTGCAGTGAAAGATATAATTCACCAAACGCCAAATAAAAACAAGATTACAAAAGAACTTTGATTATCTGGATCATGGCATTTCCTTGTGAAAACTTAAACGGTACGGTTTTTGAGGGAAAGCTAAACTTTTTCCACAGTCATTAAGGTAACCGTACACAGTTTGTACATATAGCAGGCAGCACACGTGGGTAAAAACTGTCCAAGCAGGGGTGCCCAAGGGGTCGGTTCTTGCTCCCATATAATTTTCATAGTTATCAACGACTACCCCACTTTCCTAAATCACGCAGACATAGTTATGTATGCCGATGATACAGCTTTACTCGTCTCTCATCACAGTCTAAACAATGCCGAAACTATAGCAAATTTAGAATTTCGTGAGACATCAAAATGGTTTAACCATAATAACTATATCTAAGTATTAACACAAACAAAATTGATATTCTTCTGCTCTAACCGAAAACAAGTAGCAGACGACTGCAAGGTATACATAGGAAATACAGCGCTTAGTAAAGTTGAAAAATGTAAATATTTGGGATTAACTATAAATAAATCAACGCACTGGCCACCTCACATAAGCGAGCTGAGCCCAAATTATCATTTAGATGCTGTACATTACGTAAAGCACGCAAAATCTTTGACGCTAAAACCCTGAGAAATATAAAATTTCGCATTTGTCACTGCCATCTTGGTTGTATAGAATCTTTGGGATATACTTTCGCGTCACACAGCTCTGGTATTCAAACATAACAAAAGTGCGATGAGAATAACGACATGCACCCCCACAACCGCACCATCTTCACCAGCATTTTCACAACCCAGAAAACCACTAACATCTCTGCGACGTCCCAAAAAGATCGGAACGTATATGTCCCAGCAGTATCTCTATTACACATCCTTACAAGGCGCAATAATTTTATGAAAATTTTTGGATGTTGAGATAATGTTCCTGGTACGTTAATGTCGGATCTTCGTTCAACTATGCTAAAGAAGTACTGCGGATGTTGCTGCTGCTTCATTTGTGGATGGTATTAAGACATATTTTGCTGACGGTGTTGAGATGTTGCTGGTATGTCTGTTTTTTACATCGTACATGTCTCTCGCAGTAACATTTACTTTACCTATATCTGCTATACTTTATTTTTTAACCTATCCACAGGCGTACTGTAATCCAGTTACCGAGGGGTTTTGTATGTGTTTTGTAAGGGTTTTGTACAGAGGGGTTTTGGGCAAGTTTTGCAATCCGCCAATATTGCTTTTATCGAAATATAAATGCCGAGGACATAATAAATTGGTTAGACTCAACATATTCATGAACAAACTTTGATGCTCATAGGAGTTTTTATTCACAGAAACCACCATTTTATTTAGTCGTTCTACGTTCGTAATGAAAATACAAATGCTGACCTGACAAATCGCTGGCGACACTGTTCAGCCACATATGTTCAAGAAATTTCCCCAGCTTGTACCGATATTGAAATGCCGGAGGAACCAGAGAGCTGGCAGGCTCTCCCCGGTCACTTTCCTCACCCTACGGACATCTCACCCAGCAACGGCAGAAGAGGCGGCAATAGCCCTGGCCGGCATCGCCAGGCTGCCACCACACATTATGATCACTTATTTGAAGAGGGCCATTCAAAAATTCATTCGTGGTAGCGTTTCGCCTACAACACTCAAGCTTCTCCAAAACCTCCGTACTCAACCACTCGATATCGTCTGGATCCCGGCCCCTCTAGATTGTGAGGCAACGAGGCGACCCACAAAGAAGCACGAGAACTAAACAGTCGTGCTAGGATCGGTTCTCCTCTCTAACACAGTTTTCGGTCGGCACGCGATCGTCTGCTCTCGTATGAAGACGCCACGTACATTATCGCCTCTCCCGCCGCCGTTTTCCGACTGCCCACACATCTCTCACCAACGCTCAGAAGCGCCTATGGCGACTCGTTCAGACCAACTCCCTCACCCGTTGATCCCTCCTCCACAAGACCTATCCTCTGAGTTCCCTTTGCCCAACTGTCTCCTCTGTGACTCCCTGGACGCACTAAGCCATGGCATGTGGGCCTGTCTTCTTACCTTATTCGACCCCATCTTCAGCGTCGAGCAGTGGGAGGACGCACTCGGCTGCTCGCAAGCTGGCGCAGCTACTTCTGGTTGACCGATTGACCGAGCCGCGACTGCCACCACCAGCCTTCAGCCGGCAGCCACCACGCGTTCCTACTCAACTTGCTTGGAAAATAAAGTGATTTCTCTCTGTTTCTCTCTCCCTTCGTCAGAGACCCGGCTGTTGCACCTTACATGGATTTCCGAACTTGCTCCTAAAAGTTCTCCATGAGTTGCCCGCCGGGATCGTTTCGTCCGTTGGCTTAAAAAAATGCGTGAACGCAAGAATTTGGTACCCTAACAGAGGCTGCCAACGAATATTGTCGAGTGATTCGTTTTGATCGTATTTGCAAATTTCGGCAGTAATAACGCTTGTTTTCTTCGCACCGATCTTGGATGCGAGGTCAATTATGCTAATGCTGCATGTGATGTAACCAAAGCTTCCTTATTTAGGCCAAGAAAAGCTATCGCACTTCATCGTTTCCCCTATGCACGCTACGGTAGTAGCGCATGAAATTGAATGCGCCGCTAGATTTCTGGCGTTGATAAACTTTGTTCGTTACGCACTGATCTCTCAGACAAGCCCATTATGCGAACACTACAAGCGATGTACCCAGAGCTCCTGTATTTACCGCACAAAAAGCTATCCCAAACCCCCGATCTACCCGATGAAAGTCAATCTAGCCACGAAGGAATGCGCACTTTCGAACAGAACTAGCTTAAAATCTGCCTCAAGGCACCCGAATACGGCAAGTTAAAAAACATTGATTGTTTTGTGCGAAAGTAATGGCCCCAAACGAGGAGGTGAAAATGAAATTCGGACGATGTCACCTGCTTTCGGATGATTTTTCGCGCGGCGTCGAAGCTGATATCTGGCGAGCATAGACATAGGCTTACCTCCCGCGTCAGCTCATGTTTCTGTGCATTTTGCCGAAGACGTCAACGCGGGGCGATGTCGACGCGGGTTGACGTCGTCGTTGCAAGCGGTTGCAAGTGTTTGCGGCCTCAGAACAAACTCTAAAATTACTGCGCCCGCAACCCAACTCCAGCTGTATACCACCATAGACCCTGAAATTCCCCTAAATGCTGTAATCTAGATAGTAGCTACAAATACTGTTTCTAAAAAAACCATGCTCAAACTTTTTTTGTATAGAATTGGCGACTAATATATGTATTTACCAAACACTCGGGCTTCTATTTCGCAGCGCGTTTTTATCAAGGTGGGTGCCCTTCAGGAACTATTTTTTTCTTGTGACGAATATGAGACAGGAAAGTCGCTTCTCGGCGAGTCCGATCGTCCGACAGTTGTATTAACTCCACTCCGTATCGATGCGCGTGCTACTGGCCGGTGACGGTACGGGTGTGCAGGCCTTCAACTTTCGTTATTTTGAAGATTTGACTACCATGGAATTATCTACCGGACAAAGAAATACTGCCAAGTAGTGAAGGTGAGTAAGTACTAGTGACCCTTATTTTCTTGTCATGTGTATTTACGTAGCAGAGTTGCTCTCGAACTTCGGTCCACGTAAGCGGTTATCCCTAATGTTTTGAGTGACTCGCTTTGTGCGTTGCGAAGATTTCTCGGGCGACTTTTGTACCTGGATGCTGCGTGTGTAAACAGAATTCATTCTCGCGCAATTTCTAGCCCAGTGTTTGGTGAAGTGTTTGTGTTCTGTCCTGTTTTGCTTGCCGAATGTTTTGATATGAAATGAAATAAGGGAAGATGCAGAGTGCGAATATAAGTGCGTGTGCAAAACTAAGTGCGTGTATGCGTTACACGCACATCGTGTACTTTTAGCGTGATATTATGCACTCTTCGTTTTTGTTTCGTTTCTGCAGATGCCGTTTTTCCGTCATAATAGTTTTCGGATAAAAAACGTGCACAATAAATTGAATGATTCCTGTGCGTGTAGCATTTAAATAAAAAATAAATGAGCCATTTCCGAGCGTACAGCATTAAATTAAAATACCTTATGCATGCTTCCTTCGCGTTTCGATTGAGTGTTCAATTTTTTTCGAACGCGCAGTTTGGTCGTGAAATGTTGGAATGAACACCGTGTTTGCAACCCGAATTTTTTCGTAACATCAGAACTACACGCACGTCGTAACTGGTAGAGTAGTATGAGCAGCGCTTGTTGCACTTTGTACTCTTACTGCAGCATCACAAACGAAAAATAACCATTCAGAACCTAGTAAAAATATTCAAAAATGACTGTTAAATTTCTGTCACCTATAGAACTTACAGCTAAAGAATTTAGTGTGTAACACACTTTGCTGATCAAAGTGACTCATCATTTGGGATTTGGCAGGTTAAGGCGGAGTATGATTCTGGTGTCTGGCCTGTCGTTTTCTAATACCGTACATGTCGCAGGCTGCTGACTGGTACCAATTAGACTATGTTTGAATGTGATCGTCGAGTAAAAATTTCTTGCACAATTTGATGCTTCCTGCTGTACAACCCATACTTCAACTAAAAATGAAGGCCCAACAGGAAAAGCGAACAGGACAACAGGAGTTGTTTTCCAGTTATGTGCTTTTTGAAGGTTTAGTAATGCTTATACACCAACTAGCCCAACTCACCATTCTGCTGCAGGAATTATACGTCCATGGCAGTGACACTCTCCGGGTTTGTGCATGTTTCCTTTTGCCACATTCTGTGGAGGTGGCTTCATTGGTGTATTTATTGTCACTTGAATCAACCAAGCGAATAGAATAGACGCAGAAAAATATTTTGCAAGTTCAGATGGGACCTGAAGATAGGCTAAAATGTCCTCAGAGTCCCCATTCACGAAATATAGTTTTTAAAATAGTGGTACCTCACACTAGCAGTCACAGTTAGTTTTAGGACTGCCTTAGTAGTGCCAATGCTGAAATTAAATTATATCCACTCCGCTCTCTTCCTTTCCCTCAATGTCACACCCATCATCTAGCGTTATATTGCTGCTAAGTTGTCGTTAATTTACGTTAAACCTTTTTAGTGAGCCTGGAAGTTTCTGCCCCGTAGGTGAGTACCGGTAAGACGCAGCTGTCATACACTGTCGTTTTCAGGGACGATGGTAGCCGGACATTCTGTATTATAGCAGTGTTAAAAAGCTGTATTACCAACACAGATTTTCCTGTACCCATGCCTAGATTGAAAGACTAGCTTGCAAGGGAGGTGCTACTGCAACAGTCTGTACAAGGCGCGTGCTCAAGCTACTGATGACGGTCAACTTGCGAGTGGCATTCTGCATTGTGTGTAACCAGATATCTTTCTGTGGCTACAGACATCAAATTCTTTCACCGGACAATTTATAGGGCCCAGATTTTTATTGTCAGTCATATCCTCTGCAAATATCAGCTTTGTCGAAAACCTGCGACTAATGAGTTTTTATTGCTAGAAGAGGTAATAAATTTCTTTCCCCCTTTGGACCATGAAATTTTTACTCACTTTCCAACCAGTCCGGTCTGCAACTATTCTGGCAGTTTCTGTCAACACAACGAAGAATTCACACTTTTCAAGAATCCCTACCCCTTTTGATGATCGAGGCATGCACCATTGAACCACCATTCAATAATTTTCGTGCTTTCATGCGTTTTTATTTTGTGTCATTGTTCTTTGAGCGTATCACTTGGTGTGAATCACGTAATCGTGTAAATCTGAATTGTTGTAACTAATATTAAATATTTTCCGTGTTCCCCGTTTTTTCGTTTGTTCCCTAATCATATTATTTGTGTGAAATATTGAAAGTGTAACTTTGTACTGTTTTCTTAACCAGAATTCAATAACTTGTTTCTAAAGTTTTGGTTTTTATTGTTTGTTTGCCATTTCAATAGGTGTGAATTATTTCATCACGTAAATTTCTACTGCTCTTGTAACTGCCGTAAAGTCATTTCTGTATGGACACCTTTTCTAGTGTTCATAACTATTTGCCTAGATGTTGGTTTGTTTAAAGTAGCTTAAATTTGTATGGCACTCTCAACCACCACTCAACACCACTTCTGTGTTTTCAAGGTGCGTTTGTTTTATTGTTCCCCAAACTTTTTACTAGATGTGAACTATTTATTTTCGTAAATTTGCTTTGGTTTTGAAACCACCATTCAATCATTTCTTTGTTTTCACACTTTTCTTGCGTTGTTTTTCACCCATTTCACTTAATGTGAGATATTTCAAGTTACTAATAATCTTGTGCTCGTACCCCGGGTTTGCATGTTTGGTTTTTTTAATATTTTTTGTCAACCTTTCTGCCGTGTGTGACCTATTTATAGTCATGAATATTTGTACTATCCTTGTAATTATACAATGCGTACCCTGTGGGCCAGGGCAGATAGGAATCCAAATTAAAGTGGTTGTGATGGAAAGCATATTACATAATTTGGAAGTCAATATAAACATTTTTACCTGAACTCTTTTTTCTTTTTAATGTGTACTGTAAAGCTTTCTTACTTCCCAGCTGAACTTACAGCCAGGTTGGCAAGACTGTCATTTCAATTAGTTTAGTTTTTGAATTGTTTCTCTGATAGTTTATTTGCAGAAGGCCATGCTGCGTTCTGCAATTCGATGACGCTACTGTGGTTGCTTTTGTTTCAGGGGCGCTTGTGCTGATCAGGACTGGTTTGCTGTTACCTACTACCACTTATTTTCGATGCTTCATTTCTTGTTTGGAGCAGTGCTTCGCCTGCTTCTGCAAGAGTGTGTGGTCAGCTAGGCACTTCACATATGAGACTTCATCCAGTATGCAGCACTTCAAAAATGGAAACACTATAATCTAGAAGCCAGGTGCGAAATACAGCAAACATTGCTGAATAGCTTGCAAGACATATATTTCAGTATGAATGCCGACAACACGCAGGCAACCTTGAAGTGGGGGCTCGCAAAACTCCAAAATGTTTAATAAAGAATGTAAATTTCAGGAATGCAGGTTAATCTCAGCAATATCACACTAACGTACACTAGTCATGAATATAACCAACTAATGCTTGTGCCAAAGACAAAAAAAACAATGTAGAACAGACATCTATACTATACGTCTTGCATGCGTGCCACTACCATATCCAGAAGATGTACCACGAAGGTAATGTCTTGTAAACAGAATATAAAAGTACCATGAGAAGTCTATTCTACGTTGTCCTTTGTGTGATTTTGATAGGTTTTTTGCAGATGTAGCAGCATTGAGTATGTGCAATTTCGACCCCAATGATACGTCTCCTGGATATCTGCAATGTCGATGGCTGACGCCTCCAGAAAGGGACTACAAACAACATTACTACTTTAAAGAGCACAAAATAAATCCAACTGATCATCCGTTACAATACAACCTAAACGAAACCCCAGGCACGTCCACAAATGTAATCCTAATTTACCAAAAATACATAGCATGTGCGGTCGCCGCACTATTTCTTACGTACGTGCTGAACTATGGAACAATGTGCTAGTGAGTATAAAAGCAAATTTAAATAACACAGGTTCGATAGGGGAATTTTTTATGTCTGAACATTATACCTCCCCCCGTTAGCACATAGCTATATAAATTTACCTAGCTCACATTATCTCTAAATGTTGTAAAAAAGTGTGAAGATTTTTTTTTGTTTTTGTAGTTATTATGTTATGGATTCATGACTAGCCATGTCACCTAAGGATTCAGACGACTCTTCTTCCGTTTTCTGTACCCGTTTTCATCAAAGAAACATATTTGTGATTTCTGACAGACTGTCATGATCCGCGCCCCACTTTGTCTAAAATGCCGACTGTTAAATATATGTACTTCTAGCAAGCGACTCTTTGTCAGTCCCAAGAATGCGCAAATACAAAAAATTTTTGTAACACACTTTTATTGCTTTTATTATCCATAGAAATAAACGCAAAAAAATACAAAAGCAAAAAGCAAACGAAAGTAATAGAACTTGCAGGTACTAATTTGGGTACTCTAGGTTTCAGTGTGTGTGGAATGCAAGGACCACTATTTTCAAAATTGTACAAGGCTTCAAAAATGCTACAACGCACTTTTACTTGGTTCAGTATCTATGAAATAGGTGCAAAAAATTACAATTGCAAACAAGCAAACAGAAGTTACGAAATTTGATGGTACCCATTTGGGTACTCTGGGTCTTCTTACTCTGTGGACGCATTCGAGCGCTCGCGCCAGTGAAAGTCATTTTGCAGCCTTGCTCTTCAGAGATGGCTGGACACATCGCGCCACCTAGAGGGGCCTAGTGCAATAAATGCATGCTTTTTGCGGGGAGACAACTTTTCACGCGTTAATTTTAAAAGGGCTAAAGCTATTGGCTTTATTGTTCTGGTACCCATTTGGGTACCCCGGGATCGAGGAAAATGCGGTATGTGATGAATACCCGGGAAAATGTTGTATATGACTGTACTTGCCAGGCATTTTAAAACCCTATCGTTGCTTTTTGTTTATTGTACCACCAAGGGAACTGACATTATGTTTGCGCAATCATGAGAATTTTTTCCCCATTAAGTTCGTCGAATATTGGAATCACATTTGGGTTCTAATTGTTGAATTCCAATAGTTTGCCACACATTTAATAAAGTATGCACACAGTTTCTTCCAAACATGCGACTACACTTCTGTCATAATCGCGGAATGGTAAAGACAGTATCCCAAAACAAACACGTTCAGTTAAATTTTGCAGTCTGTTACACTTTCAAGTTAAATAACAATTGCAGCCATTACAGTGCCTTAGACCAGCGCAACTTGGGCAGAAGGTCTGCCCATGGTGCTTTCATTTTTATTGAGCCTTGCACATTCACCTCGAAGCCTAACATTATACCTAGCTCTACCGCATACCAACCTGTTTTATAACTCTGTATTCCTGAACTTGTTAAACTTCCACATGGTTGAACACACCAGAGGTTGTGTGTTGGGAATCACAATAACTCAAGTATAAAAACCGAGCTTACATTGTTGGGTTGGTAGTTTTGCTGTGTGGTTTTAGGTGCATTTATATTCTACTACTTGACATTTTTTAAACCAGTGTTTCTATTTATCTGTTTTTGTGATTTCTGTATTCGCAAAATTGGTGGCTCCACATCCGTTTTTTATTGTTTTTAGATCAATATTGGTTAGGTGTGACAATGTGTATGGCTTTTACTTGCACTGCTTTAAATAGTGCAGTTTAGAATTCCTTGTTGGGGGTCCCGCTGCAGACTGCTGACTCTGGAGCCACTGCCTTGATATTTGTTACACTCAAAGAAATGTTCATTTGAAACTCTCGCTTACCCTTTTCCGTTGCCGCTTCTAGTCTAGCAGCACTGTCACACCGCACAAATAAGAACGTCACTGCTACTGTGTGTACTGCAACACTTTAGGGTGACTGTGTGCACTGATGTCACAGGATACTATACCTGGCAATTTTTTGGCGATTTTTGTTCACCATGGTGCACCCCTTGGACACTGTCGGCAGTGTCCTAAGCAGTGAACCGCAGTCAAAATAAAGCAATCCTCTTTGCGACAACTTTGTAGGACGGAAGTAACCATGCCGTATTTTGCTTAAGCTTTACATAATCACAAATACTATAAAGCAGTGTGTACAACACGAAGGAAAATGCTGTATATGCGCCAACATCTCCGTTGATGTCTAATAGCCTAAACGATGAGGTCCCCTAAGCTTCATATTTTATATCGCCTAAAATAACGGTTCGGTTTATCGGTTTTTCAGGCACCGTGGTTAGTGGCATTTTGGGCCAAAAAGAAGGAAAGATAAATAAAATTGCTTCCTACCGCCACCACAGTATTGTTTTCCCTACTGCGGCCGCAAGGGTAGCCTTAAACAGCAGTCGCGTAAGTCCTTTAAGCGTAGAGTCTCTGAAGTGATGCAGGTTTAATAGAGCTATTGTACAAACACTCGGTCAACAAGTAACGTCAAAAAACTATAAAGGAAACCTACTGTTCTGGAACGCGCGTCGCTCAGATAGCCTGCCTGAATGAAGCAAGATTAAGAGCTACCGATTTCTTTGAAGCCAGTTTGTCAATGCAAGAACTTTTGTTGGGCCACAAGCTGAATCGTGATGGACACTGTAACATCCGGTGGGAGACGAAAACAGTAGCCTAAGTGTCTTGTGCGTCCCCAGTCGGCAGGAACGTGACGCTGCCTCTGCGACGGCACTAACACTGTTCTTCTCAAGGCATGTTAGGATTCGCAATAAGTTGGCCTGCCATAACCTCACCCCTGTGGCTATATTGAGCTGTGCTGCAGGCGAATCAATCTGAAGCAGATGCATCACGCAGCTGAAGCAGGATGAAAACCTACTTCAGCCAAAAACTTCCTGTAAAGTAGACTATGCAGGACACTCTATCTTATACCTCCCCTTTTCCTCGGTCTGTGCCGTAGATGAGTTTAAATGCTTTTGCGAAGCAACTAACAATGCATTAAAATATATAAACGCAAATCATTCTTTCTGCGGGGGACAGACTTCAGGGTTATCGTGCAAGTATTGCTTCAGCTGCACTCGCCTAGGGAAACTGTTATATATGTCCTTTTATAAAAACACATAGCTACAGCTGTAGGGAAACACTTCAGAAAAATTTTACACGCACAGTGATGGAGCGCAGGGCCGCTAGGAGAGCTGTAACGCAGGAATAACTGCACCAGTGTTGGTCAATGTCTCCGGTGAATTCAAACAAGCCTAGGCCTCATTGGCAATGTTTTCCCTCGATACAGCCACTGACCCATTTGCGAACACCTCCTCCGCAAAGGAATTCGGTCACATGAACAACTACTCCACACTACAAGTCACGCCTTTCGATGGAGCCATGCTGATTTGTGCCTATACAACTTCATATACGCCACATGCCCTTTTATTGTTTGAGGATATTATTTCTGCATTTAAATACACCTTTTTATCGAGCAGGGCAATAGCAAGACGTAAACAATATAGAGCACTGTTCTTTATCTGCCTGATACTCACCCAGCGTATAAGGACAAACCATACTCCGTACTGGTACGATCCTCGGTCCACAAGTGTACCGCTTCGAAGTTCTTTTTGAAACTTTTTTTAATCTCGGAGGGAACCACTTTATCATAAGAGTCCCAGAAGATAACATCACACACATTTTTGGGTGGTGAAATCACTTTCAGTGACTGTCCCTCGCCGTTGACCGTGCACACCATGAAGTTGGGTGGAAAAGGTTTTGCCCCTGCGTTGAAAAGCGTACTATTACTCTTTCTTGTCGCCATTACTTCAATGTCATTTTTGCTAAAGCGCAATGTAAATAGTTGGCCCTTTGTGCATGTCGACCTACGTATTTTCCGCTCGAACAATCAGCGAGTATCCTTTTCCAGCGTAGCTTTATTTCCACCTATTCTTGCCAAAAAAAAAAAAATTCCGGAGCAATATCATCACTGGCCTGTCTCACGGGAGGCTTACCTATTTTGAAGACTTGCAGGACTCTTAGCAGAGCAAATCCGCAAATGCAGAAACATGTCAGCAAAACGAATGTTAAGATACGAACTCTCAACAATATGCAATGCGCCAAAAAAACATAAACCCGGACATAACATTCCTATTCTAAAAGATTTACCCTATTCTCTATCAGAAAGAGATATGAACTAACTTGTGGTCCCATATAATTTTGTTTGCTACATACAGATCGTTGGTTGCAAGTGAAGCCTTTTGTAATTGTCGTTAAGGCACCAAGTATCTGTATTTTCTGAAATCGTCTTAGGCGCCTACAGATATTTTCTCATATCCGAGTGCTGACACCAAAAAAATGTCACAGTGCCCCAGTGAGAAAGGGAGCTAGCTAAACACCCCAGATATTCAGGTCTAGCAAAGTTATCTAAGGTTTATTTCTTTATACCATTCCGTGCTGCTATCTGGCAATCATTTAGCACACATTATATGTATTGAGGGACGTGTCAAGGACCTCCGTTACACAGGAAGGGCGCCGGAGAAAGTCGACAAAACGCGTTTATTCCAAACGGAAGCACTTACCTCAAGTACCAGCAATGATGATGAGCATGGGTATGTGAAACAGATTAGGTGCAACATGATGATGATAATGGTGGTGAGAAGCAAATGGAGTGCAAATTCAAATTGAACAGAGAAGTAACACGCACCTTCCATGTGTCCTTGAAGCGAGCATTATCACAGCGCCCACATTCATGCTCATACTTTCACCCCCTCCACGGAAGCGACCGCCTGGTAGCAGTTGTTGATGAAGTGCGAGGCGTGAACAGTTTGAATCTGGATACATGAACCTGGATCTCCGTGCCCTTTCAGGGCAGTCAGTGGGAGGACAACAAGTAACAACGCCGAAATTGACGGGTGAGGGTTCTTCCCGAATGATGTATAGACAAAATTATCGATGCAGTTTTTGCATTCTTCGCTTGCGAATTGGCAATCGAAGGGGTACCTTGTTTCCAGGACGAAAATCTACAGCACGATACGTGGCGTCATAGCAAAATTTCCGGTCGTGCTGGCACACTTCAGTGTGCAAGCGAGAAAGTCCTAGGCAATGCTCGACACCAGAGATAAACAGTTGGGATAACGGTCTTGACATACGTATGGGAGCAGAAAAGGAGGCGCTGCACAGAAAAAGACAATTGGCGGCCGAAAACGAGAAAAAGGAGCATATAACCTTTGGTCTTCTGAACAGCGGTGGTGCAGGCGAATGTAACAAATGGAGGAATGTCGTAACAGTTTGTGGGGTCCGGCCGAATATACATGGAAATCATGTCAGATAGGGTGTGGTCGAAGCGTTCAGTTAGTGTATTTGTTTGCGGATTGTATGGTTGATGTGGTTTTGTCCATTTTGAAGCGCGAATAACTTCACCGATTTTAGACAAGAACGTCCTGCCCTATCACTCGAGAGAAGATGACTCTAGTGGCACTATGGAGCAAGATAATTACGCGCAATTAGTCGTCTATCTCAACAGCCGAACCATAACAAACGGGAGCTCTCTCCGCGTACCTTGTGAGGGGGTAAATGGTGCCACCTAGTGATATCCCGCAGCCATGGAGGGTAAAGGACCCTAAAGGTCGATTACCGCAGTTTGGAACGGTTCCAACGGACAAGGGAGGGGCCGTAGGAGTCCGGCAGGAGCGAACGTCGAGCACCGGCGCTGCAAGCGGAAAAGGGAACATGCAATGTAGCCGGCGATACAAGTGGGAAGACCAGGCTAAGGAACCTTTTATGAATGCGATTCTGCGTCTTATGAAATGCTCAATGGCCAGCTTTTGCAACATCGTGCAAGCCTTGAAGTATCTTTGCGAGGAGGGAGCACGGATCAACCGGAACCCACCCGTTGAAGGAAGGGTTGTAACGGAACAGTGAAGCACTCCGCCGATAAGCTGAAATTGATGAAGTTGGCGGCGGTGGCGACTGGTCAAGGAATTTTTGGAGCCGATGATATTCACCATTATCACGCGGCAGAAGAAATGAGATTGTTGAATGTTTGCAAATATTAGATATCGTGAGATATCATGTCACCGGCAAGAGCGATGGTAAGTGCTGCGCTACATGAGTTTGTCGAAGGAGGAGCTACAGGTAATCTTGTGGACATCGCGAAAGGGCATCTGCATCTAGGTATTTTTAACGGATGTGTACGTGACTATGAAGTCGAATTCTTGCCGCCGAAGAACCCAGTGTCCAAGGGGTCCTGTTAGGGTATTGTGACTGCAATCAACAAAGACCACGATGGTCTGAGGCGATTGTAAAGGTGCGACCATAGAGGTATGGTGGGAAGTTTTGAAGCGCCCATACTACAGCAAAAAACTCCTGCTCCGTGATTGTGTAATTTTCAGAGTGAATAAGAGACCCGCTGGCGTACGACAAAAATCTTCTCTGTGTTAGTCGGCGGACTGCAAGACAACAGCACCTACCCATTGCCCCTGGCGTCCATGTGAAGAATAGCAGTCCTGCATTGGTCAAAGTAGCACAGTACTCGTAGAGAAGTAGGTGTGTTCATCAGGTCATTATTTATTCCTTCTTCACATTCCTATGACCCTCCAAAGGGTGCTCCAGAGCGCACAAGCTTATTCAAAAGGTGAAGCCCCACTAGTGAATTCTGGCACAAAGCGACAGAAGTAAAAAGCGAAACCTAAAAAACTTCGCAGATCCTTCTGCTGCTGTGGGCCTGGAACGTCTATGACTGCCGCAATCTTGTCGGGGTCGCGTTGAATGCCGTCGTTGTTCACCACGCGCCCTAACCTTACTACTGCGAGCAGTGCAAAGTCACTTTTTAGTGTCAAGCTGAATGCCGGCATTGGCAAGAGAAGTCATGGGTTCAAGTTAGGGCTTCAAGTTAGGGCTTCTAAGGCCATTTGAGGCCTTAGCAGCACAGAAAACCTTGACGAAAAGTAATGATGTCATTAGGATAACAGAACCAAGTTTTCCATTTGAGGCCACTGTGAACTTTACCGCGGTTGTGCTCGAAAATGGCAGGAGTGTTGCAAAGGCCAAAGGGCAGCACATTTATTTCTTATATACCATCGGAGGTAAATAACGGAGCCTTTTTCTTATCAGGCTCGTGCATGGGGATCTTCTAATACCCTGAGCGCATATCAAGACTTGAGAAATATTCTGCACATTGTACGCAATCAAGGCCGGCATTAATGCGGGGCATTGGGTACACATTTTTTAGCGTGATCTTGTTCAGTGCCCAAAATTCGACACTAAAGCTTTCCGAACCATATGTTTTTGTACCAGAGCAACCGGGTACACCATGCCCTGGTTGAAGGCCGAATAATGTTTCGTTCAAGCATGTCAGCGACATCCTCTCTAATAACTTTCCATTCGCAAGAAGACACGAGGTAAAGCCGGCGGCGAATGATACAACATTCAACGCTCTTGATACGATGCGTCACCACTGATGATTGGCCCAGTGTGTGGAGTTTACGCAAATAAAGATCCGTGTTTGTGGAGGAGCTGAAATAACGTGTCGGTCTCAGCAGGGGAGGGATCAGAGCTCATGGTGTCTGTGAGAACAGAGTCGGAAGTATTAGGATTTCAACAGCGTGAAACAGATGACACGGCACAAAGGGTAAAAACACATGTGGCAATAGAGTCGGTAGCGGTAGAAACTGAGGTGTGTTTGTGTAGGAGTATTGGTTCCGAAGTGGAGTTAGTACCCACGGGAGCAGAAGTGCCACGTGAAAAGAGGACAAGGCTTGTAGCAATGATCGGGCCTTTGGGCCAAAAGCAAGGAGAGGGAGTAATAAGGACATCACCGACACGGAAGGGGTCCGATTAACACAGGTGATTTTCTCACACCCAGGATGACAACATATTCCTTGCTTCCGACCAAGCACTGTTGCGGGTATCGCAGCGTATTTAGCACGAGTGCGGGAACAACTACCCTTGGAGCCTCAGCTGTCGTGCCTGCTTCGTATACCATCACTAGCCACCAACGCGATCCACCATTTTTCACTGGAATCTGGAACGAAGGTGCAATCGAAACAACTAGATACTGCCCAGTGCGTGTTTCCTATGGAACTCAGCCCCGCATACAGTGCGTAGTCTTACCAAGGTGTGCTCATCAACTGATTTTGGGGTGGATCTTTCATCAGCTTCCGCCATGGTATCCTCTCACTCAGACGTAGATCGAACGGAAACCGATTATTCGGGCATCCGTGATGCTCCCCACCTGACAAATTGAGAGACACATCACAGACCGCCGTTACACAGGAAGGGCGCTGGAGGAACCGTCAACACAGAGCCTTTATTGCGAGCGGCAACCCAGAACTCCAAGTACGACGTCATGATGTTACTAGTTATGAGAAATATATGGAGTGCAAGGTGGATTAGACACAGAAATAACACCAGCTTCTATTTGTCTCTAAAGTGAACACTGCAGAAGCACCCCCATTGATGCGCACAGTATAAATATATTAGGTAGTACTCACCAGCGACACCACAGCCGCATGCGCAGTATCAGCACAGCCTTGAAAAACAACACTCTTTTTTAGTTATAAAAGGTAAATGTTTTGCCGGTATGTACATCTGCCAGTCTGTCTCTCAATTTTGCCATGCGGCGAAAATTTCAAACAATTTTCAAAACACTTGTTACACCAAACCACACACCGAACTGCAAGAGCTGCAGGCGTAAGTCGCACATGTTATCATCGCTTAACGTGTAATCACTTCTAGGCAAAAAGAGGAAATGCGTTTGTACTTATCCGGTGGCAGAGAAGGCAAGTGTGTCTGGGAGCGGCAGGGAGTTACATACGCAGATGAGGTCAAGAAATTTGCGGGAATAAATTGTGTGCAGTTACCATAAAACTGGGTCAATTGAGGTTTATGGGAGAGGCCTTTGCCCTGCAGTCGGTGTAGACACTCCGATTATTGCGGTGGTTATATAAAATATAAATATTATATATACAAATATACATATATATATATATATATATATATATATATATATATATATATATATATATATATATATATATACAGCAAATCGTAATACCCAATTAGGGCTCGTTGAATTAAGATAGAAATAAGAAGTGGCAGTCAAGAAAACCACGGAAAGCGAAGCGGAGAATGTTGTAGTTTATAGAAACAGTTGAAGAATGTTTTGAGACAGAAAGTGGTGAAACATTGTCCGCCAGGTGTGCTACGAACACACGACCTCCACAATACGCGTCTGGTGCGGTGACCGCTACCCTACCGGCGATACTGTTTTCCCACCACTTTTCCGGGTATTTATGTTAAGGTATTTCTGTTTCCTGTACTTAGCGGTGGTAGCGAGCGCAACTCTGTCTAGTCGGGGTGAAAAGACCCTTCTTTTTAACCCCCGGGCCGCGACTCAAGGGTCTACGACACGTCGACAGTGGTTGGCCAGCGTTGAACCCTCGTAAGCTCCTTATGGCTCCAAGGCAAACAAAATTAAAAAAGCTATAAAAAATAACACAAAAGCCCAACCCGTACCACATACGTATGACGGGTGACGCCAATGAAAAATAAACTAAACCGAAGTCAACAAGACTTTAATAGAAGGAAATTACCACCGAAGTGGAAATAAATGAAAAGGGAAAAAACCTACGCAGTGACACCACAGCCAGGAGAGCGAGCCGGGGAGGCTCCCCTGATCTCCCCTGGGACGGTAGCAGTAGGGGTTGGGATAAAGGAGAAGAGAAATTGGTGACTAGGAATGGGTTATTGGAAATTGGGTGGAAATGGGGAGAGTGATATTTTTGTTCTAATCCTTTGAAGTCTGACACCTAAAATAGGCCTCAAAACTCAGGATGGGCTTTAGACGGTGCCAAATAGAATTTACAGAACAGAGGCCCTCGCTATGCATATAGCGAATCAGAATAGGAAATGAGAGGCTCGTTGAAACAAGATAGAAATAACGATTGGCAGTCCCGAAAGCCTCGGAAAGCAAAGGGGAGAATGTGGCTGGGTATAGAAACAGTTGAAGAATGTTTTGAGATAGAAAGTGATGCAAAAATGGCGGCCGGGTGGGGTTCGAACCCACGACATCCAGAATATGCGCCTGATGCGATGACCACACATACCGGCGGTGCTGTTTACCCATTACCTTCTCGTGTATTTATATGGAGAAATTTTTGTTTCCCCTACTTGGGGGTGGTAGCTTGGGCCACTCTGACTTCTCGGGGTGAAGGAGATCTTTTTTTTAACCTCCGGGCTCTGAATTGAGGGTATACGGCTTGTCGAGAGTAGTCTACCAGCGTTGAACCCCTTTAAGCTCCCAACGGCACCAAGACTGCCCGAACAGAGGCCCTCACTATGCATGTAGCAAATAAAAATAGGAAATGAGAGGCTCATTGAATTAAGACAGAATTACGAATTGGCAACCAAGACAACCTATGCGATCGTATGTCGAGAATGCGATCGTATGTCGAGATCGTACGATCGAAAAATACGATCGTATGTCGAGATTTCGTCGCGAGTTAAAGGTGCCGCGGTGCTCAAAAGTATTTCAGAGCCCTCGTGGCCCAGGGGCACAGCCGCGGCGCGTAAACTCCCGTAATTGAATTTTGAACTGAACTAATAAAAAGGCCCTATATCTCCGTCCTTTGCTGCAAATGTCATCGAAAGACAGTAGACTTCTGCCATCCCTGCCTGTAAAACCCCCCTTGTCTGTCACCCCCACCCTGGTCTCTTCCGATCACCCTCCACCACCATAGATGCAGCCGAAGTTTGCTCAATTCGATCCGACTCTCCTGCGTTCGCTCCATCGGTTCAAAGCTCTTTTTTCAATGGCTCTTTGCCGCGAAATAACAGCCCCCAAAAAAGCAACACACAGCGCATCAAGAAAGCAAGCAGTGCTTGCTCCAAAGCAGTGGATAGGGAGCGTCGTGCTGCTAGGGGGTAAAGAAACTCGAGCCACCGTCGCGAAAAGAGTTGTCAGTCACGAAGCTTAGGAATTTGAAAGGCCGGTGAAGTAAAAATAAAATCTTTTCCAGCAGTCCCATGACGTCACGTGAGTGCAGTGCGAGACTTTCCTGTTGTGAAATTTGTTGTAAACAACTTCATGCTCTAAAGAGTATGTTGCAAGCCACCGACGGAACGAGTAACGCCAGTCACGTGATGCGCCATCCAGGATGACTGTCACCAAGAATACTCGTGGCGACGTCGCCCTTTTCTTAGGGAATGGGCGGCTGCAACAGCGCCATGATGCGCCCTGCAAGACGTTTCGCAGGGTTGCTCTTTTAACGTGGCAGCACTATACTGTCTTTTCTGCTCCTTAAGACTGCAATGAATAAATGAACAAGCATGCATTCCAATATACAGATACCTGTTTGTGTCGTCTCGGTACAACTATTCACAACTATCTGAATACTGGCACCACCATTTGTAAACTATTCCACCATGAAAATAAGGAAAGTTTAGGAAGGCTGTGACCACGTCTTTCGTGCAACCGGTAACTCCATCTTAGGAGTGTTCACTTGTTCTTGTATTTGGAGCCCATTGTCCCTTTGGTTCTCCTTAAGTCGCTTCTCGCTTCGTCTTCTCCAACTGTGCCTCTGAACCAGTGGAAGCAATTTTGTAGCTTCGGCAGCAACGAAAATTGATCACTTGGATTGTTTCAGCTTGTCCAGCAAAACGACATATTGCCGCACTAGCGACGCCGCAGCTGCGAATTCGTTTGTATATTCGCACCATATAGAGCGGGCTTATGGCACCCTACTTGCATTTACGCTTAGGGTAATAGATCCATTTTTGCCACATGTGTGGTTCCAGAACATGAATACTCATCCGCCAACTTTAATTCCAATACCGTTTGAATTCGAGGCGTAGACAAAAAAGACGTTATCATTATCATTGTAACGATCGTCCTTCTGCAGCTCCACTAGACATCTTGTACCTCATCACATAGCTTAGCTTTGAGGCTTACTTCATTCGACTGTTACAGTATATATGCCCAAATCCAAGTAGCGGTTTTTGCAATGGCTCAGAAAAGTAAGCCCGTATTTAGAAAGAACCCCTAACAAATATTTTCTGGAGTGGGCTGACGGTAACACATGTGAAGTTCTCACTGCGTTCACTCCTCGCCCTTGTATTACTTCACCATAGCGCCACAGTTGGGCTAACTACATTATGTAAGCGGCCAGCGCGAACAGTGTGCAAGCGATGTATTGGCACGGAGTGATCTGCGAAGGCCGCATTACCTTGTGTACACAAGCGGCTGCCATACAAATGCTTCACCTTATAAACATTATTTTATTTTATGAGCAATAATATAGATTACGATCGAAACTGCGCAGCATATGTTATACAACTCCCAGACGGCAGATCAAATTACCTTTCAGCGAATGACATTTGCTTTAAATGTCAAGATTTCAGCGCTACACGACAACACCGGAGGACGTTTGAGGTGAATGATATTTAGCGGCGAACCGAGGTTCGGGAGCTCATTCAGCGGCGAATAGAGTTACCGCGACAGCAGTACCGCATCAACAGGGAAGAAAGTTCACTAATACGCCAAAAAAATATGGTTTCTAAAAACTGCCAGCAAAGATATTTTCCCTTCATATTGTTGTTAAAATAAAGAAAGGCAAACAACTAGTATGTAAAGAGAAAATCGCGCTCACGATGTGCGCTCTTCCCTAATACAGATTTTTTGCTGTCTTGTGTCGGCTTGTAATATCAACTGATATCACTTAACCTGGTGATCTTTCTAACTTTATTTAAAAATATTCCTTCGTTATCTTTTCAAAAAATAGATTGTATGAAAACATTATAGATCGAGACCTTTAATTTCATCTCCCCCAAGCCCCAGTGGCATCACACTCAAATTTAACCCAACCTAGGACTCACGTGACTATCTCATTCGTGCAACTAGGAAGCAATTTCTAATTGGTCACACGTGATTTCTCTCATCGAGACCTTGAATTTGATACCTCACAAGCCCTAGTGGCACCACTTTGACTTTTAACCCAATTTGTGACTCACGTGACTATCTCATGACTAAACAAGAAAGCAATTTTTAATTTGTCCCACGTGATTCCCTTAACCGAGACCTTTAATTTGATACCTCCCAAACCCTAGTGGCACCATTTTTACTTTTAACCCAATTTGTGCCTCACGTGACTATCTCGTGACTATAACCAGAAAGCAATTTTAATTTGTCCTACGTGATTCCCCTCATCGAGGCCTTTAATTTGATACTGCACCAGCCCTAGTGGCACCACTTTGACATTTAACCCAATTCGTGACTCACTTGACTATCTCGTGACTATACTCAGACCGCAATTTTACATTTGTCCACGTGATTCCCCTCATCGAGACCTTTAGTTTGATACCTCACAAGACATAGTGGCACAACTTTGACTTTTAACTCAATTCGAGACTCACGTGAGTATCTCGCGAACATACCCACAAAGCAATTTTTAATTTGTCCCACGTTATTCCCCTCATCGAGATCTTTAATTTGATACCTCACAAGCCCTACTGGCATCACGTTGACTTTTAACCCAATCTATGACTCACGTGACTATCTCACGACTATTACCAGGACGCAGTTTTTAAGGTGTTCCCCATGATTCCCGTCATCGAGACCTTTAATTTGCTACCTCACATGCCCTACTGTCATCACATTGACTTTTAACCCAATCTATGACTCACGTGACTATCATGACCATAACCAGTAAGAACTTTTTAATTTCTCCCACGTGATTCCCCTCATCGAGACATTTAATTTGATACCTCACAAGCCCTAGTGGCACCACATTGACTTTTAACCCACTCTATGACTCACGTGACTATCTCGCGACTATAACCAGGAAGCGATTTTTAATGTGTTCCCCGTGATTCCCACATCGAGACCTCTAATCTGATACCTCACACGCCCAAGTGGCACCATTTTAAAATTTAATCCAAATTATGACTCACGTGACTATCTCGTGACCATACCGAGTAAGCAATTTTTAATTTCTCCCACGTGATTCCCCTCATCCAGACCTTTAATTTGATACCTCACAAGCCCTAGTGGCACCACATTAACTTTTAACCCAATCTATGACTCACGTGACTATCTCGTGACTATTACCATGAAGCGATTTTTAATGTGTTCCCCATGATTCCCCTCATCGAGACGTTTCATCTGATACCGCACACGCCCTAGTGGCACCACTTTGAAATTTATTCCAATTTATGACTCACGTGACTATCTCGTGACCATAACCAGTAAGCAATTTTTAATTTCTCCCACGTGAATCCCCTCATCGAGACCTTTAATTTGATACCTCACAAGCCCTAATAGCACCTCATTGACTTTTAACCCACTCTATGACTCACGTGACTATCTCGTGACTATAACCAGGTAGCGATTTTAATGTGTTCCCCATGATTCCCCTCATCGAGACGTTTAATCTGATACCTCACACACCCTAGTGGCACCACTTTGAAATTTAATCTAATTTATTACTCACGTGACTATCTCGTGACCATAACCAGTAAGCAATGTTTAATTTCTTCCGTGTGATTCTCTAATCGAGACCTTTAATATGATACCTCACAAGCCCTAGCCGCATCAATTTCGTTTTTAACCCAACCTATACTCGCGTGACTATCTCATGAGTATAACTAGGAAGCAATTTTTAATTTGTCCCCAATGATTCCCCTTATCGTTACCTTTATTTGATGCCTCAGAAGCCGTAGCACACTTTTAACCAAATCCAAGACTCACCTGACTATCTCTTGACTCTAACCAGGCAGCAACTTTTAATTTATCCCATGTGATTGCCCTCAACAAAACCTTTACTTTGATACCTCACAAGCCCTAGTGACATTAATTTGACTTTTCACCCAATCAATGAATAATAATTAATTATAAACAACATGAATTAGGTAATTAAAATGAACAAGCGTCGCCCGCACCTAATTTCTGACAAAAAAAAATGTGTGTCATATGACTAACATTATCAGGGTAACGAGCGGTTGCACTTTTTCACAACACAGAAACACGCATGCTCCAAATTCACACACACAATACCCTGTTCATTTTTGCGATTTTCTTCCGCGGGTGGCGCTGTTGAACGGCGCCAGCAGCGCCACCTGTCCCACGTTCGGGCCCCTATATAGCCTTCATAGTTGGTGAGAAAGAATTTGCCTCGTTCGAAACCTGAACAGTGACGTAGGCAAAGCGGAATCAGGGTGTAGCGAAGCATTATGTAAGACTAATTGATGATATCGGCAATGGGTGAACAACTCCTATAGTCCTCTTTAAGGAGAGCAATTATTACCCTTAAAGAAATGCGCCAGACAAAGAGACACAATCTCGCAAATGTTCTTTACAAGATGTTTACAAAAGGTATGCAGAAAATTACAGTGGGAACATGCGCGTGTAAGAGGTAATGGAGAATACCACACTAACCTCCGATATACTGATCACGTTGCCTTCTGATGGAGAAGTGAAATGAAGAAGTTTGCTGGGTAAGTATTGGTCGCAGTTAGCCAGGACCGGCATAAATGGAGATCCATGCGAAAGGCGTTTGCCCTCCAGTGGGCGTTGATAGGGAGAGTGATATCTATATTCATAAAGTGAAGTGCCCGACTGACTGACTGACTTATTAACGCCTTGCCAAAACTGGTAGGTTCAGAGATTTGAAATTTCACGCCTACATTTGCGTAATATCGTAGGTTCTCGCTAAAGCGGGATTTTCGGATATTTCACTTGTAACCGAGAGAAAGGGCGAAATTGCGTTTTCGTAAATTTGTGGTAATATCGATCAGCCGCACACTTATCGAAGAGTTTGTGCTCTTATGTCTAGCCTTTAAGAATATGTAAAAAGTAGTTTTTAGATTTCACCCTTACCAACACTATCCAGATGATTTCAAAATTTTGGAAATAAAATGTGGGTTCCTAACGATTCTCCAATCAATCTTTCACTGATTCAGTTCTGCAATGGATTTTAGCTATCATATGTTACTCAAACCAACGCAGAAAATCAAATGTAAAGATTTCGCCACGGAAGCTGGTGAAATGGCCAAATTTTGCTTCACAAATGACACTCATGACAAGCTGAAAAGGCCTTAAAGGTGGAGTCCACGCCTTGCCTAACGGTTGGGTCAAGCGGGTTCAAATTTTATGAGAGGCTTGTGATCACGTTGTTGCAGCTTAATATTTGGGAAAATTATAAACATTACACCAAGAAGAGACTGGAAAGCGCCGAAATTTTTTTTTCAGATATTATATTTTTATCGCTTGCCATTTGAGATATTGAACTGTTTTTTGATGATATCGGTAACTTACTCAGGTATCTCAAAACTGTTCTACAACAATTTTCCACGACACCCACCTAATTGAACAAAGTAGATTTTTGAAAAACGGTTTGTTTTTACACATTCCCCAATAATCACACAGCTCGTTGATTTATTCAATTATTTTGTGCTTGCAAATGGTGCCAAAACACTCGCCCAAAAATCAATTTAAGGAATTTATCCTAACATGCGGATAAAAAGGCCAGGATGGTTTTTAAATTTACGTTCTGCTGGACGTGAACTTCTGTTGTATTTTCCCGCGTTCGCATATCGCTCGCCACCTCTTGGCACTTGCTTCCACCACGCGCCTCCGTAGGAGCCCGTGTCATCATTATCTATCAACAGAAGTGCCCGACGGAATGACTTACTGACTGACTCATCAAAACCTAGCCAAAACTGTTAGGTCAAGAGACTTCAAATTTTACGAGTACATTTGCGTAATAGCGCAGTTGCTAATTGAGGCGGGATTTTTTGAAATTTCACTCGTAAGCGAGGAAAAGGGCGATATTATATTTTCGTAAATTTGTTATTATCTCTGTCACCGGGTCACATATCGAAGCGCTTTTTGCTGATATGTCTAGCCTCTAATAATATCTAAAAAGTATTTTTTTAGATTTCGCCCAAACTAAAACTGTCAAAATGATTTCGGAATTTCTTACTAAATTGTGTGTTCCTAACGATTGCCCAATATATCTTCCACGGAATTATTTCTGCGATTGATTTTTGCAATTATATGTTGCTTTTACAAATGCAGAAAACCTGCTCTAAGGATTTTGCACTGCGATGCCTGTAATAGGGCAAAGTTGTTCTTTGCAAATGACACGCCTCACGAGACGAAAAGGCCTAAAAGGTGGTGTCCATGCCTAGCCGAAACGCTGCTTCAAATGCCTTCAAATTTTATGAGAGCATATTGATCACCGTGTTGCAGCAAACTATTGCGAAAAATTTTAAAAGTACACCGAGGAGACATTGAAAAGCGGCTTAAATGTTTTTCAGATATTATTTCTCTATCGCTCGCCGTTTGAGATACTGAACTGGTTTTTGATGACATAGGTCCTACCCAGGTGTCTAAACACTCTTCTACGACATGTTTCCGCGGCACCCACCTAAAAGCCAATCGAAATTTCTGAAAACAGTGTGTTTTTACACATTCACCAATATTCGCACACCGTTGGTATATCCAATACTCTTCTGCTCGCAAATGTTGCCAATACAGCCGCCCGAAAATCGATTTCCGGAACTTGTCCTAACATGCGGATAAAAAATCCAGAGAGATTCCTAAATTTACATCCCGTTGAACGTAAAAATCATTTTCATTTCTCGGCACATGCATAGCGGTCGCCATTTCTTGGCACTGTCTGAAACCACGCGCCTCCGTAAGAGCCCGTGTCATATATAAAAAAAGTGACTGATGAGCATTGTTCATAGCCGCGTAGATAACACTTTCCATGGGTAAAAATACCTCCCCTTACCCAGACCGCCTCAATTGTGTGTTCCGAATGCAACCTCGTGCGGAATGCAAGTTCTGCTTGCAAGCCGCTACTCCTACTCATATTGTATTTGAGGGCAATAAAAGCCTCAATCACCCCTTTCTTCCATCCCCCTTTTCCATCCCTGGTCTCTGAGCAAACCTGCTACTAGCAGCGATCTGAATGCCCAGAGAATTTTGCCCTCCCTAGTGAAGGCTGCCCACTCTTCGCATGGCTGCCTGAAATATGGAACCACTGCCGTTTCACCAACTCAATAAAACGTTTTTACTCACTCAATCCCTCGCTTGGTGCGATTTGTTTAGCGAAAATGGCAGTAAAACATGAGTACCAGACGTTTCCCATTACGACGAGATGCCTTTGTTACAGCCCACCTATTCACAGCAGGAAGGAGCTCTATATTGTGTAAAATGTCATGATGAACTAGCCAAATATGACGACAAAAAATAACTGAACAATTGTTATGCCCATTAGTTTCATTAGTGTAATAGCCTCACCGCTCATCGCAAGGTGCTATATATATATATATATATATATATATATATATATATATATATATATATATATATATATATATATATATATATATATTGAGAGACGATGGAAAGGGAGACCGGTTTATTCGGACACTCGGGCGAAAAAGAACCACGGCGCCCCGGGCGAGCGCCAGCACCCGAACCCCGAAGTCAACGGACGAGCGTCGCGACAGCGGCATGCCGCCCCCAACTGGAAACCTGCAGCTGCCACAACACCCCGAGCTAACGCTCGCGGCGACACAACGAAGCTCCCCGACCAGCGCTGCACCAACAGCATGCCACGCCCAACCTCCGTATCTTCAGCGACCGCCGGGCCCACAGAAACCAACAGCAGCGCGTTTGCCAGACCTTGGGGGGTCCAAAATCCAGCCCTTCGTGCCAGATGCCCTTACAACCTTTGAAAGAATCAGCATAGCAGCAACTGACTACACTACAGAAAAACAGGTAACGCGGCCTGCTTCCCCGTTTCAATACAGTTTTCAAAGTTAAGAAAAATCACTGAAAAGTGCATACGTTCTGAATAGCACGTTTCCGCTCTTGCACAGTATTTGACCGCAATGGTTGCTCCCAGGGGTCTTAGATTAGAATAAAACCTGCTACTACCGAACTCTCCCCGTCCAACATGATTAAGTGGAAACATGTACTCGATAAAGCATCTTTACAAATTACTGAAATAATCCTTAACCACTACGAAACTACGGCCCCTTCTCTCCGAAAAAAAGGGGAACTACTCAGTCAGGAACTAAGCAAAAGAGGGTTGAACCTCTTAAGCAACTACGAATCCAAGACGGCCTCCGCCATAGCCCGAAAAAAACCCCGAAAGTTTAACCGAGATAAGATTTCCAACATTAGCAACACGCGTAAGAACCTATTAAGCTCCGGCACTAGTAATTGTCCCCACTCTGACAATACGACTGATAATGTCACTACGACTGTAATAAATGCTTCGACTACCTCACCCCAACCAGTTCAGTTAAACCCCTGTACTAATAGTTTATGCCTCTTCGGCCGTCACAAAAGTGAATCTTGCCAGGAATGTGATCACCTTTCAAGTATTACCCTCTTGGCAGTTAAGATGAACGTCTTGTCAAAGGGCCTAAACGTTTGCCCGGCTACAGGTGGTTTTGAGGAATTTCAACTTTTTAAGGACTGAGATTATTTCGCCAGAAACGTGAGCCTACGAGAATGCTTCTAAGATCACCCCGCGACGGCAGAATCCCGCAGATTCCTAGCTAGCTATAAGCTGTGGACCCCTCCCACACAGCGTGATAGTTGCGTCGTCATATACTTCAAAGCTGTCAAATGCGACGTGCGAAAACCATTCCAAACAGAAATTGCTTTCCACCACAACATGACTACCATCGAAAAGAAAGCCCTAGAGGAACTCACAAGTTGTCCCGACATAATTATTAAACATGGCTACAAGGGAGGCGCCATCGTAATCCTTGACAAAACCGAATATATCATCGAGGCCAATAGGCAAATATCGGTATTGACGTTCTATAAAGCACTACCCAATGATCCCACTCAAGACTATAAGCAAATTGTCAAAGACAAACTTTCTCAGCTTGTTAAAAATAAAACAATAAATGAAACCACAGCTCGTTCTCTGAACCCCTTAAGCCCATGGGCTGGTAAATTCTCTCTTCTCCCAAAAATTCACAAGGTGAACACCCCAGGGCTCCCCATTATTTCTGGCATTGGCACTGTTAGCGAAAACCTCTAGTGCTATGTGGATAATCTCATTTGCCACATTCCGCCCAGCTTTCCCTCCTTCATTAAGGATATCAATGACTTTCCCTAAGACATCTCAAAAATTGAAATTCCTGATAACTGCCTCCTAGTCACCCTCGATGTTGCGTCACTGTAAAATAACATCCCACATGAAGATGGCATCTCCGCTGTATCCCTTCCGTATGAGCAGTCATCGTGCGACAAACCTATCGATTCTTGTGCTCTCCAAACTTTCCTTAGTCTTATTCTTCAACTTACCAATTTTGAGTTCGACAGAATTCATTACGTGCATGTCAGTGGAACGTCAATGGGAACTCTAATCGGATCTAACTGCACCAAGATCTTTTTGGCTCACGTCGAATTAAACTTTCTTCACACCCAAAATTTAAAGCCGCTGTACTATAATAGGTATATTGATGACATATTCATGATATAGCTACACGGTGACGCGGAGCTCCTCACCTTCAAAGAGGCATTTAACCTACCCTTTCCTAGTATATATTTCGCTCATTCCTATACGGAACACACTGTACGTTCTGGACGTCCCCGCTACTACCACCCAAGGTCGGCTTCAAACTAAATTGCATAGAAAAGCGACAATCACGTGGCAGTAGTTGCACTTCCAAAGTTGCCATGTCAGACACTGCACGACAGCAACACCTTACACCCAAGCCCACCGATTTAGGAGAATTGGCTCAAACCAAGTAGACTTTGACTCAAACTGTCGAGAACTCAAGACTGCCCTCCTGAATAAAAAATACCCGGAACAAGTTATCCTCGACGCTGTTGTGCGAGCCAACCAATTAAACCGTAACAAAATCTGTAAGAAAAAAGCCCCGAACGGTAACCCGCAAACTACGTTAAGTTTTAACCCACTCATCTTCCGCTCCAAGAGTGTCAACCGTGCCCAAAAAAATCACAATATCCTAATAAGTGACCCCTTAAGAAGCATATTCCCCGAACAACCACACGTTGTCTATCGGCGTAATAAGAATTAACGCGACATTCTTACTAGGCCTCGTATCAACAGACCGGAAACTACTGGCTGCATGCCCTGTAATACACCCCGTTGTAAAGTATGCCCACACATGACCACTACACAGCGCGCCACCAGCACGGCTTCAGACTACTACGAATATATAAAAGGTAACTTTAACAGTGAGTCCGACAATGTCGTATACCTTCTAGAGTGCACTCTTTGTAGGCAAAAATATATCGGCCAAACTTAAACGCCCTTCCCAATAGGGTTCAATAATCACCGCTCGCAAGCAAAAAGCTCCCCTTATTTTCCCCTGTCAAGACATGTGAACAGTCCCGGGCATGCATTTCAACATCTTATAGCAACGATTTTAGAATCCACCTTCAAAACCCACAACGACCGAGAGGTTCGGGAATCTTATCTCATATATAAGTTTGGGTCAGCAAGGCTTGGGACTAATGAAAGTTACGGAAAACAAGCGTGCTTATCCCTCGATTAAAATTGGTGGCCTCATAACTTTTGTATTAATGTTCATTATTCCTACCCTCGCGTTTGCCATCAGAATCCGCAGAAACTCTCCAAATAGACCAGCTTCATTACCCTGATGCGGCTCAATCATGCCATTTGTCCTTCGGAAGGAGGCCGCGTTCCAACCACCACTTAGGAATGTTTACCCCTTGTGATCTATAGACCCTACCTATTTCCTGTTCAGTTGCTAGCTTCTGTGCTATGCTCTTTTGTGCCCTGTATCTTTTCTCTCCGTCCGCGGGGGGCACACCTATCTTCGCTTCCGCCCCAACCAGTCTCCTCAACCACTGCATACCTTACTGTATACTCTTCCCTTTCTTTTGATACTGCAATGGTCCAGTTTTCCGCATTATCTGAACTTGCAGCCCAGGCTGCGTACGTTGCCATGTCATGGTGCAACCTTGAACACTGTTTTGTTTCGACAACCCCTTTCTCTCTTCACTCTCTCTCCGTTTTTTCTTTGTTGTTGTTGTAACATAGGCTTAACCCGACTGCATGCATACACTCCGTTTCTGAGACATCTTCTGTTTATTCTCACAGTTTTCTGCAGAGCTATATAGGAAATGTGTACAAACTTTTGTGAAAGCAAAATGATGTAATTGTACTCTGATGACGGGAAGTCCCGTTGCTGCTACGTAAATAAACCTTGTTTATTGTTCTGTGTATCCGACTCTTCACTTATACTATTTCTGCGCGCTTTGTGAGTTTCATCTTTCTCTAGATTTATATATAATCATCATCATCACCAGCCTATCTACTCCCACTTCAGGGCAAAGGCCTCTCCGAATTTTCTCCAATTACCCAGGTCCTGTGCCAACTGTGACCAAGTTGTTCCTGCAAACTTCTCGATCTCATCCGCCCATCTAACTTTCTGCCGCCCCCTTCTACGCTTGCCTTCTCTAGGGATGCGCTCTGTTACCCTTAATGACCAACGGGTATCTTGCCTGCGCATTACATGCCCTGCCCACGTCCATTTCCTCTTAATTTCCACCAGTATGTCCTTAACACGCGTTTGTTCCCAGACCCACTTCACTCTCTTCCTGTCCCTTAATGTTACACCTATCATTTTCCGCTCCAATACCCTCTGAGTCGTTCTCAATTTAAGTTGAATCCTCTTAGTGAGCCTCCAAGATTCTGCACCGTTGGTGAGTACCGGTAAGATGCAGCTGTTATACACTTTCTTCTTCAGGGACAATGGTAGGCTGCTATTCATTATCCGAGAACGTCTGCCGTATGCATTCCACCCTATTCTGATCCTTCTAATTATCTCTGCCTCATGGTTGGGATCCGGGGTCCCTACTTGGCCTAAGTAGATATATTCTTTTGCCCATTCCACTACTTCGCCCCCTATCCCAAACTCTTGTGCCGTCCCGAGGTTATTGATCATTACTTTAGTTTTCTGCATATTAATTTTGAGGTCCACGGTTCTACTCCGTTCGTCTAGTGCGGAAACCATGCTTTGCAATTCGTCCCCCGAGTTACTTAGCAAGGCAAAGTCATCAGCAAATCTGAGGCTACTGAGGTATTCTCCATTAACCCTCACTTTCACCTGTTCCCAATCAAACGCTCGGAATACTTTTTGTAAACATGCTGTGAATAACACTGGAGATGTTGTGTCTCCTTGTCTGACGCCCTTGCTTATGGGTATTTTACTGCTCTTCTTATGGAGGACTATGGTAGCTGTGGACCCATTGTAGATATTCTCTAGTATTTTTACTTTATGCTCATCTACTCCCTGGTTCCGTAATGCCTGAATAACCACTAGGGTTTCGACCGAGTCGAACGCTTTCTCATAATCTATGAAGGGTATATATAGGGGTTCAGAATACTCAGCGCACTTCTATATCACCTGATTGATCGTGTGAATATGGTCTATTGTTGAATACCCTTTACAGAATCCTGCTTGCTCTTTAGGTTGACTGAAATTCAACGTTGCAGAAATTCTTTTAGCGACTACCTTGGTAAGTACCTTGTATACGACTGATAGTAAGCTGATCGGCCTGGAATTTTTCACGTCCTTCATGTCACCTTTCTTATGGATTAGGATGATTTTCGCATTCTTCCGAGATTCTGGTACGCTTGCGGTAATTAGTCATTGCGTATACAGGTTTGCCAGTTTTTCATGTACAATTACTTCTCCATCCTTCAAGAGGTCTGCTGTTATCTGATCCTCACTTGGTGCTTTGCCTTCTTTCATTTCTTTCAAAGTCTTCCTTACTTCTTCGGTCGTTCCTGGTGGGATGTTATCTCATCTGAACTACTTTCTCGTTCGGCATTATCCTGGATGTCCTGGTTACTGTACAGATCCCTATACAACTCCTCGGCCACTGTGACTATGTTATCCCTATTTGTGATAACATTGCCTTGCTTGTCTTTAGGTGCATACATCTGAATTTTCCCCACCGCCAGACGCCTCTTTACTGCTTTCAGGCTACCTACGTTCTTTACAGCGTATTCGATCCTCTCCATATTATACTTCCGTGTGTCAGCTGTCTTACACTTATTAACTTAGAAAGCTTCGCTAGTTCTATTCTGTCAGCTGGGGTGGAGATTGTCATGGGGGCCCGTTTCCTAATTAGATCTTTCGTGTCCTGGGAACGTTTACCAGTATCTTGTCGAGCCATCGTGCCCCCGACATTTACTGCACACTCCGTGATAATGCGTGTAAGGTTGGCGCTGGCTTCCTGTGTCGTAAGCTCGGCTTCCTCGGTAAGAGCTGAGTATCGGTTCTGCAGCGCGAACCTGAATTCTTCTATTTTACGCCTTACTGTTAGCTCATTGATCGGCTTCTTTCGTAATAGCTTGTTACGGTCCCTCCTGAAATCTAGAATATTTCGAGATCTTACCATACGGTCACTACACCTTACCCTTCCGAGCACTTCCACATCCTTCACAACGCCAGGGTTATCGCATATTATGAAGTCTATTTCATTTTTATGGTCCCCATTCGGGCTCCTCCACGTCCACTTCCCGCTCTCCCGTTTACAGAAGAGTGTACTCATATTGCGTAGGTTATTCCGTTCTGCAAACTCAACTAGTAGGTCCCCCCTTGCTATTCCTAAACCCAAGACCGTATTTCCCAACTGCCTTGTCTCCAGCCTGATGCTTGCCTACTTTAGCATTGAAATCTCCCATAACTACGGTATACTGTATTTTTACTTTAGCCATTGCCGATTCCACATCTTCATAGAAGCGTTCCACTACCTGGTCGTCATGGCTGGATGTGGGGGCATAGCCCTGTACAACCTTGAGCTTGTACCTCTTATTGAGTCTGATTAGAAGACCTGCTGCCCTTTCGTTAATGGTATAGTATTCTTCTATGTTGCCAGCTGTGCTTTTATTGACTCGAAATCCTACGCCTAGTTCTCTTTTGTCCTCTACACCACGGCAACATAAAACGTGTCAATTTTTCAGCACCGTAAAGTCTTCACCTGTTCACCTGACCTCATTAAGCCCTATGACATCCCATTTAATGCCCTTTAATTCCTCGAACAACCCCTCTAGACTCGCTTCGCTAGATAAGGCTCTCGTGTTAAACGTTGCCAGGTGCAGATTCCAATGGCGGCCTGTCTGGGTCCAAAGATTCTTAGCACCCACTGCTGCGTCACAGGTCTTACCGCCGCCGTGGTAAGTTGCTTCGCAGCCACTGCAGCAGACTGCGGGCCGTGGGTTAATTGGCGTAGTCATGAGAGATTGCGTATATATATATATATATATATATTTATTTATTTATATATATATATATATATATATATATATATATATATATATATATATATATATATATATATATATATATATATATATATATATATATATATATATATATATATATATATATATATATATATATATATATGTATATATATATATATATATATAAATATATATATATATTCATGTATATATATAATGCTAAACCTACGCCAAAGCTGTTGGTTAATGCTCGACCTGCAGATTCAAAGCGAAGTACCGAATCCCAGCAAGCATATTTCTCCAGCTTGTCAGCCGCAAGACTCTTTTTGGATACTTTGATTTAAAGCTGTTTGGTAAAACTCACAAAAAAACGATGAAAGACATTCCCGTCCAATAACGATGATATGGGTATCATAGTTACGGCATTGCAACTGTATTTGCCATTAACTTTCGATGATAAGTCATTCTTTGTTTACCTTTTAACTACAGTAGCCTTGTGTTATAAGCCGAAAAATCTCCGAATGTCTGTCTGTCTGTCCCTCGATTCAGCGGCCTAGTCAAAATTATGCCGAATCTTGAAAAAAAATTGATTTATAAAAAAATTATTTATATATTTCTAAACACGCTTTATACCTGTCCGCTTTGTTCTATAAAAAAGAAACTGTAAAAGGATTTCAGGTAAAACATGAAACATACGTGGTACGGGCTTTTTTTTAAATACGTGCCCGCTATAGTTTGGCGATAGCGCATAAAAATCCGCCTTTAACGCTGTTTTTACTGAAAAGTGCAAAACCGCTCGCGAACAAGCCTAGACCTTGTTGCGGCATTCCTAGAACATGAATAAGAGGCGGCGTCAGCGCAACTTCGGGAAAAAAGAAATTTGCTTGAATAATCCTGTAGCGTGTTTGCCATGAAAACGCCGATAAGTAAAGGATGAAATTTACAGGCGGGTGAGAGCGAGAAACGACCTTTTAAGGCATGGCGTGGAGATGACTATCGTATTTCGGAATTTCCAAGAGGACTTACCAAATGCTGGCAAATTTTTCTGTTCTATGCTTTCTTCTGGGGAACGTGTTGCAATAAGGACTTACGTGGTGTGATCACTGGGGTAGGTGTTGATGTTGTAGGCTGCGTTGCAGAAGAAGAGGTTGCAGGCATAGTCGTCTCCCATAGCGTCGTTCTGGCTTTCGGCGTACCATGGTGGGTAGCAGGGGGTGTGCGAGGGAGTGTCACATCGGTTTTTGGCAGATCAGGCTGCGGGGCTCCGTTATCACCGCGGCTGCTGGGAACTTGCGCCGTAAGTACATCTTCCGGGCCTGCACCAGATTGCGAGAAAAACAAATACAGGGATTTCAGACGCTACAAGGAAAGAAAAGCGTCAGTTTCACGGATTGAGAAAACGAAAATATGTCCACAAATGATTTCACGTTCAGTGAACACTCCCACCTCCAAATGAGGAACCCCCCCCACACACACACTCGAACGCACGTGCGCACACGCACACACATACACACACAGGCACAGGCACACACACACACGGCGGCAAAAACTGTGGGCCTTAGAGCTACCGATGCTGCTAGTAGATAAGAAAGCAAAAATATATTGCTGCATTGTGACCTAAACAAGGCTAGTTTTTATTGTAACACCCACTCTTGTTCATTCCCAAACAAACATTTCCCTTCCATCGGGTCAACGACTTTATGAACACATCTGCTACCTCGTTCTTCATCTCCCGACATAGGACATTTTCACAGATTATATGCCAAAGAGAGAAAAGAACAGCCCACACAATCTGGCATCATCCCGAATGTCTTGCAGCAAATGCTGTCTCAACATAAAGCATGAACCATGCGCTACTGGCGCGCGGCACTCATCGGCTTTCTTGTTCCTCCAGTTTATTGAAGGCGAGGGGCATGGCGCCAGCTCGTTTGGGCATTTATAAGATCTCGTTAAAGTATTTTCATTTCTCGTCCCTCCCCCACCAGCAATGTGTATTTTTCTTCCCCTTTTTCTTATTCTACTTTGCGTCAACCTTCACCTCTAAACCGCCGGTCTTTTCACTCATATCGCTCCCCTCCCTTCTATCCGCTCCCCACCTAAATTTTCTTGACAACAACACAGTCCCTCTCGTGTTTCCTCCTCCACTCGCTGGCCTACCGTGCTTTCACGTTACCTTTTCACTTCATACTTGGTGATCTCCCACTTAACATTTTGTTGCACAAATACAGCTCCTTTTGCTACACTTTTGACACTTCCCCTCATCCTAATGTTGTCGTTCACTGTCTCTCCCTTCCCTGTCTGTATCCTAATCCATCTGTCCTACTCGTTTGCTACACTCCTCCCGCCTCACTATCTTTTTCAAATATCTATCATCATTACAAATTCCTCTTAAATGCTTTTCGCCTCCTCATGTATTATACTCCCCTTACACACAACTCTAAGTCGAATTTTTCCTTCCCGCTTTTGCTGCTCAGTCTCCCTCACATCCTCTCTTCTCTTCCTTCACCGATCTCTTCCGATAGACTTTTCCACCCTGTTCTGTTTCCTCCAAATATCCCTGTTGCCCTTTCCTCGCCATCCAAACATCCCCAAATTTCTTCACTAACGCCACTTCTCCTTTTCAAGCCAATCTCCTCTCCCCTTGTATTCTCCCACTCCAATCGAACTCCTCCTCCAGTGCAGTCCCTATGGTTAACTAGCAAAGAGATGGGAACTACGCTAAGACTAGTTTAATACCCCTCCTACACTAGCGTCCGATTGTCATTTGATCCAAATGTCATTTAACTCAAATGTAAAGTTATGCTGCTACACTAGGTTTTGAAATGGCATTTGGCTCAAATGACATTCGAGCCAAATGAGCACCTAGGGAGACATTTGGGATTTCAAATGCCATTTCTAGCACTCTCGCGCACAGAGTTCGAAGATAGCATTAACAAATACATTACTCACCTACTTGAAACAAACAAAATATTCTTAATTGTGGTATTTGTTTACTTTTCGTTCACTTAAATTGTGATATCAAGATGTAATCATTCCGTACTCTAGGCACGAGTGCGAGCAAGCAACGAACCAGTGTGGCCAGACAGCACAAAAAACCTCGATTGGGATTCCGAATTAAGCAAAAACCTTGTCAAAGTTTACGTTATTGGTAATTTTATATCATTTTAATACAAAAGACTGCAGCTAAATTTGATTGTTGCATTATTGTGTAAAAACAGATCTCGACAGCAGCAGCGCCATGCAGCACGGCGAGCGAATGCTAATGCTTTCAAATGCCATTTAAATTTCAGTGTGGCACGGCGGATTCTGAATGGCATTCGAAGCACCCAATTTGAGTCAAATGACATTTGGTTCAAATGATATTCGGACCCTAGTGTAGCTGGGGTATAACACGCATCCCTATGCAACACTGATGCACCTAATCCTCCAAAGTCATCACGAAGCGCAATGAAAATTGTGCATGCCACAACGAACGCTTAGGCACCCGGAAACCTTATTTGACACCACCCTCTACTCATTCCCCTGAGCAATGGAAGATGCTGCTGTCCAGCTCTCTCCTTTCCCTTGATCTCTTGCCGGTAGAGAACGGAAGCATCATGTACGGAAGAAGGCTACCTTTAAGAGGGTGAAACCCACCACAAAGACCTGCAAAAAAATAGGTCTCTCCCTCTCTCGCTCTGTATCCCTGTGAACGCTCCCTTCCACGTTCTCCACTCCTTGTCCCTGTCCACAATGCTCTCCACAATGACCTCTAAGCCGTCCTTTTTATTTACGCGCATTCACTTCTCCACTTCGGCTTCTATAGTTCTCTCCGAACACAAATCAGTAGTCAGCGCGCTCAGTAGTAACACTTGTTACAGCGGACGAACGATGCAAGGCAGACCTGTGCCATGTCTGTCCTTAGCGGGGACCAACTTTATTGACAGGGGTGCTTTCATGATGATTATGAGGAATAGCGCTTACCCAGCAGGAGATTTACATCCTCCCGCGCCCGAGATCATCGATGGGCGCGCAACAAATCCGTAATCCTAACATTTTCTGTTTTCTGTCCATAAGGTCAATCCTTGCGACGTAGTCCGGGAATGCTATCCCCTCTTTCGCTCAAAAGTGTCGCTGCTTATTCACCTTTCCGGAGTAAACAGGCTCGTCATTTTTTCAGTTTTCTTGGCTTTGCGAAGCTCGCATAGAAAGATGGAAGGTTAGGACGTAGCCGTCGTCTTCTTACCGCTTCCAGTGAGGATTAGGGTGCCAGAAATGACCACCAAAGATCCAACGATCAGAAGTGCGGCAGTTATTAAGACACAGACCTCCCGTGTCCACTTCAGTGGCCTGCAATTCAACAGTACACCTCGTTTATTTCTCGGGTTTTACGACCGATAACCAGAAAGGCCTAAAATTGAGACAGAGAATAGAATGCTTGGTTCAGCATTTGCAGCGAGGCACCTTTCGGAGGCACACCCGGTTTCTCCCGGTGCACTTTGCGCCATCGAAGCTCGGGCTGCGAAGCATCGCTCTAATGACTGCACGAACACCACTAATTACCAACAAACTCTGGGGCGTAGTTTAAGGTGATTTTCGCATTTCCTACACGTCACTTTTTTCCTCGTTTGGGTTTTGTTTGGTTTCCAGTTGGTGAATAAGACTAATTTCAGCTATTATGAATACCAAATGGGCAAGCTTGGGACGGAAATAGTTTGTTGAAGAGTTGGCGCTGTTAGGAAATCTTTCTTGTTAAACTTGGTTTTACAATGTTTTCATTTTTTTCTAATCGCGTGAGATAGAGTAAATCAATCCGATGAACTTTTAATTCGCGCTATTTTATCGTCAGTTCTCGTGTTTTATTCTCCGGGAAGGGGAAAAGGTTACGAAGAGATAAACATTTGGAATTTCAATATTTTTTACCTTGTACTTTTTTTGTTTGGGTTTTCTTTGCTTCCCGTCGGGGAATTAGCCTAATTTTCCAAACTACAAATACCAAATCCACAAACTTGTGCAGGCAGCTGTTGTTACGTAGTTGGCGCTGTTTTAAAATCTTTCTTGTTTCACTTCGTTATAAAATGTTTAAAAATGGTTCTAATCGCGTGAGGGCGGCTAAATAAAGATGATGATGGTTGGATGTTTGTGGCGCAAGGCCAACTAGGGAAAATAGCGCCCAAATAATTGTTATGTATGACGAATGAAGATGTAAACTCTAAAATTGCAGTAAAAATGCAAAATTAAAATCAGTAAAACACAATGAGGATGGCTGGTTTAAAAGGTCAGGGTGTGATAGTGCATGGCATGAAATTAGGTGCAAGAACTAGGCGTTATAGGAAATGAACTGTAAAAATTTGATCTCGCTAAGAAAAACACAAAAGTGCGCTGTAGAGGAAGAATGGTATCATCCACGAACAACAGTGCTGCGTGTAGTGGGATTTGTTGTCTGAATAGTTGTGGGAAATGTTCGCTTCTGTTTCAGTGGAGTCCTTTGCATGTAATGAGAACGTGAATTACGGCAAGGCCCTCCCCACACCTGCTACACAAGGGCCTCGGAGATCCAGCGAACAGATGGGAGTGTGCCGCGCGTTTGTGGCCTATCCGCTATCTAGCGAAGTCACCTTCGATGAATCTGTTGTGTGAGTCAGTAGTGTATCGTCCTTAGTGGGGTTTTACAATTTGTAACTTGTTGTCTATCTGTGTGCCCTAGTCGGCTTGCCATGTGTTGCGAAGGTGTTGTCTTATGTGTTGCTCAAGGTCTGTGTGAGGTATTGTCATGTTCACTGTGTTTGTAAGTGCAGCAGCGGCATCCATTCGATTGCGGTCTCGTTTCTCAGCGATTCTCCCATGGCCCCTAACCCAGCAGAGGACTAGCTGAACTGTTTTGCATATGCAGACATTATGTCGCCAAAAACTAGATTGACAACAGTGGTTTTTTCTAGGCTTGTGAGATCCCGAAGCTCGCACAACTCGCAAAGAATCTGTAAAGGTGAGTGACTTTGGAACTTGTTTTTTAATGTGTGTGCCAAACAGTAATGGAACTACCGTATGCTTCAGCTGAGAAGATAGTGGTGCGTACGCTTATTTTTCTGCAAGAATAAAGTTAAGACCATGAGCGGCGCAAGACACCATAGTTGACGCTTTCTAGGCATGTAAAATTCGGCACATTTATATTCATCCTACAGGGACAAGAAGTGCTGCATAATCGCGGCACTCGGTAAACTGCTTTTATCTATTTTCATAAAAAGATCACAACAAACAGGCTGTAGTTGCCATGGTGGTACAACGTCAGAAAATGATGACGATGTGCATGCATAAAAAACCCAACGCAAAGACCTGAAGCCACATGTCACACCGTCAGTGAGTAGGGAAAAGAAACAGGTGGACTATTTGAGAATAGCTCGGTTGTAGAAGTGTTGTTGTGGACAGGTTTTAAAGGATATTTATTCTATCATGATACCTTAAAAGCATATAATAAATCTATCTGCACTCGTTGATGTTCAAGGCATCATTTGTTACTTTCAATGTACATACTCTGGGACGGGCTAGGGCGGTACACAAGAGACGCTAGGAGCAGGCCCAAATGAAGCAATGGATTAAGCAATTTTAGTTTTTTTATGCCGTCCCAAACACGCCACTGCCTTGTCTAACCGAGACCCGACTAGGGCGGTAAAGGCACGGAGAAGTTCTTCATCTATACCACAGGACTGGTGGGACAGGACCTTCAGAATGCTCAGTGTTTTCAGGTATTTATGTTTAAGTTGTTTGATGTAGGGAATGAACGTACGTTTTTCATCAAGTATAACACCTAAAAACTTGTGTTCCTTTTTTACAGAAGTAGATGCACGATGAAGCGTAACCGAAGGGTCCGCCTTAATCCCGCGCTTGCCGGAGCACACAACACAAGTGCTCCTTCCCGGGTTCAGTATAAAACGTTTGATTCCTCCCAGCCAGCAAGTTTGTTCACCCCAAGCTGGTCTTGGCATTCACAAATTGAGAAGGTACAAGACCCAAAAGATATTTCAACGTCATGTACGTAAATGGAGCACGAAATGGTTGGTGGCAAAGCCTTTGGAGAGAGTTCATCTTTACAATAAATAGTGTACAGCTCAAGACACCGGCTTGAGGGGCGTCATTTTCCTGCACATATGCACTGCGAACCCTCACTGGAAAGGTTCGTTTACAAACGTAGCTAGCGAGAGTGTTCAGCATGTTGCCAGAAACGCTACACGACTTATGGTCGCTTAAGATATCGTACCACCAGGCCGTGCAATACGCCTTTCCCATATCGAAGACGACCTATGCAAACTTGGTTATGGATCAAGGCATCTTGCGGATGAAGGCATCTTACGTAGACACACAATTCCAACACAACCAGTTGATTGTTGGTGGATCTCCGCGCCCTGACGCCGGCCTGGAAGCTCTCGAGAATACTATTGTTCTGTAAGATGTACATGCGCCTCCTATTGATATTTATAGTCTTCTCGAGCAACTTACAGAGGCTGCTTGCCGGGGCGATGGGACGATAGCTTGCGGGAGAGGAAGGGCACTACTTCAGAAATGCCACTACGATGCCTACGTTCAAGACCCAGGAAGGCACCCCGAAAAAAAATTGTTGTAGAGGTGAAGGACTGCTTCAAGTGTGCATGTAAGTTTTGTATCATGCAGTATGTAATGGTGTCTCCGCCTTGAGCTGAAGGTTTAGAAAAATGCCGAGTGCTATCTTCAGCTTATGAAGTGAGAAGGGAGTGTTATAAGGGGAAGTAGACATAATTATCTCGCAACGACATCTCACAGAATGCTTTTTGTTTTTGAAAGTGTTGGTGTAGTGTGCTGAACTGGACACATGTTGAAAGTGTTGTGCGAGTGTGTTAGCCTGGTCCTCCACTGTGTCTCCAGTTGTACTAGCCAGTGGCAGGCTGTGTGTTTGTTGTGCTTTGAGTTTACGTATATGAGACCACACTTTGCGTGTGCGTGCAAATGAGTTGATAGAACTGAGGAAGACGCGCCAAATGTTCCTTTTCGCCTCACTACGTAACCCTTTCCAAAAGCCTCTGCACGTTTAAAAGAAATGAAACTATCCGACGTGGGGTACCAATGGATAGCCCACGCCTTGTTCTTGGCCTCTCGCGACCGCCTACAGTAGTCATTCCACCACAGCCTCCTTTCGTTGCTTGGGCCACCGGAGGCATTGGGAATGGACTTTTCGGTGCGTAGAGGATGTCCGCCGTGATGATTCGGGCTGCTTCATCCACGTGTAGGTGTTTTATGGATGTGTGGTGCAGATTAGATACTTCTGTTAACGTAAATAGGTTTGCTTTTGATACCTTAAACGTGTTATAAAAATATCAACTGCAAGGGCGTTTACCTATATATGTGAGTGAAGTGGGGATGTGATCACTACCATATGGGTCCGTGCAACGCCCCACTCAAGACAAGGAAAGATAACTGCGGAACCAAGAGCCAAGTCAAGATATGAGTGTTGTTGTGTTCTATGGTTATAATATGTATGCTGTTTCTTGTTGAAAAGTATTTAAAGGATGTTAAAAACGTCTCTATCAGGCGACCTCGGGCATCCGTGTGAGACTAGCCCCAAAGAGACTTGGGGGCATTAAAGGAACCTGAGCGGATATATGGTTCGGGTAGCTGATGAACCAGCGCCTTGACATCAGACCTCAGAAGTGAAAAATCAGGAGCGGTGTAAATGGAGCATACCTTTCACAACCTAATAAATATATCGTCAGGATTGCTACAGCTTTAAGAACAGTGTTTAAAGCTAGAGGTTGGCATTGTAATCATTTCCGGCGACAATGGCCAAACCGCCAAAAGAGTGCCTGCCGTCAAACCTCTCCTTGCAGCAAAACAATGTAGCTATTTAAGAAATTTTTTCTTACATTTTCTCGGAGACACATGGGACTTGGGTGATTGGCAAGAGTCTCTGATACATATTGTGAAGATTTTTAAGGAGGCCTCTGCAGTACCACTGGACGATGTTTTCCGTTTCCATTATTTATAATTAGGAATGGCTAGAGTGTGTGCGTGTTTATGTGTTGTCTTTCGGGGGCCTGTACTCTCGAAAGGAACTTTTTGGGCCTTTCTGTTGGCTTGGACGCCGGAAGCCGCTCCTTGAGCTGCGTTGCAGGCAGGAACGGCCCAACGTCCATCTCGTTCTCAGATTTCTTGGGTGTGCCCGACGGACCGGGCCCCCGGACTTGGCTCCCGGGCTTGGCTTCCTTCGAGGCCCTTCGTTTGACCCGCCACCGCCGAGAGCATCGGGGGGCGCCAGAGGTGGCACGGGCGGTGTGGTGGCGGTGGGTGTCCATCCCTTCGGCACCATCCAATGCACTGAAGGATGTGGACGTAGCGGCGGGAGCGCCACCGGTCCCGATTGAAACTGTTTGCACAAAAACAGCTGCTTCCTCATCAATCGGAGTGGTTACAGGTTGCGATGCCTGAAGCAACCCAGTGGGAGGCCGATGAGAGACCAAGTCAGACTCGCGGAACTAGGTTCTTATAGAAACCACACGCCGCTCCGCCCCCGACGGAAAGAGGCGAAGCTCTTCCACACCTCTGGGAATGTGATGTTCTCTGTGACCTTTTTATGTTGATGACTTTTTTTTCTAATTTAAATTTTTCGCCCTCGCGGGAGTATGCCACAGGTGGCCTACGGCTGTTCACACAAGACAGGGTGTTGGATGAACAGTTGTCGGTAGGATAATCCTGTCCTGCGCATTTTGCACACGTTGATCGGCAACGGCAAGACTTTGCACCGTGCCGGAACCGTTGGCATATAAAATAGCGCCCTGGGTCCTGGGTATAGGCACGGCTGGAGCAACGTATAAAGCCGCCAGTTATACTTTGCGAAATTCCTTAGTTGTAAAAGGCCAAGAATATGTGCTTGTTTGGAATCTCTTTGTTTCTTTGAGGATAGTTATGCGCTTCACGGCTGTGACACCTATATCCTCCTAGCCCGCAAGGATATCCGCATTCGTTTCGTTGAAGAGGTCTGGCTCAGAGATCACTTCTCGGAGCTGTGGAGGCTCTGCTGGTGTGTGACCCTGATGTCCAGATCACCTAGTCGAGTTTAAGCAAGAAGCTTTGTGGCCTGCTGCTTGTCGTTAAGTTCGACACGGAACTCACCAGTCGTTTGTGATTTACCCTTGTGAGATGTTACTATTATGGCTTCAAGATATCTTGCAATCAAGAACACTGAATGCAATGCAAGAGATTGGGCTAGATTAGGGATTCCAAAACAAAAAAAATTGAGAAAAAGTATCCGGTTCACATAAGGTTAAGGATGGCCATGGGGGAAATGATACTTCGATGCGGCCTCTTGACACGGACCGATCATGTTAGGGGAGGTTTTATAGAATACCATATGCATAGTATAGAATGCAGGGGACGGGTTTACTTTCTTCGTTCGGGGTACTCTGAACCAAGAGGGGTCCCGGACCCCCCTGCCTGGTAATCAGACACAACGCCCATCCACCGCAGCTTCACCTGGGCTCCGACAGCCACCGTTGCTGGTTTCTGCCCTTGAACTAAAAACTCCCAGCCACGGTAGTTTAAAGGATGAATATGAAGGCTCGTGGTCCATGGTGTCGCCAATACCGCCACCAAGGTTACTCAAGGGGCCACGTTCGGGGGGGGAGTGATCAATAAGTTGAACCTTCAAATGGAGCGATTCTATATCAGTTCTTGTGTTTTCTTCTCCGTGAAGAGGAAAGCTTAGGAAGAGAAAAACATTTGGGATTACATTCACTTTTTACCTTTGTTTTGTTAGTATTGCCCGGGCGCAAGAAAAGGAACTGGAGGTAAACGAATCACATACAGGGCACATCACGGCCTACCAACTCATAATATTTTGCACACATCTATGTTTGGTATACAGTAGAACCCACTTATAACAATTCCAGCTGTAGCATACTATCGATTGTAACGACAAGATCTTGGTGTCCTTTCGACCTTCCCACGCCAACTATAGAAATTGTGTATCGATATACCGAACGTTTTTTAAAGCGTTCTAATTTTACCACGGAGACTTCCGGCAAAAATATGGTGCATATAAAGTGAAAATATAAAAGAGACTTTAAAGTTACTGTGCCTTTGAAATTTTTTCAAGAGAAATTTGAACGTATATTCCACGTCTTGTGTTTCTTATAAAAAATAAACCATTCTGGTCTGCAGTCTTTGCTTTCTCTTCAGATGTTGTAAAGTTTGATTTTATTGCGGCATTTACCAATCTAAATTTACCAATCCGGCATTTACCAATCCTAAGTGTGAAGAATGTAGAATCTGATCCATGTGTAGGGTGCTACGAATAAGACTTTTACGCCACTCAGTATGCGCCGCCGCTCAAGCGTTGCTATCGGCAGCACCGCGGCACCGCGACCTGCGAAAAAAATGTGATTGATCCCGCTTTCTTAGGAATCTGTAAAACACGAAAGTTAACTGTACCTTCACAGGATCAGTTGATTTTTTATTCTGCCTCCATATGAACGCGAGCATCGCTTTTTTTTTGTCGGATGGCACTGTCAGACGCATCAACAATGGACACTGGATTGCACGTGCCCGAGCACTGCTTCAAGCTGAATTAAACCACAAGCGCTCGCAAACCTTTCGAACAAAACCAAACGGGCTGCGAGTGAACCGTCTGGTAAAGTCACGTCCGCTGCAGTAAAAGAGCATGATCTGCAGGGGTGTTTTGCGGGTGTGCTTGGCGAGCGAAGAGCTGCTGCCGCGCCGCTTTTGCAAATGTGCAACCACCGCGTTTCTGCTCCATAAAGCGTACTGCGCCCAGCTGCGTTGCGTTTTCTTTCTTCTATGCGTTCTGAATAGCTGAGCTGGCGCCAACTGTCGGCCCATCATTAGCATTGTATTGCACTAGTTCGCCTCCCCTCTCTCAGATGGCAGCACCACCTAAATAAAGGAAGTTATAGTATAGTGTACTAGAATTGGGCCTTTATACAGACGTCTGGGCTTCAGCTCATAGCGCAGTGCGTAAAGCGTCTGGCACCTCCTGTTCCGGAAACGAAGCTCTCGGGTGGAATCCTGGTGCAGCCGCACCAATTACCCTTTTCTGGCGGTGTCATTTCCATGAAGAAAACGATGTCAGTCAGACCTTTATGGATCCCGGAATAAAACAATTTCGTGCTAAAAATGGTGGTTCATACCTCTTGCATACGAGTCGGTAAAACAAGTAAGTGAAAGGGGCTTCCCAGTTACAGTTAGGTGTTAAAAGAACCTCCATGATGCACGAAGGTTTCGCGAGCCTGACCACTCCAGACGAAGTAACACAGACACACAAGAAAAAAAAAGAACCGATTTTTAGCGGGGCAACAAAATAAAAAATCACATACACAGAAACAGCAGCTTGAAACACAATGTTTATCGGAACAAGAAGGTGCCTCAATTCCCCCGAGTTCCTCATACACGAAGACGCTGGCATCGAGGCGCCAACTTTCGGCACTGATTAGCGTCGTCATGCAGTACTTCGCTTCACCTATTCTATACTGCAGCACCATCTACAGTGGGCAGAGCACCACGTGCCTCCCGTTGTGGCGACAAGCGAGAAAGCTCGTGGGCTGGAATCCGTGCGCCGCTGCCTCACTTCCGTGATTGAAATGACATCACTGAGATTTTGACGTACCCCGGAATAAAGCACTTTTGCCTTAAAAAGCACCGCTGGTTACATAGCCTCCATCTCGAGACTGCGGTTCGCTGACACTTCATTTGCACAGTTGCTGATAACGAAGCGTGATTGCATTCCAACTTTCGAACGGCGCTCGCCTCCCGCCTAAGTGAGACAGCTCACGGTATGATCAGCCTGGCGCGGCTGCTAGCTATTGAAGCCATTGCGGCGAATGGGGATTTTAAGACGTGCGAACGAATTTCTTCACGGCCATTATGCCGCTATCGGCAGGTTCGACGCAAACACCGTTTAGTTCGTGTTTAGCAAGCAGCAGGCGTCCCATCATGAAGCAAAATAGCTAACCTTCTTATTAAAGTCGTTGTTCGAAGTGTTCGCTTACTTGGGCGAGCTTTAAATTGCGAGTGCAGCTACATTAGAGCTGGTTATACAACGGCCACCTTTCGCTGCACTTTGGGGTTTGTTACAAGCTTGGTTTACGGTATATACGTTTCAGTCGATGCAATAAAACACATAAAAAAATGGACATGCAAATGGAAAGATGATTTGTCAAACATAGTGGCACTCACTTTTGGTTTCTCAGCCAACGGTGAATCATTACAGTAATCCCCCATCTTGGATGTCTGGTATGAACAATACGACTGTTCCAAGGAAACGAACTCACCTCATACTGACATAAGTTTCATTCTACGCCTTAATTTTATTTTCTTATAAAATGCCCCTCGGTTGTAATACCCTTTCTTGAAATTTCGGTGGTCTCTACCGGGGAATATATACCGTGTGGCCGAAAATTAGCTTTGCTGTATTCATAGTGGTGCTCCCCTAGTCTATCGTTTAGGCACTTGACCGGGGTGAAACGTGTACCTGAAAATGTTATAAAACTAGATCATAGCAAAACAGCTTTGAGAGGCTGACGAGGTTTTGAAGCGCGAAAAATCGTTAGCGTCGTTGTTGACGTCGCGAAAGAACATTACCTGACCTTCTACAAAATTTTGTTTACGCTCAGCTTTCTCTTCAAACACAGTAAATAATGTATATCATTGAACTCACGTAATTATCCACTCGGCCTAATAAATATCAAATGTGCTGTGTCAGGTGAAGCTAACAATTTCTCACTACAATTGCATGTACATTTATTAGGTACAACATTTTTTTCTTTTGCAGCAGTCCGATCCGCAAGCCGGCATTTAGTAGGGGATGGAGTAAGCGACCGGTGGTATGGGCAGCGAGTTTTAAGTGCGAATGCACTTCTTAAGCGAGCCTGAATCGTCCGCCGCCGTCGTCCGCATAGCAACAGCTGCGGGTGCGCGCGCTCCTCGTCTTCCCTAGCAACGGGGGGAGATGAGAGCGCGCTACTCTCCTCCTCCTCTCTCCGCTCAGTGACTGCGGGTGTTGGGCGCCTCCTCTCCACTTCGGGCGGGAGAGCTCTCGCTCGCGTAGCGGGCGCTCCGCATTCCGACGCGTGAGGGTGCTCGTGTAGCGGCCGCGTGGCGCGGGAGGGTATTAGTCGAGCGCGCGCCGTCGTCGAGGGCGGTCGCTGGTCCTGCATCTCGATAACGATGATGGCGGACCGGGCAACGGTACCAGCAATAACGAGTGAAATATCTTTCTTTGTAGTGTGCGTGTGTGTAATCTCTCGACTACTCATTAAGATCACGATATCCACCATAATCGCGCAATCAACAACCGTGCATTCACACCTACACACTCTCCCCCTCGGGGAAGTGAGAGGGAATTTTTTTTTTGGCTACCCTTCACAGCTTGTCCCTCTCCCCCTGGATGAATTGTGACATCGGTGCGGCCATGGCATAATTTATCTTTTCCAATCTTCTCTGTGCAAATATACTTCGCCACACAGGAGTCACAAAGAAGCAAGGGTGCCGTTGTGAGTGCAAAAATATCTCAAAGAAGCAGCACCTTCGTCAATGCAGAAAGTAAAAGGAGGGACGCCAATAATGCGGGCGAGCAACGCTTAGTCAGAGCCAATGCTTACTCGTCCCCGGAGTCGTCTGAAAAGATATAGAGAAAGCACGGAGTAGGTATAAGCATGAAAGCGCAATATGGGAGCAGAATGATTTTGCTGCCTGAAGTTTCCACCGAGTGTTGCGACGAGTACAGTTAGCCAGCCTCTCCGACATATCGGTTCTATAAAACTTATCGAGACTGTTTTTTGTGCTTTTAGGATGCTTATTAGTAGTGATCTGCTGTGCCATGTATGTAAGTTCTCCTTGAAAAGAAGTCCTCTACCGATAATACTACGTTCGCCGGATATTTTACAACACTGGAAGGCCTGGAGTTCCCAAAGGCCGCAGTTCGTCCAGTTTTTGGCGGCAAGATGGCCCAATTATGCTTTTCTCGATTAGTTGCCTCACCTGAGATGAAATGCCGTACTTTTATGGCGGGAAGGTAAATTTGTGGTGTGTATGGCAACAGGGACTCGATGTCGCATTACCCACCAGCAGAGCATTACACAATGATCAACAAGTAAAGATTGCTGATCCAGCGCCAAGCAGTGCAATGGTCTTTCAAGCTTCATTTTCAGAGTTGGCAAAAACGGGGGCAATAGATAACAAACATTTCTTTAATTTGTTTCCAGTAAAAATAGCAGATGAACATTATTCAGGAAATTCAATGCGCATCGTGAAAATAAACCACCTCTAAATAACTACGGTTATCGCTGATGACTTACCAGTCGCCGATACGTCCACAGACTTGTTCCCTGCAGAGTGTAGCAATATAAAAAGTTAATACGACATGTAAGCCTTTTTTGTCCGCCTTCCAATCCTCACAACTGAAATGACCCGAACCTCAGTCTTTTATAGTTCTGTTTGTAACATCTGCGCAGCAGGTTTGCCCCATACTACATCAAAACAGACTCCCCATTCTGGCGCTCACACAATATAAATTGAAGCTGTTGAAATCGCTGCGACTGCCGATGTCGATATACAATGCGCTCTCGGATGTGACTGATGTGAAAATCGCATTGTGGTCGCAAGACACTCCTTACTGGATAGTAATGCTCACCTCAGCTACGCTTTTGGCACAGTCTGGATTCATAGGCGGTCTTTTAAGCAGGGTTGGTTGATTGGGAACCATGTCGTCACACGTACCTACAAGCTATCCGCTGACAAATTGCAAAAACGAATCCCCTTGGAGGTTTCGCAATGACAGTAATATATTCTCCAATGTCAATCACTGGCGTCATTCCGTTTTCTGATGCATGCGTCGTCCTTTGAAAGACGATGTATTTGCTTGGTCAGCGTAACACTTACATTCCGGTTGTCTGATTATGAGTTCATTTACCTGCCAGTAGGCAAACAAAAACATTTTGGGCGCGACGTATATATAACCAGCACCACATAGTACTTTTACATTATCATTCACGTCTACAGTGTCTAGAGAAAAGAAAATTTCAAGGCTTTTAAGGCCAAATTTTATTGTATTACAGAATATACCCTCGTTGTTTTAACTAGAAATACACGCTAGATGGGTCATGACAAAACTAAACCAAAAAATGTTGGGACATGTCTCTTTCATTTCCTGCTAATATCGTCGCATCATGATACCTGCCGGCGGCCTCTGCTATGTTACTCCTCCTTCGCCGTCCAAATACCGCAGTCAAGTGATTGCCCGTCTCTCTCGCCCCTGTCATAATAAATTTAAAGAGGAAGAAAACAAGAGCAGAAAAGCTTCGTTCACCGTTTTTTTTAATTCATGGGTCGTATGATAATTGGATCTTATTATTAATATTACTATTCATGGCTGCCAAGGCAGCCTCCAAGAGAGTACTGTGGAGTCTGTCATCGCATGATTATTCCTACATTTGCGGCAGGGCTGCTGCGTGGCGCCGATGTTCTCCTCCACAAGATACGGGCTGGAGCATACCTCACCGAGGATGTGCTTCCGAAGTGGCAGGCATACGTAACAAAGCGCCATTTGCCTGCTGACAATGACTCACCGCCAGTAACAGCTATTATATACACCATCTGCATCACGTGCGTAACACCCACGGTGTATCATATGTCGTGGGAAGACCAGGCCCTACAAATTCAACGGCTCCAGTACATCCCCCCAAATGTTCAGCGTCTTTCAGAGTGAGCTAACCCAGTCGAAGTCGTCAATACAAGGCGGAGATTGGCTCGCTCAACAAGCAATAACCATTGCACGGAATAAAATCCCCCTCCTTCCTTTTCCTACGCAGGCCACTGTGTGCTCTTTGCCTCAATAAAGCTATTGATTGATTTATTCATTCGTGGTTCATGATTGCAGGGCCTTATAAGGCAGCCTCTTAAGCATGATTTATTTTTTTTGCATTCGCAATCTTTACGAAAACATCGCAACGAGAGCCCAATTGTTTTGTGTTATCATTTATTCCTGGTTCTTCACGGAACAGCAGGTGGTTTAGCTCCGTTTATTTTTCCTATATCTCGCCCTTTCGTGCAATTTTGATGGGTGCGTTGTTTTGGTTTGCTATTTTAAAAATTAAGCCTACGTATGCTCCCCGTAAATGAATGCGGGTACTCGAGCGCACGAACAAACGTTTTGCCTCAAACATGGCTGAGCTTTCTTTCGCCCAAAGAATGTGGACATGCATGTGTCAGCCTTTTTATTTGTGTTTTGAGGTTGCTGTCTACGTGTGTACTTCACGGCCAAGCTTTCTTTTGTGGCCTGATGTCTGATGCGAGGGACAGACAGAGAGAAATACGGGGACAGAGAGCCCGACAAAAAAGGATGGGCGATCCGGTGGAGAGTGACCAAGAAACAACTGCCCTTGCGGAGGGAATATGGACGGAACAACAGAAGCACCGGCAGGCGGACAGACAGGTACACAGGCAGACCGACAGAGAACCCCACAGACAGACGGGCGAAGGGATACACAGGCGGAGAGACCGACAAAGAGACGGACGGACGGAAGGACGGACAAAAGGACGGATAAATGGAAGGACGGAAGGACGTATAGAAAGACGCACAGAACGACAGAAGACGGACATAGAGAGACAGATGATCTCACAGACAGACAGATAGGGAGACCTCTTCCTCCGCTCCTTTCTGCCTTCATGTAACGTCTTCCAAATAACATTATTCCCTCTGCCAATGAACGCGTTTTTCTCTAAATGTCCTGCTTCTTTTGAGCAGTAAATGGATCCCCTGAACTTCATCGACCCGGTTTCTCCGCCCAAAATGTGACCCAAGTGAGACGGTCTAAGGAAAGGCATTTTCAAGGATTGCCTTCCACCGGGCAACGTCATACGACCACGCGCTTTGCTTTTTTTTTCTCTCTTTTTCTCCCTCCATATTTTAGGGAGGTTTTATTTTCGTGCAACATTGTTATTCAACCACACAAAACTGCACATTTACACAGAGCACAATCAGTTTCTTTCAGGTGATCAAATTCCAGTATACAGGAATCCACTTACTGTTATACTCTTCTGGAATATAGTCGAGGTCATCTGTGAAGAAATGAATAGGTCTTTATGTGTGAGAGCGGATGCTACAAAAATACCCAAGTCCACAGAAAATTAGGGTAATATGCAAAAGACATCCAACCAAGCAGTATAAGTACACATAATGTCTCTTCAAGAGATCAACGTTTATGAGATACCTGTCAGAACACGGGTATTGATTACGCTAAATATAAGCGCAGGTGAGAGCTACTGTTGTGCTCCGCAGAGCTTATTTCGATGATGGGCTCTCGTTTTACATTAAGTAAACAACATTTCAAAATACAGGCGTTATCCCCACATATTTTGAAGATGTTTTGAACGCATTTTTTACTTGAGTGACACAACCTAAAGACAATTTACCATAGGATACAAAAATTTCTCTCTGCAAAAAAGAGAAAATGTATTCAAAAAGTTAAAATGAAGGAACAGAAAAGATGTTTATTCGTTATCAATAAGAAGAGCGTGAGTCTGGAACCCACCGAACGGTTGGTTGTAGCCCAATTCGAAATCAAAACTCCAAGTAGCCCGAAAAGGGCATATCGGGCGTATTGACTAGGTAGTTGAACCCTTTACTGCTGACATTCAGTACAAATATCTAATATACGTCAAAATGTCACGAGGCAAAGTATCCAAGAAGATAAAAGTCCCCATGCTGTCAACAGGAAGGACGAGTCACGTTGCGAGGGTATAAAACCGAGGCCATTTTATATGCCGTCGAAAGCGGTACGTAATTTCATACATTTTTGCATTTCATTGCTACCCCGGCCATCGGCACTAAATAAGATTAGCAAGCAGTATCAGGGCAACTAATGGCCACGAACTTGGGGATTCACACAATTCAGAAGAGGCTGCTCCTAGTCCAATTCGAGCCCAAATAGGGAAAGCAAAACTGACGCAGCTTGGCATGGCGAGGGTACGCTATTTATAGGTGTTAATATTTTCCCTGTGGTTAACGTACCTTTAGACCCGGGTGTAACGAACCTCGGTTTGACCAATTCCGGGATTTACCAGAAGTTTTTAATCTCCCATTGTCATCCCTATTCAAAAACATGCGTTTGGGACCTCTATGTAACGAAGCCGTTCCTACGGTTAAACTTGACGTAACGAATTCGATACGCTGCAGAGTCATTATTTTTGTCATTTTTTCTAACCAAATCGGCCGGAGAAATGCACTGATTTAGCGAATTCCTCCTATACCACAAACTACCGTCATTTCCAACATGGGATGGCGGCGTCGGTGCGATACTTATGTGGTGCAAGGCCTGCCTGTCGGCGTGTAGTCACGCGTGTCTATTCCTCCCTCTGGTGTCCGTTCGTCCGTTATGAGTTATTTTACGTGAAAAGAAAAGTTTTGTTGTCCAAGAAAGTCTAGCAAGAAAAAATGCCGTCTCTGTCTCCGAGACGGAAGAACGTGGCCGCCAGGGACAGCCAAAAATTCGTACGGAAAGGAGCATCAAGTGCGCGTAACGGCGCCCTTTCAGCATGGATTTGGTTCTTGAAACTCTTTAGGGCTTCAAAGGAGGGTAAACGCAAAAGTTGTAGTTAAGTTATCTATGTTAATACTGGATTTGATTGGATGATCTCGCTCCTTTAGATTGCTGTCTAGTGCCCATGCTTCCGCAAAAGCCCCTGCCGCCAGTTACTCACTTTTGTACAGTGCATAATACCTTAAACTGTAAGTTAAACTTCGCTGCTGTCCATCATTTTGGGTTTCTTTCGGAATAATTCACATGAGCCTTAACTCGAAGCCTGCATGTAAGGAAAACATGCATGTAAAAAAATGTAAATTTTTGTCATCGTTGCCTCTCCAGATTTACCTTTGTTTTTCTCTCGATTGCGTTGGTAAAAAATTTTAGGCAATATTTAGGAACGGGCTCATCTGGATACCACGAAAGTCACGCTTGCACAGCTCTGCGTTCACCTGCTTCGTCTGCGCATATAAACTGCTCTGACCGTCACACGAAATATTGCATCAAAGACGAGCAAATATAGTTACCGGAAGGAAATTACATTCTCCCAGTGCTCCTGCTCCTGAATGTACCACTCCGATGTACCCTTCTCCCCACACCCCAACAAACGAGATTAGACGAGCATGCCTAAAACAACGAGAACGCGCTATTTTTGTGTTTATGAAATTCTGCGTCATCCTAGCGGTCGGTATTTCTATGTGCAGTCTAGTTTCGAAACCGTTTCGTGCGCGGACAGAGCGAAATTTCGGGAAAGAGAAGCTTTTAGAGCAACAGCAACAGCCGGGCACATTCATATGATTTCTTCCCCATATTCGTCAAAATGGCGCCTATAATGCTCTGTCTTGTTACTAGAACGACGATTGTTACATTTTAAGCAAATTATCGCATTGGACAGCACGAAGAAAAACTCTAGTGCTTTTTGTGTTTACTGAACTTTGCACCTACTCCTTCTCCCCCAAGTACACGGCGAGGAATAAGTAAAATGTTCAACGTGCAAACAAACTCAATGACTTGACTTAGTATACCTACATTATTCCGGTAAATAGTTAAAATTGGTCCGCTAAAATGTTATCTGTAACCTGCAATTGGCAAAACTTATTATGTTCCGGAATTTAGTTTACAAGAAAGAGACACAAAAGTTCGTTCAACGAAACGTTTGCTCACGGAAATACCCCCGCACCTGAACGACTAGACATCAACATGGTCGCGCACGCAAATAACACCCCGCCGAAATATCCGCCGACATCAATTTTTGTGCAGCTCAATTCAATGTATATAAACAATTTCGCTGGTAATTATCCGTGCAATGACACGAACGCTCACTTAAATGTCCCTAAACAATTACCCGGCGCGAAATTCCACGTACGAAGCGCTGTCGAATAAACCTATTCACAGCTGTAGACTCGTAAGCAACTTGGTACAGGCAGTATAGCGGGCCTACTTTGGTTTGTTCTGTTTACGCTTCACACTACCCTGGACCGGATCCTGAAACGCATGAACTGGGGTGGCTAAATTGCGAGGACGGTCAGAGCTCAAGTCAGTGCTCGTTGTAGTGCAGGATTTATCAACCGACAACATGAGCGAGCCTTGTTTGGAGCGTTTCCCAGTGCAATAACGGAGGGAGTCTTAAGGCTGTACCCTTTCTTGGTTCGCAAACTTTAGAAACCTTCGTACACTTCGGTATGGCTAATCCTAGCAACAGTGATCTCCCGCATGGAGGACCAAGTGATGGAGCAGCGCAGATTTGCTACTTCACCAAACAGGAGCACTGCGAGCTACGTACCCATTGCTGCAGGAGTGTTTGTCATTCTGGAAAATGTCGTTTGAAGAGTGGGACCAGGCTTATCAGCTGGCTGAGAAATGCGCAGGACTGACCCTCGTTGTTCGTGGCTGCGATGGTGCTTGTTTCACTGTCTGCTACTGGTTGGCTGCTGGTCTCGAAAAAACAATCATAGCCCCGCGGGCGATTGGCCAAGGAGAAGGCAAATAGGAAACAAACGTTATCAACTATCAAACAAACAAAAAATCCAAAACCAAACAAAAAAAATCAACTATCAAACAAAAAATCCCCCAGTATAGGCCACTGTCTCCTAGGGACATTGTAGGGTGACAAGCCAGTCACCCCAACCCCCGAGTCTACGGCCGATACAATACTGTTATGCCGAAAACGTAGGGCATACGTACATGAAAATGATGATAGCCTCTGGAGCAGAAAGGTATACAATCCCCATGAACAGAGTACTGAAGGAATGAACACGAGTTGAGAAAATATGCCGGAAAAGCATTCCCCGAACCCACAATACGCTAGATAACTCCACAAGTACAGTCTCAACGCAATAACCGACACTGTCTACGAGCCTGTCAGCGCGAATACGTGATGAGGATCACCGAACTCATTTCAGGAACACGAAACTGATCGCATGAATACTTGTGCTGGGGACGTGTAAATTTTCAAGCGGGTCCATGAGCCTTCTTTTAGTGTATTATACTAGCAGGGGCCGAATAGATTCAAACTTGTTCACCGTATGAGCTAGTTCTACGAGGACGAGGATGATGAACATCATGTTCCCTTGTGCAAGACATACCCAAACTGGGAATCGGCCTAACATTATTGGTGGGACAGGGGGAAAAGAACAGGCGTGGAACCAGAGGTGCTGTTAAAAAAATTTATAATGGTCAAAATTTTCTTCAATGCAAGTTTCAAAAAAGGGAACAAGAAAATTAGAAAGAATTTCAGAAAATGTTGCGCAAACGCACGATGTGAAGGTAGTTTGACTGGAAAGCTGCAAACGACAGCCACAATGATTACTCATGTGACGTCACTTAAATGCTCACACGTAGCTTTAAAGAGTGAAACCAGGGACAAGTGAAATCCACTCAACCACAATTTTTATTACTCCACAACGACTTTCACGGCTGGTTCATGGTCTTCTTCGGGCTGTTCTGCTGGCGTCTTCACATTCCGGGTCTACCTAAGGTATCCTGGAATGCACTGAAGGATGTGCTAAACCGGTCTTTCTTTTTATATATAAAAGCGTGGTGACGTCACTGCGTGAGTGCTATGCTGTTGGGTACTTTTGCACTCAAAATAACTTACGCATAGGTATTATTTACCGGTATGGCCAGTCCCCTTGTGTAGGCATGCGTCGCCTTCCTAATGATGATAGTGTAGTGGCGGCAGCTTCATCCGCCACCAGTGCCACTATCACCATCGCTACTGCATCCAACAATCATCATCAGCTGTGCTGGGCCAGGTCAAAAGTGCCACGCGAAACAGGATCGAACACGGTGGAGCTCCAGGGGCGGTCGTATGCCATCGCCGTTTTCCAGTTTCGGCGGGGTCTTGCACACCGGCATAATAAACGTAGTAAACCCACAACATCCCCCAGTCTACGGATTCCTTTCCTACAACAATTTCTGCTGACACCACAACATATGTGGTACGGGTTGGGCTTATATTTTATATTAGAGCCCTTTAGCTTTATGACACCATAACAAAAATGTTTTGGAGGTAGAGGCGTACGGCTTCTCAGTCAAAAAACGGGTATTCCACATGTTGCCGATTATGAATCGATAAGAATTTGCTATAGAACTTAGAACACGTCCCGAGGGCAGTACCCGCCTCGGACTACCTTTCTTTCGTCTGCTCCTACTGTACTAATGCCACATACCCACCTAAGAAGATTGTCCACGGCTTGTATTTGGTATAGCCAGTAGCAATGTGTTCTGTAGAAATTGAAAACAGTGACAAGTAACAGAAAGAAAACAACACAACGCTCCCTAGGGCCCGAGGAAGCCAAAATGTTTTACGAATCATAATGGGGGTTTTCTGGTAGCAATGATGAACTCACAAAACAGTATATTTGTTCCGTACTTTCCCTTGGCTGCTAACGCAGCATGAGGGAAGCACGAAAGTTTTATGTCAAATCGAAAGCCTTTTATTAAAACAGTTTTTTTTTCACTTTCAGAGAAAATGTAAAATTCAAACAAATAGTGTACTGTGGGTTTGCGTAGATAACAAAGCAGGCACCCGTCTGTTGTGCCTACTTTGAGCGGAATAATAATAATTTCTTTTGGAGGGCGGCATGTCATGGCAGTCGGGACCACTTCACATTGCCGGGGAATCGAACAAGATGAATTTCTTGAAATGTTGTGTCGACATATTGCGCTGTATTTAAACTACCGTGGGATAACCCCATGACTAAGGAATATCTCAAAGACGCGCCGCAGTTACGGTTGTCAAATTTGACCTTACCTGTAGTAGAGGGCCATGTAAACAAAATCCATTAATAAGTTCACCCTCCAATTAGGCAAAATACAGTATGTCCGGGAATCCAAACAGCACCTACAGATAGGGTGCGATTTAGAAAAATGTTCCGAAATGCTTTTACATGAAGCGATCCCAGATTTGACAAAACATGCACGCAGATCGGGTTTGAGCTATAAAAATTACATGCGATATGGTCTAGACATTTTCGACGGCCAGCACCATCGTCAGAGTTTTGCCTCAACAATGGGAGTGTAATTGCCAAATCTAAATAAAAAAGCGCTAATAGAACAGACGCCAAAACCTGGAGTAGCTTTATATATCGAAGCATGGTGTAAATAACATGATCTGCTGAATCTCTGGCTTCTTGTTCATCGACTTGTTTTCTCTCTTAATAAAAGCTCACGCACCCAACTAGAGGGATCGACTTGGTGGCTGTGTGTTGGACGAGAACATAGCAAGATAATATTTGATTTCCTCAACTTCTGAAACACCTAGAGCACGTTGACAGCACAAAACGTACGAAGGATGTCAAAGAATCTTCCATAAATGTGAAGGCAAAAGCCTAGTTAGACTTGGTTACCGGCTGCTCAAATGTTACGTGAAACGTTCGTGTCGCTCTGGCTGGACCACTAGAGGAGCTTCATCCATGGCCTCTTCGTTCCGACAGTGGTTGCGACAAGACGTTTTTTTGGTGTTTTCGGTGACAGTAAATTAAAAGGCATAGAAGAGGTTGCAACATTTAGCTTGGCATAGAGCTCACCTGCATACAACCGCGTCCTGGGAGGGGTGTAAGTAGAGATACGTGGAGCAGCGAGGAAGCAGGCAAATAGAGGATGAAGAAGAGCATAATATAAATTTTAACAGGGTAAAAAAAGTAAGAATATGCAGGGTAAGTTAGGCCAACACATTAAAAATTCCGGGCACGTCGCTAAGTAGAGCTTTATTTCGGGCGAGGGTCGCTGTGTGAGGCGGGTCGCTTCCGAGTAGTAGAGCAGCTGGCTGAAGACTGCACGATCAGTGGCGGCACGGCGCTTCTGGAAGTGCAGGCCCTGCTTTGCTGGACAGGGAAGCCCTTTACAATAGGCGTCCTTGTAAAATTTGTATCCCCGGCTCCGCTTGTGGGCAGAAGTGGAGCAGCTTTTCAATCGTCTCTACTTGTGCACCGTCGAACCACGTGCGAGTGTTCTTGCACCCGTGCCATTGCAAGCACTGGCAGCGTTCGAGCTGTAGTTGGGCTGGACAAGATGGCTGGATTGCCGCGGAGACGAAGCTCCTCGCTCTAGGGTGCTCGTGGAATACCGCTGTCGCATGTATGATAGTCGCATGAGCGTAAAGGCGGTTTATAAAAGTTAAGAGTATCGTGTATGGGGGTGTGAACAATTTAAGAACATGATAACTAAACCGGAAAAGCGTACTGAACGGCAGAGTAGACAACAAAGAGAACACTCACCCTGACGCAATGGAAGCGCCACCCACCAAGCGCTTCCGTCGCCTTGGACGATATGAAGCGCCAAAACAACCATGACAGTCACACACAAGGCTCTACACCCTAATTCTTTTCGTAGCCGATGCCTTTATATATACTGTGATCCCTCATTAGCGCCAACTAAGATATCTCCAAGTATGGGTTAAGTCGGAACTTTTTTGCCGCTGCATTTTCCTCTCATAGGCGCTATGTAAGTGCCCCCGTTTTTATCAAAACGTTTATTTCGGGGACCACGGATACCTCAAAATGGTGGCAGAGATGATACAAAGCAAAATCCGCTACAGGCAACTTATAACGTCTACGTTCCAATTCTTAACTCCCACTAACCGTAGAACGCTGTTGTGAACGGCAAATGCATGATATACGAGGCCGATGCTCCCGTTACCGTAATTATGAACGATGCTTACATTGTTTAAGATAGGTGTGGACAATGTAGCTGTTCATGACGACACAGACGAGCCTCCAGAACTGCCTACAACGACAGGAACAACAACGAATCTGTTCCTGCTTCGCAACAAAGTAGAGTGTGGATGGGGTAACCAACAATTTTTTCGATGTGTTCATCTGCTCGAGAACGCTTTTCTAAGACTAGATGCGAAATAGAAACAGGCCAGCATCACGCAGTTATTTCTACTGCAATAATGGAATTCTTTCTTACTGTGAACGTTTTTGCCTTTGTTACGAAAGATAGGCTGTGCAGTGCACCTCTATTTAACCACTTTACATGTCATGCAGTTGCTTGGCCACACATTTCTGAAAGTTTGCTTAGCACGAAAGTCTACGTATCGAGAAAGCCACAGCGGATTTTATGAATTCGAGATACCTAGGAATTTCTGTGTACACAAAACACTTGCCTACATCGTAATGGGTATTTATTCACGTCACGTTTGATTAGAACAATCATGTTCTTTTTTTGATATGGCCAATTATAGAGCTGCCACAATGATCCTCCACATGCTGACACAGGAGGTCAAAGGAGGTTTTAATATCCCTCGCCTGAATAAATTTCCATCCCTCTGAGCTGTTCTTATCAGTGGTGCCGTGTTTTTTTTTCATTGCGGCGCCAGACTGCTGGGCCTACGTACCTTCTCCCACACTATAATTAAATACCGGACATGACGCTTTCTGCGCACGCTGCAAAGCGATGTTTGTGTTTTTGTTGCAGCTAGGCTTAGTGGATACGTCAGGGTTTGTCAGTTTGCATAGCTTCGCAGTTCGTTTGGTGCCGAAAAAGCTACCATTACCCTCGACGGCGCAGCTATCTTTTTACACTTGTTGGAGAGTGCGCAAGTATATTGCACGGATATTTTTGCATTTCCGCAGTCGTTGGTTCATTATCTCGTTTTACGCCTTTTGTGGCTGGGCTACACTTGCAGCTGTTGAGCAGTTTCGCGTGGATTCTGAAGACCCGTGATGCGCAAGCGCAAGAAGCAGCGAAGTAACACAGCACACAGGTGGCGCGCCCGAGCCGCCAAAGCCACGGGCTCCGCCACCGCCGCGAGGGCCTCACTGGTCTGCGCATTCCAGAACAGTGACGTCATAGCCGCGGCAGACACACTGGCGCAGGCGCGTGCCCAGCTGTGCGCTTCCGTTATGCAGTAGCCAAGTCTGACGCTGCGCCGAACCACCGAGCAGGCTTTGTGGCAATAGAGAAGCAACCAGACATTCAGCCAAAATCAATATACATGCGTCACATAATGCGTATAACGTGTGTGGGTTTTTGAAGCAGCAGTAAGCATGATATTCAAGCTGATCCTATGAAAACAAACCTAATCATAGACAACAAGGCAACGTAATAATAACCAGCTGAACCTTAGCTCACGCTACGTATATCCTTGCTAAGCCAAGCTGAGCCACTGCTATTTTTTTCTTTGAGCAGCGTGTTACCTACTGAAGCAAAAACATTTTTTCGCCGATTACCTTCACACAAGCGTTTATCATGAGTGTCGAAACTGTGGCCCTTTAAATGGGGCGCGATAGATTTCCCAAAAATTTGGAACAGTTTTTCAATTACCATTTTCGCCAGCTTGCAATGTGCAGAATTGATAGGGGAGGGCCCAGTAGTTTGCTCGTGGCCTATAGAACCACCAGACGTGTTCATGTTCAGCTCTAAAACGGATATACAAAAACCACATGAACAAAAAAGTTCCTGCGTTGTCGCAGCCGCCACTTTCCGTAGTGGCGATTTCCCGTGCAAGCCGGGTGAACTTATCTGGTGTTGTGGTCCCCCACAATTGCCGAACGCCCGGTCGGGGAGTCACCTGTACCTATTTTACCTGTGGGGGCCCGGCGCTACTGAGGCACACGAATGCACAATGTGCCTTCCACAGCCATGGGGGACGCTGAAATCGCAGAAAACCGCCAGACGCATTCAACCCCGGCATGGCGGCGACGCGGCTTGACGGTTCGGGGCCTCGCCGGATGGACAAGGGTCAGGGGCCCCTCGTAAGAGTAAAAATTTACGCAATCTTCCCGCGAGGGGGACCATGGGCAGATGCGACGCATCGTGGGGGGGGGACACGCTGCGTAAAATGGAAACATAACAACAATGGACATGCTAACATAACAGAAACGCAACGGAAACCCACATAGTCTCCATTCAAATCATCGGTGATCATCGGATGTCATCGGCGGAGCGGCGAGGTAGAACGGCGGCGGAACGACTGAATGGAGCGGCGCAGTTAACGCGTTTATATGTAGCAGAATGAGAGCGAGCAGCGCATGTGCATGTGTTTAACCGAGCGCTAACGCGCGCTGACACACAGCTGGCACGGTGACGGGAGCGAGCTCCAGCGAGCGCTAAACGCAGATGGCGCTGCGGTGAGAGAGCGGCGTTAGCGCGCAGCTGGCGCGGCGAGGAGAATGGGGGAGAGACGTGAGGACTACGCCGACGACGGCAGACAAGGCGACATAAAGAGATGCGTCGCATCTAAAAACAGCTTTCCAGGCGTGGATTTCCCTTTCAAGAATCCGCACTCGACAAGGGGGGAGGCCTGTAGCCATTAAACAAACCGGTTCCTGCCCGGCGGTGGCAGGATTCAAACCCGGTACCTCCCGCATCCGAGGTGAGTGCTGTACCTCTGAGCCATCGCTGCTGTGTGAGCCACCGCGCACTCTTTGTGGCAATAGAGCAACAAGCAGACATTGAGCAAAAATGAATATACATGTGTCACATATACCGTATACCAAGTGTGTGTCATTGAAACAGCAGTAAGCATGACAATCAAGCTAATCTAATGATAATCAAGCTAATCCTAGACAATCAAGGAAGCTAAGAATAACCAGCTGAACCTGAGCTCAAGCAACGTATATCCTGAGAAAGCTGAGCTAAGCTACTGCTATTTTTTTTAATTCTTTGGGCAGTGTGTTAACTACTGAAGAAAAAAAAATGTTCGGGAATTACCTATAGACAATCGTTTATGATGACTGTCTAAATAGTGGCCATTTAAATGGGGCACGATATATTTACCAAAACTTTTGAAACAGTTTTTCATTTACCCTTTTCGCCGAGTTGGAATGCGAAGAGATGAAGGGAAAAGCCCCACAATTTGCTCGGGGCTTATAAAACCACGAGGCGCGTTCATGCATAACTGCAAAATGGATATTCAAAAACCAAGTGACAAAGTTTTCGGAAGTTGTTCAGTTTATTCAAGCGGTGTTAGGCACTGCTTTACGTTTGTTTCTACAGTAAAAGCCAATTTCAAAAGCACCTGTCGGGTGGAATAAAGATGAACTTAAAATCATCCACGAAGCTAAAGATGTTATCAACGAGTGCCCCTTCGAGGAAAGCCTCCTTCGAAATAACGAAATAAGGGGACAGCGAAAGCACATCCATGAACGCCTTATCCAAAAGAGAGGTAGAATACCTGTTACAGTGAGAACTACCCATGAGGCGTACCTGGTGGTAATCGCGCGTTCGTTATAGAAATGTTTTGGCAACCAAGTAGCTCATACACATGTTCAATCTGTGTGACTGAACCAGTCGTTAGTTGCGCTTCTTCCGTTGTTTCCTTGCTGATTAGTATGCTTCTTATCTGAGATTATGCGGTTTACAATTTAGCTTCAAGAGTAGCTGAAATTGGTTTGTCGGGCTAAGAAAGAAAGAAATCTCTTAGAACCGATACAGTACGCTATGCAAATTCCCTATTTGTCATGGTGTGGTTGGATATTCCGTATTTTAGAAGTGCATGAAAGGTAAAGATATAAAAGTTCTGAAGAAGAACCGCAAAGTAGTGCAGTAGTGTTTTCAAAGGCAAACACGTGGTACTCGTCTATTCTGCTTTGAACACAAGATGGTAGTTTGGTACGAAGTATCGAATAATGCATGTCGTTTATACCCGTGTAAAACGCGTTTAATCACTTGTTCGAATGTAACGCAATGATTAAGTAAGGGTCATTCAAAGGCAAAATACCGTATTTTAGTACGAGCACTTTGGCGCCCAGTACAGGTGTTTAGCGTCGGCGGCGGCGAAAGCGAAACGATGTCCGCGAAGCGAATTGGTCGAACGAGTCATGCTAAGCCAAAAAAAAAACGGTGGAGGAGCGTCTAGCAAATCTGGGCCCTTAGAACGACACGCGCTGCTTTGGCGTCACCTCCCAGTGCGTTAACATGGCTCAATGTGTAACTCTACCTTCCCTCCACACTTTCGTCATGTGTCACGGTCGCATGCGCCCTCCCTCTGACACTTTTTCCAGAAGATCCAACTGTGATTCTGGCTCATCCGAACCACGTGGAATTTGCGTGGGAGGTACAAACACGCTTTGCAAAAAAAAGGCCCATCTCCCCGCGAGGGGTACTCGAGTAAATGCGTCGCATAAGGGGTGGGTGTATTGCGTTAACGTTTAGTGTTTGGGGAGGTGGTGGTAGTGAATGCGTTGTATCAGCAGCTTCTTGACGTAGTTTGAATGAGTCAAAGATATAAGGCGCGTTCGTAGCCTTTCATTCTGGGTCGGTTTTGTGGCGCAGTGGGAAGAGCACCTTGTACCTCGCGTTCCGCCCACAGGTAGTGAATGCGTTGCATCATCAGCTTCTTGGCGTAGTTTGAATGAGTCAAGGATATAAGGTGCGTTCGTAGCCTTCCATTCTGTGTCGGCTTTGTGGCGCAGTGGGTAGAGCACCGTCTACCTTGCGTTCCGCCCGCAGGGTCGTCGGAGTGAAACCAGGCGCCGGTAAGTATAATTTTTTATATAGTGTAGGGGGAGGTTTGCGGACCTGTTGTTGAGAGCGAGGAGGGTAGCGTGATGCGGGAGAGGAGGAGTGGGGGAGAGGACGCACCTGGAACGGCTGTTGCGGACGACGAGGCACGCCGACACTGGGTGACATCGTGAGTTAAATAAATGCTCTGCATTTAAAACATGCTCGGCGGCCAACTGCGGCGGAATAACGGCAGAGTAAAGAGCGCCGCGGTGGGTTTGCTGTGCACGTTGTCGCTTCCAGAGAACCAGGTGATATTAGCCGTGAACCGAGAAGACTGAAGTTCACGCATATTTGGCCTTAAAGAGTACAGCAATCGTCAGTGCTTCTTTCTTTGAAGAACAATGCAATGAGTTCTTTTTGCACTTCATTTTCAGAAGTTTTTACCCTGAAGAGAAGATCAATCATGTCACTTTTGACACAAAAACGACTTTCACCTAATCAGGCTTGCCATTCTCTATTTCCACAGCTACACAGGTCAGGATTCGCGCGTTGCAGTTTTTGCCTTGAAGTTTTACAGTGGACAAGCTTACGTCTTTGTTTGGTTTAAACACAGAACAACAGCCTCACGCGCCTTCCAGTTAAACTGCCCGGACGATAGAACGGTGAAACCGCCCTCCTAATGAGCTAAAATATGCGCATGTCACACTGTTTTCACAGTTGCATACTTGGTTTTACAGATAGCGTATAGATGAGGGTGCTAATGTTTTCAAAGCATCGACGCCTTCAGAGACGCACCAAATTTTTTTTTGTCTGAGTGGTATTGCGGGAAACGCGTCACACCAATGTGAACACCTCGAGTCCTGCAGTTTGTGTACCGAAGCAAACTTCGGTACTAGAGAGACAACCTGTGTACTAAGCTGCCATTCAAAACTCTTAAATGAAGCGAACTTGCCCAAATGTCGACCGTGTCACGAAAATGCGATATACAAGAAAGAAGACACCAGCAGGCGCTGCCATACTTGCCTTTCTCATATTTTTTTTGTTTGCGCTAAGTATCTTCTTTTACGACATTGCGAGTGCCATTGCCTTTGCTAGGCTTAAGGATACCCTTACATTTTGTGTGACGACGCGGCAATCAAGGGCAAGCTCTATATACGAACGCCCTCAGTACGTTATGGTATCGCTGAACCTCAAAAGCCTACACACACAAAACAAGCATATCACACCAATGTGAACACCTCGAGTCCTGCAGTTTGTGTACCGAAGCAAACTTCGGTACTAGAGAGACAACCTGTGTACTAAGCTGCCATTCAAAACTCTTAAATGAAGCGAACTTGCCCAAATGTCGACCGTGTCACGAAAATGCGATATACAAGAAAGAAGACACCAGCAGGCGCTGCCATACTTGCCTTTCTCATATTTTTTTTGTTTGCGCTAAGTATCTTCTTTTACGACATTGCGAGTGCCATTGCCTTTGCTAGGCTTAAGGATACCCTTACATTTTGTGTGACGACGCGGCAATCAAGGGCAAGCTCTATATACGAACGCCCTCAGTACGTTATGGTATCGCTGAACCTCAAAAGCCTACACACACAAAACAAGCATATCACAGAGATATGTTGGCCAGCACCACTGAGAATATAGGTTCCACTCTGTGCCTGCATGTGAGTGCTTAGGATAACTCGTCTTGCACGAACTGTGCTTAGCCAGCCAATGTATATTAATCCGTGTATGGACATAATATCTAAAAAAATACATCTGTTCTGGCAATCACGACATTCGAATCAACGCGATTTAACCTTATAAGTTAATCGTACTATTTTTGGCTTGTGTTGATAGGTACAGTAATGAACACAGGAGATCCTAAGATTAAAATGTGAACGACAAAACAATAACAAAAAATAAAATATATTTTGCGGAAGCGTGCCATAAACGCTATTTAAATATGTGGAAAGCGTTATTTCCCAGATTTGTCACTGTAAAGAAGTCATGAGTCAATTTCGCTGGCACAGATAAAATTGCGACATTTATGTGTTCCGGGTCATGTTTTACGGTGCGTTTGGTATATCTTTGTAAGTACTATCTTGATAAATCTAAATATGAACAACGGGCCGCGTTGCTCTAAGTACGTGTCAGGCATACCGGCGACGGGCCGCGTATGCGCTGTACGAACGAGACATGAGAGTTAGTGACCATCCTCGATACGTAAAGACCATGGTCTTTCCATCGTCCGTTGGGCGGTCAGCACGACATCAGAATAAATATAGCAGCGTGCGCCGTTTTCACCTATCACAGCAACAAAGGTATATAACGCTTCACCAACGCTTAACAAACGCGGGTAACCAACGCGGTGATAAGGAAAACCAAAACGCTCACACGCCGAAAGACGGCGTTTCCATATCAACGTTGGACAGAACCTCTCGTAACTTGTTCACATTCCGCGAACGCTGCCCGTCGGCAGGATGCACGGCATCTACTGAAAGCCACACGCTCCGCTGTTCGTATTTCAATTTGTTACGATAGTACATGATATAAGGCATGCTCCGTAATTTTTCGAATTTAAATGAAACTTGACATGAACTATCCGTGACTTTTTTTTTCTCACGCCTTACTGATAATATTTTTGTTCCATATTTTGGTAAATGTTGTGTGTTTTTATAAGAAAAGATGATCAGAAAAATACGTGTAACAAGAGGGGGACGCAGAGCCAAAGCATTCTTTTAGGTATGAGGAACTGAGTTCCATCAGATATTATCTAAAAGGTGATTTGTGATATATAATCTCAATTATTGTGGTGGTGAACAAATTCCAACTTGCCCATATAATCACTTCAGGATTATTGCCCAAGAAAAAACTATATGTTCACGGGTGCATTAGGAGATGTTTAACTGCTAACCCACTTAGATAGAAACGAACAGGAGACTCTCAATGGACCCTACGTCACGCTTTCAACAGTGCAAACACACCTGCGCGGCTTTAAGTTTATACTTCCCAGAATTTCGAAGAGACATATTGTGGGTACATATGAAGCGCTATGCTGTCAGATACCCGAGAATGATTGGGAAAAAGCAAGGGCGCTCTCTTCAATATGTCTCATTGTGCAGCGCTTAATTGCGTCTATACTTCGGTGGCAGTTTCCTTGCCTGTTGGCAGCGAGCGTCCCAGTTTATTTGTCGCATTTCCGTTGACGAGGCACCCTCCGTAGGTGCGTTGCGCCACCCTTTTCAATGTCTCTGCCAGCACGTAGAAAATAGGCGTTTTTTTACTTTTAGATGGCGTAGGGAGTGAAACTGACGTACTCAACGTTCCACTTTCAACCACACCACTGTACAACAAACCTGCATTGCTTTAAAAGCACTCTACTACCATTAGGGTGCACTTGGAGGCACCAGTGCCGGTTTGTACCGCGGCGTGCAGGAAGTAATTGGTACGTCGCGGGAAAACGAGAAACCTTGGCGGCCTAAAATGTCTCGACGACCGGCGAAAAGAACCTCCTGAGTAGCCCCTTTCCAGCGAGAGACAGCACAGTCCCCTTCGCGTACTCCCAGCTCGAGTCGATAGAGAGTGACTATACATGATATTTATTCCCGCGTAGCTGTGCTCATATTTCAGAGTTTCATATATTTGCGCGAAGCGATTACTGGATCAATGGACCTCAAACTTTATTACAATAGATGGGGGTGAGTGCCGGAACGTCCATTTAACACGGTTGTATGATGTCAAGAATCATACCAAACATGCTGAGGTCCATCTGAACAACGCCCATAGTTACAAAGCCTGATTCGGCCGTCTCACAGGCTACCCTCATGTGATTTAGGTTTGAGGCCCTTTAAAAGCGCACGTATGCTGCGGACCAGCCATTGCGCTCAGGCGCTTTCAAGTCGTCCGGCTCTCCAGTCGTGCTCTGAGAAAGTTGCTGCGCGGGAAAGTATCAGCGCTGCTAACCGCAGTATAATCGTCTTCGACAAAAACGCAATACGTATGTATAACGCTAGACGTGTGCACAACGCGCTATACGTAGGGCTTCTTTGATAACAAGGCAAAATTCGTGCACAGCGACTTCACGGCTCACACGTACCATCACAGCTTCAAATACTTGATGGGGAGCCTCATACCTCCTCGGATATACTCCGAGTTCAAGGCAGTGTCGCTACAGTGAAACATCGCTCAGGGCGTGAAATATTTCAGTGCAATTTCACCTCCCGTAACGAATTTGTTTTCTGTTAGAGACCCTCGGCGTTCCGACAGATAACGGTTCATCAGTGATCAATGGCATTTTCATTGGCAGGATGGAAGACTGAAAAGGAAGAGCATGATGGCAAATTTGACGGCTGCCCGGTACGCCGAACTAACGTGCTTTAGGGTGAGCTCCAACTGGCCCGCTGTTTACCTGTATGTGCCGCTCACAAGCTTCAGGCCGCCATAAAAGATGCTATTCAGCATGTGTCGTTATTAAGTATAGTAACTTATGCGTTATTAAACTACATTTACTACTATTTTTATGAATCATTTGGGTCAAGCTTTGGCAAACAATTCCCAATATATGTGAATAGGAATGTATTGCTGTTGCTGCCGTTGTCTCTGCCTGATGACGCACGGCGTCAGGCATCGTCTTAGGCAACCTTTTGTACCTGTAGCGTGATCTCCCACCCTCAGCGTGCACTTGGCCACGCAGGGGTGTTCCGAGACGGGTCTCGTAAGCCGTACCCGTGGCAAGCTCGTGTTCCTGGCTGTGGGCAGGGAGTGCTACGGTAACTAGTTTCGTAGCGTATCTCGCCGACCCCCACGTCTTATTGTGCAAGGTGCACCGACACTCCACTCTATACAGGCAGGCGTCGTGGGGCTCTGGTCCTTTCCCATTTATCTCGCCGTGTATATTTTCCGTCCGCCCCGAAGCACATTCTCTTATATTTCTTAGATAGGCAGTTGCTTTGATACGCCTTGAATCACTCCCTTCACAGTAACCTCGGGGGCTAGCCCGTACAGTTCCTCAAGATGTTCTGTTCCTTCGACCATGATGTTGGTCACTCGGAACAACTTCTTCGCAAGTTCTTTATCCAGAGTGCTGAGGGTTGTCGTGTTTTGGTTCTGTTCGACCATGAACTTAACGTTTGCCTGATGCCACGTTGTGTTTGGGCCTTAAGCAGAGCCAGCTGCAATTCAGACGGTGCGAGCTTGCCCACATTGAGTCCATTTTGCGGCCAGAGAACTCATTTCCATTCGTCCAGGTGAAGAAGCACTGGTGTGGGTGATCGCTTAGTCCTTCTCGTGGTTGGGTTCCTTTTCTGGGAGAGAAAGGCTGCGTCTGCCAGTTCGTATGACTTAGCTGTCCTCGGTCCCCTCGGCGCTGTACCTTCGAGACGTTAATATTCCATTCGCCTGCCGCTGGTGCATCCTGCTTTTCCTCGATGTCGTCGTGTTGCATTTGGTTGTCTTGTCCTACCATATCTTCATTGTCATTCCTCACGCACACAGGGGTCACATCGTCGGTCCAGGAGTGGACTGACCACCAGCCTGCGTAAGGCTTAGTCCGCGCGACCTAGAGAGTGCCTCTAAATTAAGAAAATTAGCGCTTACCAGCGCAATTTTAACGCCTCCGGGGGCCCTAAACATGTTTCAATTTGATGTCCCTGCAGAAAGAGTACTGGTAAGGTCTTTACATGTTAGCGTTTATCTATACTTGGACTTAAAGTCGCAATATTAACTTTTTCTAGGTCCTTACTTTGTTTTCGGTGCTAAATTATGAAGAGCTTGTACAAAAACATCAGTACCACCTTGCACAACGTTTATCTTACCAAGCTAAACTCTACAAACGCCATATACGTCCCTAAAACGTTTTCACCCCGCGTGTGTATATATATATATATATATATATATATATATATATATATTTATATATAGAATAAGGGTTGGCAGTATAGAAAACCTCGGAAGGCAAAGGGTTAAATGCGTTAGGTCATTGAAAGATATGAATAATTTTTTTAGTCATAAAGAAAGTGGTGAAAAAATTCCCGCGGGATGGGATACGAACCCACCAAATCCAGAATACCAGTCTGGTGCATTAACCACTACGCTACCGGCGGGACTGTTTCCCCACCACTTTCTCGGGTATTTATGTTAAGCTATTTTTTTGTTTCCCGCACTTGGGAGTGGTAGCCAGCGCCACTCAGACTGCTGGGGGGGGGGGGGGGTGGGTAGGGGACTTTATTTTAACCCCCGGGCCCTGCCTCGACACCACTTTCTTTCTGACTCAAAAAATTCTTCATATCTTTCTATGACCTAACGCATTTACCCCTGTGCTTTCCGAGCTTTTCTTAACTGCCAACCCTTATTCTGTCTTAATTCACTGGGCCCCTCATTTCCCATTTTCTGATTCGCTATATATATATAAATATATATATTTATTTATGGCGATCATCATCAGCAGACAAAGCTGACGCAAAATATACAAGGGCCTAATTTGACCAGCGCCCCTTCAGGCTTTGCATACTTCATCATCCGCCACAGCAAATTCTTAGTTAAACGTTCCCTCGCCGTTGAAGAGCTGCACTACTTCTTCTCGTTTTTGTATTTTAGGCGATTGCATTCTCGTTTGACAGCGCAGAGCGTGACTTGATAAGCAGCCTGTTCCTCAGGGTCCGGAACTTTTCTGGCAGCCAGATTACTGATCACAAAGCCGAACAATGCAGTCTAGTCTATCCGCCATATTCAAGCAATGCGAAGGATGGGGAAAGATATTGAATGAATAAAACGAAGAGGCAATTTCTCTTTCAGGACACGAATCGACCCCACCATACAATATGCAAAATAAATTTAGTTTGGAATTCGCCAAGTATTCCACACGCGGATGTGTACGTATAACACCAGACACAATATCAACAGCAATGCAACGTGCTTATACACACAGCCAAGAATATCTTGGGATTCTCCCGCGCGAAATTAAGGAAGGCCTTGTCCTCACTAACATTACTGCTTCACAAATCTATTGTCCCCCCGAAGGACGAGTATGCTGCCCTTATTTGGGACCCGTGTTTTACAGAAAAAACAATAACTCTGTTCGCGTATTCGATGTACAAGTATGCCCTCAGTAGTGCTGCATGACCGGGATTACGCTTATCTGAGTGACACCCTTGCACGGCCAAGTAAACCAAAAATTTTACACATCTGCAGACCGATGAGTGATAGCAGTTGCTGTTTGTGTGTATACCTTGTAATAATAAACCGCAACGTGGGAGCATGGTGTATTTATAATACTAATGTTTTCTTCGAAATAAATCTCAACCCCAGGGTTGAGACAAGGAGTTGTCCGTTTCCCCCTTGTATTGACAGCCAATGTACTGACAGCAGGTGAGAATTCTGTAAGAAAGATACAGGAGGGTACTGACAACGACTAGGGGTAGCTATAATTAGTTTCCTTCACTCGAAGCGGCGTCCGCTGGGGCACCGACTATTACGGTCTTTGCTACTCGACGGTCTCGGCAGATCCCAAGGTTGTCTGCAAGTGCATGCTAACTCTGCAGCCCCAAACGCATGCACCATATTTCCCACGTTTTGACGCGTCGGCGTCGTCCGCGTTTTACGTCCGGAAGCATAGGAAAGTGGGTGGCAGCGTCCGGATTTACTTCATATTTCTGTGTTTGAGGTCATTTCGATAAGCAGAAAATATTACATTTCTTTTTCTCACGGTGGCTGTATTGAGACAAATTGCAAGCTGTTTTTATAGAAAAGAGCGCATTCTATTCCTGGCTAGATTGAGATCAAGCCGGAGGTGTGGAATCTCGATAGTTCTTCGAGTCGAATCACGTAGCTCTGGCTACATCGCTGGTAGTATTCCTATGGTGTGGCTCGTCTGCACGATGCATGCGTGACAAACAAACGTCATCAACTCCAGAATTCCAGCGGCGCATTCCATCGTGGCTACCGTAGCTTGTGTAGACGATATCGGAGTATGCGATAGCTTTGCTTCAAAATAAAGCAGCCTTGCCTACATCGGCTGTAGTTCTAGCATAATTGGCCCCGTCTACAGGATTGGGGCTGCATGAAGAAGCAGCATCACGGCCAAAATTTCTTAAATACAGCAAATCTAGACGCCCAGGAATCGTAGAAAGCAGGAATGTTTATTGACGATGTTTGTTAGTATACTGAATTCTTAGCCTCCCCAAATGCTACGGCTGTAATGGCGTAGTCGGTGGTTGTGTGGTTTGTGTGTAAAAGTCTATGGTTCAAATCTCCGTCGCTCTTTTTTTTTCTTGGTGGTGGTATGGTGATGTTGTAATCACCTTTACAAAAAACTGTGCGCCTGTTCCTCGCCTTTCAACAAGTGACTTAGCTTGAGTAACATGGCAGCGCTGAACTTGCTTCACGTTTTGAATTCACGAAGCAGTCGATCGGTACATAACAAGTTAGGAAACTAAGTAGCACGTACGGAAAAGTGCCGTGCGTGCGAGGTGCGTTTTTGTTTATGCCAGCTGTCTTATTTTGCTCAGATCTGACGTGGCGATGACCTAAATACATTTCGCACTATTTCCCTTTACCTTCGTGCGCGCATTCGGGTGCAAACACAAACAAAATCGACTAAAAAAAGTTGCGAGCCGGCATTGTGATATTCATGCGTAATAGCCGCTGTATCCTGGATAGTTACGCATGTGAATAGGCCATTTATGTCGAAAAAAGAAAAACATCGCTTCAGTTGTTAGCAGAGTTGATGGTTCCGCGTTCGCCATTGCACGGCAGAGAGCCGCCGGTTCTTTCCGGAAGCTCTGGTCTTTTCCTTGCCGAATTGGGGAGGTAGTTTTCCCTCGTAGCTTACCATATTACTCGTGCATGCATACGTAAGACTAATCATGCAGCATTTAATCGCCTGTCAGCTATGCATGAACGCTCCGTACATGTCAGCGTAATGGTTGTATCCCAACAGACATGAAACTTTGTCGTCGAACTGAAGATCCGCTTTATTTGCGATTCCACATAATCATAGTGGCGCTAAAAAGCACCGTGAGGGCGTCTGTTGGTTCTGTCTGATGGTACGCTGGCGCCGCTGATTACCAACAAGGCGACTGTTGCCGTTCACTGATCGTGTGGTGAGCCGGTGAACGCCATCACGGTTAAACTCCCTATTGAAAGACTACGCTGTTCGGACGATAGACTGCCGACAGACCTTCTTATTGGCTCCATAAACGCCATCAAGGTTAAACTCCCTGTTGGAAGACTAGGCTATTGGGACGATAGAGTTCTGACAGAACTTCTTCTTGGCCCCGCAGGCGTGGTGTCAGCCCAACAAGAAAGTCTTGTTGGAGTTTTTATCCGGGAGTGCACCCCGCACAAGAGCAAATGCTTCAAAAAAAGAGTGGGTCTCCTTTGGACTGGTTAAGGCCGAAGGTCTCTTTCTAGTGCTTGTGTACATCATTGCACAGCCAAGTATACTGTTTGTCAAAACACATCACTTAATATAAATAAATATACATCTACAAAGTATACCGCTAAAGAATAGATTGGAGAACAGCCTTATCTAGATGGTTATGTCACAGTGGAACTTTTTTATTTTTCAGAAGAGGATAACCTCTTTCTCATCGCAATAATTTTTTAAGCCCTGGCTATTGTCATTATAGTCATGTTTCAATTTTGGCGGTCCGTACCAATGTGTGTCATTTTTGAAGATCATTTGAATGGGTTTATGTGAATGTGAGCACAACCTTAAATCTGGTGCCCTATGCTTCCCTAAGATATCACGGCCATTAGTGAGGCGTAATAGGTGGCCGGTAAAAAGCGCAAAGGCTTATGGGTACGTCGTCTGCTCCAGCCACTTCCGCTTCCTTATCTCGCCTGGCCTCCCGTACGCCGGCGGCGTTCACGCGCTTGTTTATTTGTCACAGAGTGCTTACCTCTTAGAGAAGCCCCTAGTAGGATTCATCGTTGTTACACATTGAATGCGCGATGCATGAGCGTTTTTTTTTTTTGCTGCAAACAGATAAACAACAAGCACACGCGCGTGTGAAAGCCGTCGGCGTATAGAAGGCCAGGAGAGCTCTCGAACAGGAAGTGGAAGAACTCCGTGGTAGCAGGAAATGCACCCAAGAGGCTTTGCGCTTTTTACCGGTCACCTATTGGATGCACGTATTGAAGGAAAAAAACGGTTGGTATGCTATTGACGGTACCAGTTGAAAACATCCACCGACACATCATGTGGGCTTCAAGCAGTGCGTGGAAAGGAGAGTTGAACCTGGTTTAAGCTGCAACCACCTAGAAGTAACTTCAGAAACAAAAACTTGTTTCACTTGTATTTTGGTTGAGAAGTTCATCACATAGCCTTTTCAGCCTCAGCATAATTGTTAAGGCAACGTTATCACCATTTAAATTTCTGCTTTGTCACAGAATAGTGGAGGCAATCATTTGCCTGAGTAGCAATGAGAGAGCTCATCGCGGCACCATTTATGCATACGTGAACTGGTCATAATAAACGGCATTTACCTCCAAAGAGAGGATTGAGTTAGAAACTTGATCGTTGACATTGTCATTAGGCTGTGATAGTCACTTCGACCATCCTTACGTCCAGGTTAATGTGGTATTTTAAGGTTCTCATATTCTTGCTGGGAGTGTAAAGAACACCTTGCTAGGCACCTTAGCATCGCATATAAAACGTCGAAGGGTTAATGCTAATGCAACTTGTTTGTTGTTTGCTACTAACTTGCGTCTGGCAGGCTACTGACTGTTACACTTTGCAATGAAGATCAGCTGGCATGCCCCATTTTGATGATCTGGATGAACCTCTCATCACAGATCACTGGCCGTTTTTCAGGTTGGTTACGATAGGTGAGCACCTAGTTCTATAAACTTATAGCGCAATGCTATGACGTGCACTGTGAAATTCAGTTACCAGAACTTGCCTAATTTGACTTTGAGTGAGGTGTTTTGGTCTTCCAATAGCACAGTATATATATGCATGTCGGCTTCTTCATTTCAGCAATTCACTGCTCTCCGAGTTCGGAATCAATAAATTTGGATGTATTGTATTTAACGTCTTTATGTAATGTTTAACCTGAACCTTTGCTTCCATTGTACATTGGACTGCTTAAACAAAAGCACGAAGGTGTGAGTTCTCAGTTAAAATGAAAGAACTAGTATGAACAAGATGCAACTTTTACAAGTGACACGGCCGCTTGATGTCACCCTTTAGGTCCAGCCCGCCGAATGCTCCTCTCCCCCTGTGAGAATGATAGTTATCTTTCCCTCCGCCGCGTCGCCTTTGGCGCACGCTATCGGCGATGCAGCGGCGTCAAATCCGAAAGCGGCCTTACAATCAGCCATCCGTGCTAGCAGTTCTTTGTTCTGCAGTAGTGTTACTATCCTTTGTCATGTTTCATTTAGACATCTTGCTGAACCGGTGGCAGTCACATCTTTACGTGGAGTAGATGCATGGTCGTTAACATAGGATTGCACTACTAAGCTTATTTATACCGGAATTTTCGATTATGAAGCTTGTTCGTGACTTTGGGCTTTTTTTGAAAGACCTTAGGGCTGCTGATGACCACCGGTGAAAAGATCAAAGTGGCACTGGACAGCTTCATTTTTTTCCGGCTCGGCTCAATGTGCGATCAGCTTAGGAGTCGAACTTGGTAAACAATTGACAACTTTTGTTGGACCTCAAACGGGGGCCTTGAGAACAAAACATTCCCTAAGTTTCTGCATTCCATCAAACATCGCCCTCTCTCTCTAGCAGATTGTTGTATATCCTACTGAGGTGGTTTGATCAAATAAAAGTAACGATAGGTCGTTTTCCCGCACTGGATGCGATACAACATGCTATGGTGCCATCCGACAAGCCTAGAAACATGGCGTTGTTTGTCTGGTGGCTGTCTGTGACAATACGAATATTGAGGAACCCCGCCTCTTCCACAGAGTTGAGCACACTAAAATTTAAGTTAGGGAGCCGGTCATGCTTCAGGTTCTCGGTAAGAAATACTCCAAGGGGATAAGGTCAGCTGTGGAAAGCCCCCGCGTGACAAACCAAAGGAGCCTGCTGGCTATTTCAGTGGCACCGCCGGTTCAAGGTTCACAGCCAATATCAAAGCCGAAAATTTTGTCAACTTGATAGCCATAAATTACTTTTTGCTGTATTTACATTTCTTCAGTAATCAGGCGGCAGTATGGCTCTGAGCGACCGGAAGCTTTGCCCATCCACTAGAAGCCGTTCCTTTATAGTCTAGTTACTCGAGTCTATCCTGGAGAAGGTCTGACGAGATTTTTAGTGTGCTTTGACACGGCAGCTTCAGCAGTGTTCTGCCCCTTACATGCTCGTAACCTTTACAAGAAGTCGCCTTCCACAACACTTTCTCGCAACGTGGGTTCCTGCCTAGTCAGCGCGCCTTATCACTTTTGATAATCTGTTCCATGACAAATTTGGCACACCTGTCTCCTTCTTGTGCGGCTTCCGAAAGGGTGTTTAGAGCTTGCACATCTCGGTTGTTCTCATAGTGTTGAACTTCCTCTACATTCATCACAGGTTTACTGACGTTTTTGCAAGCGTTTATTAAGTCTTTGCACTTTCACCTCAAGGCGGTGTGCGTTTCTTTTCATCGCTTCAATGGATCCAACCAGGTTAAATGTCGTCTGTCATTCTTCACCTTTCAATTTACTGTGTTCCAAACTTTCAACAGACTCGCCTGATGCTATGTCTACTTGCCTCTGGAATTCACTGGCTGGGCCCTGAGCGTATAATTCTTCTAGACGAGGGTGTTTTGCTTTTTGCCCACCTGCTGCTAGCGCATGTTCTCTTGAAATTCTCGCTTGCATGCATGCATCACGTGGGACGGAACGCAGAGTTCTCCACTCCTTGGAACAAGACGGCGTAAGTACGTTGGGTAGGACAGAAACTGATTCGGCTTGGCTTCTGGAAGCAGCAGCTTGCGTTTTTTTTATACCTTGTAATCATCTGTGGCGAAGTAAAGCGAACACAATAAGGTCCTGCCGCTTGGCTGCCATTTCCCGTCCTTGTCGCTACCTTGTCGAAAATGTTTCACAGCCAGGCATTGCGGAAGTTTTCTTTCGATGGCAGCTCATGGTACCGCACTACCGGGTTTTGTGCGGCATTCGCTTTGCAAATGGCCACACAACATTTTTTTAGGCATCGCGTGCAGTGTAATTCATATACAGACTAGTAAACCTAACAGCAGTCCCGAAAAAAATCGACGTCGCGTGTTGACCGGACGACAGCAGCGTAAAAGTGTCAAGTGCAGATAGAATGTTACCTAACATGATGCGGTGCAAGCAGGGGCAAGGCACATTCTTCGCCCATAAGCAGTGCCCCCACCTCTTGCCGTTTCCAGTGAGTCTACTTCTTTCACAGGAGTTCTTTTATTCGCGAGACGACTGAGCAGGCCGCACAAAAGGGGAAGATCGAGCAGCCATGGATTTGACATCTGTATTTTCCACTCCTTACGTGAACATGCTGAAATGATATAACAGGAAACTGATTTCAAACTCTTTAAGCATCGTTGAAAAGGTAGATTCCACGAACAAAGAATATGTAGTGCGCACCTGCACCATCCCATCCCTGCAGCACAGCTGGGTGGGCATAGCATTGCACTGACCAGTCGTGTATTGTAGTATAGAGGGGAGCAGTGTGTTCTATTGTCCTGGGTAGTGAGTTGGTTGCTAGACCAGGAATGCTAGGTGGTAAATGAAAGGAAAATGTGCCGCTGAACAGACGTAGACTAAGGTAAGATACCAAAGACACAGGCACCAACTTCCAACTGGTAATAAAGGAGAACCACACATTATACACGACGTTTAACTAAAAAACAAAAAAACAAAGCAAAGATACAGTTCAAATAAAAAGTGTAAGAGGGGGAAGGCGCACTAGCGTTGGTCTCCACAAGGGCAACATTAATGAAAGCACAGCAAGATACTTGCGAATGCCTGAAGGTGACACACCAAAGTGCGCGCGCGTTTATCAGGGGCAATACGGTCCGCAACAGGCGAACAACTGCACAGTTAAGGTGGACTATGAGGTTACTCACTGTCTTTGATGCGAAGGAAAGTTTGACATGCACCTGAATACAGCCATACGGCTACATGAGAAAGCTACACAGCTTTCTGAGAAGCTTCGCAGTTGAACAAAAATTCGTCCTTGTCCAGGCTCTTTCTTTAACTGGGAATTTTCTGAGAAAGCTTTATAACATTCCTTTGTAGCCGTATCAATGCATTAGGGTGGATTTCAAGCTTTCCTTTTCAGAAACATGCTCCACCCTGGGAATTTCCTCTACATCTGGTCAACTGGCAGTCTTTGGTGAAAGGGATTTCTATATCGCTTAATAGTGACGGCGTGCTTATAGGGATCGCCCCGATTACTTCCCTTTCCTTTTTTTTATTGATATTTTCAAAAATATCATCTTTTCCTGTAATAGCTCACACCCACAGCACTTGCAGTGGTCTGGTAGGTGTCTGCCCATGGTGCAACCGAATACAAAATAGTGGTCTCGCGCGTTCATTGAAGTAGCGTCCTGTTTGTCCAATGTATATCCTAACACACTTCAAAGGAATACTAAATGCTACATTGCTTCGGATTTTGGCTTGTTAACTTCAGGCATGTGCAATTATCTTATGCTTTCACCAAAGTGCCACTTGTGCATACCAGCGATTGCCGCTCCCTTTTCTTACATTTGTTAGTTAAACTGTACCTTCGTTTTGTTGTTTTTTCGTTGCAAATCGTGCATAAATATTTATAGTTCTCTTTGAATGAACAGTTGGAGGTTGGCGCCTGTGTCTGTCGTATCTTGTCTTCATCTATGTCTTTAGCGCCATATTTCCTTTTGTTTCAAATATGAACCAACCCGCTCGGCAACAAGTTGTGCTAAGTACATGTTAAAAATAGCTGCCATCAGAGCTGAGTTGCCAATCTAATAAACGAGCATGTGCCTAGCACTTAGTTCACAACAGCGGCTTTACAATACTGATAGCACTTAAAATTTGTGAAACCGAATTGTGATGGATTGCGATGAGAGAACACCGGGTTATAGTGAAGATAGACGGCTTAAAATCAGAGTTGTTCATTCTTTCACAGCAAAGTTGTTTCTAAATTAGCCTTGTGTAGCGGTGGATGCGAGGTTTCATTTGGGGTGGATGATCATTGACGGAGGCTAAAATGAAAAAGGCAAGTAGAGAACGTTAAACTACAACAGATTCAAATTGAAACAATAATTTGATGTGGTGAACATAAACTATGCATGTTTCACTTTGTTTTTATGTTTATTTGCTTCAAATTATTTCAAAATGGCTAATCGTTAAGGGAGAAGCGAACAAGCCTCAGAATCCTATTTCGTAGTTTGTAACAATAAAATATTTATCGATACTCTATGTGTGGTGATAGATCTAGTACATTCCACCACCTTACAAATTTTCGGAGCCCCCCACCCACCATTTTCCTCTTCTGTGCCTAAACAGCACACATAGATTGAGCATTCCATCACCTGTGCTTCCACTGCGTCGCAGTCTCTGTCTGAAGTTGCGGGGTGGGTGGACTGAATCGTGATTTGTGCGTTTTTATGGTGTAAAATTACTACCCCTGTACAGATTTGTTAAATAACGGCGACTCTGAATGCTATGTATATGCGAGAACCTTTCTCACTACTGCCAATGGTGCCACAATTCCTTTATATCAACGTCGCTTAGAGCACATGTTCTACCAGAAAAATGTTACGGCAAGTCACATGCACATAAGCGAAAATTACAGCATTCTGTAAGAAACACACTCATCAGACCTTATCTTCAATGGCCTGAAGGGAGTCCTAGCAGGATGGTTCCACTTAATTTGGTGAAAATGTTTTTTTTTCTGCAGATTTTGAATTTTTATGGCGATAAGGAGCGGCAGATGCAAGAGGCCACATCGGAGTCACCATCTGAGAATGTTTAAGGCGGCACGTGAAATGTGTGTATATATTTGTATTGAGTTGATCTGGATTTTATAAGCTTTGATGTGTAACTCAGTTTTTTTTCAGCTGTCCACCTGTTCCATAGTCACCATATTTGATATTTACTGATAATATATTCAACGTTCAGAACAAGTTTGTAAGTGTAATATTTTTATGCACCTCTGCACTTACCTCTAAGCTCTCAGAAAATGCTTGATAAGGTTTCAGAGCATTGTAGCAGGATAGCAGAAAAATGATCACGACAATAATGGACAGAGCGAATCGCAAGTCACGCAAGCTTACTTATTTGCTGCAAATCTTATTTTATCCATTTATTCGCGAAAAATAGGATCAGTTTTTATTAGTATTGCATAGCAGCTTTTGTTGTCATGTCGTCATCATTTTTGTGCGATTTCTCGCATATCTGCCTTCATTCCGTCACCAAACCTTCTATCATCGACGCTACCATTAGCAGCACGCGGTCAGCTACCGACGTGCCGACGACTACCAGCATGCCGACATCCATCACCCTACAATTGTTCCAGCATGCAGTCATCTGCGGTCATGCTATCATTAGGGCCTTTACCATAATCCACTATATTGATGTCTGATGGATTCCATCAACTCCACATTTTCAATAAGGAATGACCCGTATTTATGGGAAATAACTAATTAGGAAATCACTAATCTTAGCAGTCTTGCCTTCTTTGTCACGACTTCCGCAAGTCAGCACTGAATGAGCACTGGCTAACCGATACCGCAATGAAGTCATCAACCAAGTAGTCACGAGGTAGTTGTGACTGTGAGGTACTCAGCAAACCCTGAACGTGTGATTGAAGGTTTCCGCTCAGCAACGGAATGACGGCTGTGGCTAGAGGTAAATGTACGCATCGTCATCCAAATTTTCTTGTTCTGGTTTCCGCTTACTGTCTCGTCGTCAGCATGCAAATAGCTTACTACAGCGTTTAACTGCGCGATGTGGTGGCTGCCCGCGGCGCGTGCTCTGTGCACCCCGGAAGAGATCGTCGCCGAAAGACCATTGGGAGGTTCGGAGCTTACACTCACCGGCAGTTCGACAGAATCAAAGCTTGTGTGTGTCGCGTGGCGAAGAAATCATTTTTTTACCGACCTCCGTCACCGCGACCACCATTTTGTCAAGATCCGAAAAAAAAATCCCAACACAAAAAGTAAACGGCGACGTTCTGATAACTGGTTGTCCAACCCCTTTCTCTCTACAACTAACAAGACCTGACCTTACATCTGTTAATTGAGCTTCCGTGTTTTGCCCGTTTGTGCAGTCACCCGCAGAGTCTAACTGTAAAAGGAGCCTCGATGCTCACCAGGTAAATGTAGCATATTGAGCTTGTAAGTGCCGGCCGCTAAAACCTTGAGACTATCGCTAAGGAGAAGAAAGATTGTCCAGTGCGAAATTGCTCTGGTTCTTGTGTGCTTTACTTTTACCGAGAAAATGAGACAACGCGGCTGCGAAACGTAACACGTACACGCAAACGCATTGCCACACTCAGGATGGTGTTACATGTTAGACTGTTTTTCAGCTTGCGGTGGTCGCTTTCATGTAAAGCCATGCATTGAATATTGTGGCAAACGCGTACCTTTTAGCTTTTGTTCCTTTTCATTGAAACAAGCGTAGGACAATAAAAACGTTTGTGATGATATTACTGACTAGTCGTCAGAATTTGATCTAGAAAAATTGAGATTGGTGCTTGAGGACTACGTATATGACGAAATACGAACGTTTATCGATACGGGACTAGATAATGAGTAGGATTTTACGCGCGAAGAGAGAATGTGGAAAGGCAAAACGCCCTGAGAAAAACCAAGTTTGGTGAAAATGACAAAATGTAGCAACCCTTCCTAATTCACTTAAAGAGACTCCCATGGTCGATCGTAGGATACAAGCGGAACCGCACACTCTATGCGGGTACGCTCGATTGTCCCTAGTGTCAGCAGTTTTGGCATATGGGCAAAGATACGCCACGTTCCATAGTAGAGGCCGGCGATTCAATGCACGGTCGACGATGAGCTGGTAGATACGGCTACCACTCTAGCCTGGCTAGGTTTACAATCGTCCTAGCGACAGCCTTTGCAGACCTCGGCTACCACATCTTTGCAGGCAGTCTTTCGAACCATGGCTCCTTCAATTGCGACCTCTTCGTCATCAGTGACAAACCCACACATATTCTTGTTGGCCTTTCACTTTAATGCTTACAGTTATTCTGATGAATCAACAGACACTCTGGCGAGAATTTCATCGGACGGCCCGGTGGTGAACGTTCTACCGCCGATAAGATTTCTCATCTGCGGGCGCTTCACCTGATTATACCTGATACAAAGCAAAGCTGAATCTGCGAACGTAAGTTCTGACCTCGAGCACCTACGGCTCTCGTGGAAGTGCCGGATTAGTCAGTGACGGGCTTGTGAAGTTACCCTCACCACATGTCGGTGTGGTGTTCCGAAGTTAAAATATTACTTGTACAGCTGGAATCTGGCCCCTCCACCATTGTGTTCATTTTTCAACGCCCAAGAACATTTTTTTCTTCTACTGCCGACAGTACTACTCTATACGAAAAAGAGAAATGGAAAAACACGTTTTATCAGTTGTGCCTCCCATGGTCTGTTCCTCTAATACAATTCTTCGGGGCAATGGTGCTGCGTATTACCCACGGAGATTTTTGCTCCGCCGTGTAGATATTCATTTAGGAATCAGGCCGTCCAACGCGTGCTAGCCTCCAGACGGCTGTGCCAGGCTTGCCTCAAAAATATCCAGCATTTATGGTCTCTGATACGAGTGCCCTTCCCGCCCACTTCTTCTGCTTTGCCAACTTCTTTTCTTGTTTCATTTCTTTGCCTACTTCTAATGTTTTTCTGCTTGAACAGTCATTTTGTTTTCGGGTAGGTGTTTTTCTGTTTATATTTCCCCACTAACCGCCTATTTTAATTTCATTCGTTAAATGTATTTCCTTACGTACTGAGTGTAGAGTTTCTCCCGGTGAGCGTCCCTTTCCTGGCCAATCACCCTTAGCGGGTATGAGCCATATTGTCTGACACCACTACCACCATTTTGTTTGGTCACTTATTGTGCGATCTTGCATACAACATACTTCCACATGGGCGATTGTGCATCTTCGGTCATCTGAGGACACTACTCCCTAACCATGATTTCAGAGGTAGAACCGAGCAAAGGTTCAGAAAACCAGTTTGCATGGCTGTTCTTTGGGAAAACAAAACGTTCATTTATCAGTTCGCAGTTTCCCCACCTTCTGTATCCTTGCAATCGTTCGGAAATAAAATCAGTTCCAAAAAACAAAAAAAATTCCACCGGCCTACTCACATACCAGTCACCAATATAGTGTTGCTTGTCAAAAAATATCTGATTGTCATGAGCAGCAGTATATTGCACCTAAGAAGTCTGCACCAGCATTTTTACTTTCCAAGGTGCTAGGCAGAGAATGAGTATTCTTGTAAGAAAAAACACCTGCGGTATTCATCAGTGCGCAGGACGAATTTATTCTATGCGACTCCCGCACACAACTTTTAGGTCTCCTACCTCATCACAACTTCAGTGCAGCAAATGGAAATTTCTCCTTTACCAAGTGTTGGGCTGCAGGGCTGGGGGGCACTGGTTGCTAAGAATAGCCCCCTCGAGATAGCTTACTCTGAGCTGTTCATTTCATGAATTATTTGGATATGCACGCGGACGTTCAGGTCTGTGAAAGGTAACGTGAAAAATGTTAGTGTTGTTTTCTAGTGTTCTCTTGGTATTTTAGCTAACTACGGCCATACAAGTTCTAAATGTTGTCTATGTATTTTGTCTAGCTGCGGCGTAATCGAGTAATTATCTTTTAATTTTAACTGATACCGGTCGCTGTAGTGTCTGTTAATGTTTTGGTGTGTGGTGTAGCAATACCTTAACATAAAATATTGCTCAGTATTTTGGTTTTCACTCGAGCATTGTGCGTACGCAACGTAGTGCGTCGTGCGAGCAAAGTGAAATAGCATCTCCATGTTGAATAAATTTGCGGTGAGGATGTGGCAAACGAATTGGCGGTTGAAGTAGTTCCTGAGTGTATCTACTTTATTCTTCTAAATTATTCTTCCCTGTGCGGTAACGGCGTTTCATTTTTTTGAGGAAATTGTTGATAACCCCGATAAAGCAAGAAAAATTGTTTGTACCGCTTCTTATCGTAAGGTGTATTTTCAGCACTGAAAGTGTCAGACTTACCACGTGAACCTTACGGGTTTTATACTGTTAACTATCGGGAAAAACTTGCCTTACTGAAGTCGATTTTTATTGGCTTGTCGGTGGTGGGGCCGTTCCAATATACAAATTGCGGAAGAGACGACACAGTTTTGAGCACACCTGTTGGTCGAAAGCTGCCTACATGACGGAACATTTACGCAATGCTTCGGAATTTTGAGCACGATACCAGATTTCAGAGGTTCAATTGTCGTTGGTGCATCAAAATGAGCGTACTTATGCGGACTGTGCTTGTTGCGTAATCTACGGTGCTCCATCTCTTGCTGCAACACTTCTACCTCAAAAGGTACTTCATCATGATTTCCTTAGCCCGCCAAAATGTTCATACCTACCGCCATTTGAAGATTGTCGCTAATTGAGATATTCAGAGAGCACGTCGCACGCGTTGCGTTGCACATATTCGTTTAACGATTGGCCGGGATAGCTAGGCCTATTGTAGTCCCTAACAGTGGCCAGATTTATGAACCACCAAATTAAGTCCAGGCCACGCACTTTATTATGACCGCGCGCTAATAACGTAGCGCCACTAAACCAGAATCATGAACTTGGAATACGAGAAACGCTAGTAGGGGCTACTAAGGATGGTAACGTCGATACCTAAGTAGTGAGGTAAAATGTTGTGCTCTCTTCAGCCATTACTTTTCCACAGTTTACATGGCAAACCTGAAACAACAGAAGCAAGAGAACAAAACTTCACGCATAAGGCGAAAACAAACAATACCAGTTTTCGCTACTACAGAAAGTTCTCCACTGTCTCCGTTACGCATTATTTTTCACATAGTCATCACGATAAGATATTGCGCCGCATACTTTAAACACAAATTGCGAATATTTCATCAAAAATAAAAACACGTAATAAAAACCAAACAAAATAGAGGAGTAGTAAAGTTCAGATCCAAGAATATATTGTGGTTTCTTCGCATAAACCCGAAAGACCATCACCCTAGAAGAACCAATGCCTTGATGCAGAAAACTTCTTTGAAGGTAAAAGAAGGTCCCAAGATTGCTTGCTGAAAGCATTTCAATATTATTATTGTTCGGGGTCAAAAAAATAGCAATTCCCGACATTTTTGTTTCAGCGTTTCGGTTACGGTTTTCTCTGCTAACGCTATTGCTTCAAATCTCGTTGTTCTGATTTGATAGGGTATAGTTTTTGCGCTTAGAAAGGCAAGTTGTTAGTTTGTTCGATGTTGAATTTTTTTTACAAATAAGCGGTATGAATTCAGCTAGGCTATATAAATTAAAGCGATACATGATGATTTTGTTACGTTATGTTTCACAAAGACCTTTGCACAAAAACTCTGGAAAACAAAGGAGGACAAAAAGGAGAGCCGACAGAAGCACTAAATTTCTTTAAAATAATCGCGCATGTTGTCACTCATAAAGTGTGTTGTTCTCCGCTCCTCGCAACCTGTCACGGAGTAGTCTACTTTGTTGTGATGTTGATTTTGAGGCCCCAGATGCTTTATTGTTTTGACAGGACAGCCAGCACACTTAGAGGCTTTTTTTTCTCGGGTGGGGTGCCAGTAAGGTGGGGGCTCAGGGATTCAGCCCCCTCAACACTTAATTCGGCACGGCTCGCGTAGAACGTTCCTGTTGCCTCTAGTACACACATTGTATGCACACCCGCGTACTGCTTTTTCTACCACTGCTTTTCAATCTCACCATGCATTAAAATTCAGTTTTATGCTTCGGCTTTTCGTTCTCAGAACGCAGGTAACTTTTCTTAAAACCGTTCCCCAGCCCCACTAAGGGGACGTGACCTCTAGCCGTACTGGTACCCCTTCGTTATTGCGACAGAGCACACTTTGTGACAAGGCGCATTGGTGACATTTTCGAAACTTTTATACTCACATAACTTACCATCACTTTTCTGTAATTTCCGCCGCCCTACCCGTGTGATTTTGTGTTGTATTTGCAAGCGCTCTTAAGGTGCTACCCCTCCCCAAAATCTGCATCTACGTCCAAACACAATGCCTTACATGGTTCCTTGCACAGGAACAGTTGTACCATAAGCAAAAAATACGCACCTTCTACAGCAAGGATCAGGGCAGACATAATGTGGAGCTTTATTGTATGAGTTAAAATCTAACTACCGGAGTTCTTATAATAAGAAACGAGTGCCCAATACAGAATAATAAAGTCTACCAGACCGTGACCATCCTGGTACGAGGCAACAATGGCCTCCAAAGGTCAATTGTCTCCAAAGGGAACATACCGGGAGGTTTACAAGTGGAGACACGGAACTGAAGCTATGTTTTCTTATTATTAAAAATTCCCTTTTAAGAGTTGTTGTATTGGTTTTTGTTGGCAGCTGAAAAGAATTAGGGATAGAGGTTCTCACGGCTTCCTTCGTTTTGCAGCCAAAATGCGGCTATTGGTTTTCGTCGAAACGTTCACCCTGGGTTGAGAGTGCCAAGCATTCCGATTTGTTGAAAGCGTTGGCCGAGCTCACAGACGTGAGGAAATGGATCAGGGAGCGTAAAAACCTGGCCCGTCCAAATGAACTGCCTGGAGAATCGCAATTCGTGGTGTTTGCGTCGTATTCGATGTCGAAGGCGGCCAGGCCAAAGGGAATACCTCTGCAGGTGTTCTTTGTCTCGCACACCTGCACCAGAGATACAAGAGCACTTTATTTTATCACTTCCATTTTACACAATGCTTAATGTGTTTCTTTTTCAATGGCAGATTTGAAGAGGAGCAGAATCACGCTCCAACTTAGTTTATTAGTGTCATGTATCAACGGCAATTCTCTCAGAAGGAATGCAGCAAAACCGCCTGAAAAGAAACTGCCACAGATATAAATTGCGCTAAAAGAATGGACTGTTCCCCGAACACCATGACGGAGCCTATGACAACAGGACCTATTATGGTAGCGAACTGGGTCCCTATCTCGAGAACGCCGCCAAGGAGTTTAGCAAGATTTTGACCAAGCATAAAAATGACAAAGGAGAGAGCCAATCTGAGTGTGCGCCGAAGCAGAACCGAGGGTGTATTGGTGAGAGCAACGAGCCAATGAAGCACGGCCAGCCCACCGACTATGCCTACCATGCCTGGTCAGGAGCGGGCCGACATTGCATCCGCTGCGGCATCCTAGTCACACTACCAACCTCTGTATTGGCGGCCCCAGCGGCGATGAATTGTTACCTGCTGAGCAGCGTCCGCGCTCGGTCGGCCTTCGCTTCCACGGCTCTCGTACGTTTGAGCTGCGTCTGGGTACCTCCTAAGGCAGCGGCTACCAGGAGGGTAGCCGACAAGGATCCAGAATAACGAAGCACTGTGACGCTTGCACAACTACGAGACTGTTGCAGCTACGAGCGAGTTGCGGCTACGCGCGCGACTTCCAGAACGATCTGCATGCGCGTTGGGCAGCGTGAATACGTGAAGGAGTATGGTGCAGCATGAGCTGCAGCAGCAAAAGCGCTTCGCCGCCCGCCAGAACCGAAGTATTCGGCATATTCTACTAACAGAAGCGTGACATGGTGCACTTAAAAATAGCGCTTGGAACCGCCGTCAGCGTATCTTACATGAAGTAAATGCGCCCAACGTGAAAAAGCCTCGGGGAAAAAACCTATTCCCCGCAAAAGCGCCGCGTGCAAGAAATGCAAACGGCCGCAAGTTTCAAGTTTAAATCTTCAAGAGTTATTGCATCGAGGGTGTTGTGTTTGCCGGCCACTATCTCCTCAAAATGAAGCGCGACGTCCCACCGGTCGGAGACCTAGGAGCAGAAGGCCCTTCGCTGCGGCTTCTCGGAAAATCTGATCCTAGCTGGTGAGCTTGTTGCATTTACAGCATATTACGCGATAAAGAGTGAATACGTAATGGCCATAGTTTGTACCTTTTTAAACGAGTTTGGCTAGCACTTGACAGTTGTAAAGCACTTTTGTGGCAGGACCTTTCTTGGATAGTAGTCCTTTTGTGGCCGTACCATTGCAACATCCCGAAACCTATTTGGTACCTTGACGAAAAAAAGATGCAAGAGTGGCGACTCAGGAGCCACTCTCAAGTGGAATGCATGTGGCATAATACTACACGATTTGTGCTGTGTGCGACGTCGGACCAAAGCGATCGACCAGATTGTTGTGACGGGATAGTAAGATGTAATCGCATAACTTGCGTATATTATAAAAGTTACCTCTATTGCCTCCATTCTGACGTCGTTGTAACGAAATATTAGAGACGTTTTAAATATTTTTAGCGTGTCCGCTTCAAAAGCATTTTTTAATGTCATGGGGGGAGTGGAAAGTTTTTTGCCCGGTACACTAGGTAATATTTTTTCTTCGAGGACCCTTTATCTAATATTGATGTAAACTAGGAGAAACATTTCCTTGTGGAGGCTTATTATTGCAAGATTAAATCATCACTCTAGAATATGATTCTTGCGTGCACGTGCATCGGAGACAATGCAATACTGAAATGCTCACAGAAAGTACTCTACAGTGGAGACAACTCCGCCGCGGTGGCTCAGTGGCTAAGGCGTTGCGCTGCTGAGCACGAGGTCGCGGGTTCGATTCGCGGCCACGGCGGCCGCTTTTCTGATGAAGGCGAAAAGCAAAAATGCCCGTGTGTACGAGATTTCGGCGCACGTTAAAGATCCCCAGGTGGTCAAAATTAATCCGGAGCCCTCCACTACGGCGCGCCTCATCGCCTGCGTTGCGTCGGCGCGTTAAACCCTACAATCAAATCAATACAGTGGAGACAATGACAACAGGTGCACTGTGCACGTAACGAAAAAATACGCTCACCTTTGTCCGCAGGGTCTCTTCATCGTCGAACGTTAACACTCTCTCTTCACGGGTATCGAACGTGAAAATGACGTCGGACGTCCTGCCACTTGACAATCTCTGCATCATTTCGTCACTTGAGCATAGCTGTAAAAGGGTCAATAATTCACTGTCACGAAAACGAGCCAGGACCTTAATGCTATGAGCTCTGCAGTGAAGTGGCCGAAGAGTGTTGCACAGAATAGAGAAACGAACTTCCCGTCTTGAGTGGCCTGATTAAATGTTGTGCACTTAAAAATGTCTCCGTTGGAGGGAAGTTACGGAAGCAAAGTAACGATTAGCCTGCCAGGTAATCGTGCGTTCGTGCTGAATTTCAGGTGAAGCTAGTCCGGCGCAATGGAAGGCGTAGTTTTTTTAATGCAATAAATGGCGCTATGTGCGAAAAGCGAGCGGGCTCTATCACAATTTTTACCGGCACCACAATTAACGCCCATGAGCCGCCATGCTTGCATATGGCTTCCATTGAACAGCGTAACAAATCTTGAAACATTTTCATAGACGAGTTTAGAAACGTAGCAAGAAACATCATTTGTTAGCCCAAAATTGGCAGGTGTTTTACATCAGCACACTCACCTCGCCAGGACTTATGTAGTGCCGCCCAGTAAAATTTTCGCAAGGCCCAAACAGGTCGTATTCTTCCGTCTTGGGAGACGTAGGGTTGGCAAAGCGGGGCTTGTAAATGCGGCCGCTCAACGAGAAAGAGATGGCCACGGGAACTTGAATGCCAGTCCCTGCCACCTCCAAAAGGAGGCCGCAACTCTGGTTCTTCATGCAGGGGATATACCATAAAACACCGTGTAATGAAATCCCAAACAGAGTGCTGAAACTAAGTTGTCCCTAAAAAGCTTATGTAACGCATGGCAAAGTTAAGGCAGCACATTGAAATATAACTCATATTTCCAACAGAAGCAGCAACTTGAAAAATGGTGTTATTAAAACACTCCTGAAGTGATTGTGTATAAAATTACGTATCCCCTGACGCGAAGTACCGCTGTTAATATGCCAAAATTTCTTAGAAAGTACAAATCAGACAGGCTAAATTATGATATTGTTATATTGTGAAATAATACTCGAGCGTCAAGAGTATTAAAAACTTTACAGAGGGGAAGTCAAAGGTATTGCGGCAAGGTTGCCAATCTTTCACTTAACTTTAAGAAACATTAGGTCCTGAATAACTTTGAAGCTCTCGTAATAAGGGGTGCTCCAGTAGCTCATTTTGTTGTTCAGAAACAATGAGTACATAATCACAAAACATCAGTAAACCTGCAAAGATATATATATGTATAAATACATATATGTATAAATATATATATATATATATATATATATATATATATATATATATATATATATACATATATATATATATATATATATATATATATATATATATATATATATATATATATATATATATATATATATATATATATATATATATATATATATATATATATGTATATATATATATATATATATACAGAAAGAAATGCGGGCAGTCCACAATGCCAAAAAAGGCATAGGGGAATGGTTGGACTATATCTTTTGGACTATAATCTCCCCTTTGCTTTCCGAGGTTTTCTTGACTGCCAATGCTTATATATATATATATATATATATATATATATATATATATATATATATATATATATATATATAAATATATATATATATATATATATATATATATATATATATATATATATATATTTTTATATATATATGTATATATATATATAGTGGGGACTGAAACCACGCCTTTTGATAAGATCTCGAATGCCTTACCAATTCGGCTATCTAGGCGACTGCGTTCTCCTTCACTTTCTGGGGTATTTAAATCGCCACTCAGACTACACAGGGAGAAGGGGACCTTCTTTTCAACACCCGGGGAATGACTCGAACGTCTACAGCCTGTCAAAAGAGGGTAAATGGCGTTCAACCCACTTATGCTACCTTGGCATCAGGGCTTCCACAACCGAGGCCCTCGCTACGCTTTCGAACGATAATGTGGTTTGGAAATGAGGGGCTCGTTAGTAAATACAGAAAGAAATGCCGGCAGTCTACAACGTCAAAGAAGGAATAGGGGAATGGTTAGACTATTTTGTCCCGTTAGTGACGTTACATTATTATTTTTTTATTTTTTAACTAAGTTACGTGAAAAAGAAAAAAACACGCGCCCAGAGTGGGGACCGAACTGACGCCTTTTGATTAGATCTCGAATGCATTACGAATTCGGCTATCTGGGCGACTGTGTTCTCCTTTACTTTCTGTCGTATTTAGATTTACTACAACTGTATCTGACGCTTGAGGATGGAAGCCAGCGCCACTCAGACTACACGCGGAGAAGGAAACCAGGGAAGGGGAAGGGTAACTGGGTACCGCCAGTTACCCGCTTATGACAGGCTGTAGACGTTCGAGTCACGCCCCGGCGGTTGAAAAGAACGTCCCCGTCTCCCCTTGTAGTCTGAGTGGTGCTGGCTACCACTCTCAAGCGTCAGATACAGTTGTAGTAAATATATATACCCCAGAAAGTGAAGCAGAACCCAGTCGCCCAGATAGCCGAATTGCTAAGCCATTCGAGTCCCCACTCTAGGCGCGTGTTTTTCTTTCTCTCTTTCTCTGGTAATTATTTAAAAAAAGTAAAAAATAATAATGTACGTCACTAACGGTAAAAAATAGTCTAACCATTCCCCTTTGCCTTCTTTGATTTTGTAGACTGCCGGCTTTTCTTTCTGTATTTCCTAACGGGCCCATCACTTCCAATATATATATATATATATATATATATATATATATATATTGTTACGAGGTGGCAGGACAAAGGACGTGAACCATGAGATGGGCGAACTATGTATTCTCAATATTTACAAGATGTCGGGCATGACACCAACCGCCGCTGGCTGCGCGCCTGCCCTACTTCTTCTTCCTTGTTCTCATTTTCGTCCTCGTCTTGTAACATTATCCCGCCGTCGAGGGAGACCGTCCCGGTCGAGGCCTTAGTAGATGCGCGAGTGTAGTGAGTACGAACGATGAAGTTATAATTCACAGTGAATACGCCGTTGCCACCACGGTGAGGATGAAGAGCTTGGTGAACACTGGCCCCAGAACACCCATGCCCGCCGACGTCATGAAGCAATGTCCAAATCCCTTGAGAAGACGCGCCGGCGAACGCGACAGGGGGTTGGCATCATCTTCTCGTCTGGTCGCGGCTTCTCACGTCTCGGCTGATTTCGGCTCGTCATAGGCTGGGGCTCGGGCTGGGGAACAGAGTCCGTGATGGCTCACCGGGGCTGGGGCATGCCGATGCGTTCCAAGAGCATTGAGAAGATCGCTTCAGGAGTCAAGACGGCGAGCTGCTGCGGGCCAGGATGAAGGTGATCGCCCCGCACCTTCACCAAACATGCTACGTGGTGGCAGGACAAAGGACCTGAACCATGACATGGGCGAACAATGTATTCTCACTATTTACAAGATGTCGGCCATGACACCAACCGGCACAGGCTACGCGCCTGCCCTACTTCTTCCTTGTTCTCATTTTCGTCGTCGTCTTGTAACAATATATATAAGAGAGACATGGACACCAGAGAAAGACATTACAAATAACGCAAAAACTTCACTGACAATTTTTGAAGAGGACTTACCTTCTACACAGTGTCCGGTTGTTGAAACGTCAGTAAACTTTTATCTTTATTTTAAGGTCTTTGTCATGTGTCTCTGTCTCTACTTACCGTAATGTTTCGCGCTATGTGTCACTTTTTTAAGTTTCCAGACTATATATATATATATATATATATATATATATATATATATATATATATATATATATATATATATATATATATATATATATATATATATATATATATATATATATATATATATGTATAATTCGCAATGACAAATTGCTCCAAAATTTTCGTTTTGAAAGCAAATCGTCTCCAAGTACGTGAAGAACACAAAGAACTTTCTTGAGACCGAGAAAAAACGTGTCTGCGGTATAGCAGGAGAATCTCCGAGATAGCAGCTGCCCGAAGCTGGAAGAAGCCCTCAACATGTGGCGACGTGCACCTTTGGTTAGAAAGGTGCCAGCTTGTGAAGATAAGCTTACCAAAATGCAGAGACGCTTGCTATGGGAATGGATATTACGGACTGGAAGTTCAGCTATGGCTGGCTGCACAACTTTAAAAAACGACAATGCCTGTCCGTAAAACGCATCTGTGGGGAGTGCGTTCATGTCGACGTAACCCTTGTGGCAACTTACCGAGCCATCAAGCGGTGTTTCTGGTTGTGGTAGTACACCCCAGATAATATATTCAAATGCGATGAGAACGTCTCATTTCACATGAGGTTTCCAGAGAGGACTTTTGCGGTCTTTGCCTAACCCTGCCATGACAGGAAGCACAGTAAGGAGCTAATAATGGTTGCGTGATAGCCATGTTAGGGAACGAGAAACTTCCACTCCACGGCATTGGCAAATCAAAACAGCCGAGATGTTTTAAAGGAAATAAATCGCAAAGCAAAACCTGAGAAGATCAACGGTAAGCACGACGAACAGAAGCGCAAGGTGCCTACGTTCTTTGATAGCAGCGGTGGCCACGGGTACTTCAAAAATATTGAAGCGATCATCTTTGAATATTTGCCGCCCGAAAAGCACTAGTGTGTAGCATCCAATGAACCAAGGGGTAATCAGGAACTTGAATCTACATTACCGATCGCGCCCTATGAATCGTGTGCTCTTGGGTGTATACAGCGACAAAAGCGATGTTGTAGATTTGTTGTCAGCTATCAGCATTCTCTCTGATTCTTGAAAGCAGTGACGCAGGAAACCATTCGCAACTGTTTCCGGCATGCAGGTTGTGTGGTTGGGAGTAAGGACGAGAATAGTGACACAGCCCGGAACCCCACAGTTGTGATGCGGGCTGCCGCAGCGTCCCAAATTTTCGATCAACCCTGTGCTAGCGGAGCCGATGTTGGAGCAGTTACATTTATAATATTTTAAAACCTTCAATAGTGTAATGCTTCCGTGTGCCGAGTTGAATAATAAAGAAATGGTCCGCAAGGTCATCAAACCAGCACACTTGGAAAAGCGACTCCAATAGTGTTTTTGCGCCAATGCCATTGCATGAAATACCGATTTATTGCGAGCTCTTCAAATGCTAATGTCTGCATAGAGTCACGGCAAAACGCTGGCGGAATTACAAGCACATGGTCGTGCGTAGGCGCGTGTTTGTGGTGGCGTCCATACATACGATCTTCCAGTCGATGGCAATATATATAGAGAGTGCAACCCCATCAATCCATTTTTTTCTGGACCGGGAAAAGCAAATGTAATGTCAAAGCCGGGAAAATGTAACAGTGAGGAAAGCCCCGAAAATGGACTGGTTGCCAACTGGCGTTGTTAAATCACCTTCACTCTACAGCTCTATTGTTGCCATCACGTCCGTATAAACGTAATAACTACGTGTTGTCATCGTGCATAAATATTTTAGTGGATCTCTGAAGTGTATGTGCTGTTTGTTGATGGGCTGCGCACCGGGTTGCTGCTCGGGGTTGCTTCGGCAGCAGAGCATAAATCCGCATCAACTCTTCAAGGATATGTTTCAAACATACGGCTCTGACTTTCACTGTGAGCCTCCAGACATTGTCAAATGTTTCAAACACATCATCAAACGATCAAACTAAGAATACCGCGACGCAGATGGACCCTACAGGAGAGCGTGGTGCCCCGTATTTACCCTAACATACATGACAGCAGCTGTCCAAGCTAAGACGCTGCTGCAGGCCAGGAAGAAGGCACAAATAAAGGAGCACCGGCTTTTTATGATGTTCGAGCGGGTGAATCGTTAAAAGAAAACACTGCCACGATCCTCGCTCCCCGTGCTGCTGCTGGGCTCATCCGTTCTGCCTCGTCTTTCTTCCAACCAGATAACATTTTGTAACAAGCTACGGGCGGGAGAAATAATAAGGATCTCTTCAAATAACTTCTTGCAACTGGAAAGCGTTGTCTGCTAATTAAACGGAATGCCATAGCTAAATCGGGCGACTAGAAATGGTTCCGGCAGGCATGTGCATTTTACGTAAAAGAACTTTTCCATCTCTCGCAGGAAAACTTGAGTGATTCGTCAAATTTCGTGGATAAGCGCGTTTCTGCTTAACAATGGCAGTGTCTGCAAGGTGGAGGGAAAATGAGAATTTTTTTCGAGTCATATACGTGGTACGCCAGTTTTGCAGGTGTTCGTGCTTACGCAATCCGCTCCATCCACTGCTCAATGTATGTCCTCGATGTTTCCACCACGCAAAAATTTTCTCTGTTGACGAAGCTTTGGGTGCTAAAGCTGAGCATACACTATTAATGGAAGCAGTAAAATAACGGCCAAAAAACCTCTTGCAATTTGGCAAGCATGCTTCTTCCGGTGAAGTTTCTTAGCTAAAGAAGCCCTGCTGTCCTCAGCATTTCGTCCTCGTCGAGTAAGGAGTCAAAACGTTGCACATTTCTACGCAATTCAAAACGTTTACGTGACTGTGTTTATACTTTGTTGCATTGAAGCCTTTTAGGTCCTCATGATCTCCTTCGGGATGTTTTCGCTTATTGCGGAGTCTGAGGTGGTCGAGATCCCGAAACGAATTCGGCACGAAAATGCGCTCTTTATTTGCTACGTACAACTTTACCACCATTGCTAATTCGATGTTTGGCGAGATACATTTCGAATCTCCTGGCAGTTTCCACCCAACACCCATTTCCTGAAATGTCTCTGATTCATCCGTAGAGATGGACCGTCCTCAGTGTTTCTTTTGGATGTTTCCAGGATGGCCCGGCGAGGCAGTAACATGACGTCCATTGCAATGCCGACATGAAATATTTCTTGCATTCTTGCAACCCTTGGTGCTGTTGAACTGCCTAGGGCAGCGAAAACAACATCCCCGTTTTCGCAATTTGGCGTTCGTTTCTTTTAACAGAAGTTCTCCCAGTCAGTAATCAGTCTGGTGTTTGTTAAATTCACAAAAAATATATCTATGGCGGGATACCTTGATTGTTGGCGTGGAAAAAACCTAGAATTTTGTGCTCACCTGGCTCCGAGTTGGTTCCATTCTGGCAGATGTTTCAGAGCCAGGCATCATAAACTTATCTCCCGACTTGGTAGTTCAAGGTTCAACAGGTAAATTAGCGTTGAGACTTCGTGAGGCGGTTCTACAAGTGGCGTTCTTGTTCACGTTTCTTTTAACGTTAGCTGGTTGAACTTGAGGACGAGTTCAAAAGGCATCTTCTGCAATACCGCCGTCTTCAACATTACACCATAGGACTGAATGTGTGCACCATTATTCTCCAGCCATCTAACGCTGGTGTGTATTCATCCATGAAGCGTTATGAGGCCGTTCAAGTCGTCACAGGAGGTCCCTTTAGGGAGGTTCATTCAATTTCTCATATATTTATTAACATGGTTTTGTTTCCAAAACACTGCTGCAGCAGTTCGATCGCTAAGGGGTAGCTTTCGTTGTTTGTTGGTAAGACGCTGATTACACCTGATGCTAGCCCCTTCAAATAACTCCTCACATCCCGAGTTTATCAACGTCGGCTGGCGATGAGTTTTATATACTGTAGGCTCGTACAGGTCCCAAAACGAAAGACACTGAACAAATTCTCCATCGAAAGGCTGTATCTCCGGCTCCGGTAATCGATCCTGAACTCTTTCGCGAGAAGGAGTGACCGTCTGTCTTGTACTAATCACTGAAGGGCACGTGGTAATAAGTTGTCTTTCCAAGCATCGCGGCCCGTGCTGCTGCTGCTGCCGCTGCTAGGAATATTCCCTCGGTGTCGTCTTCCCTCCAACGAGATCACATTTTGTAACAGACGCCAAAGTCATACAGAAAACCACCCAAAGGGGGTGTTGCGTAATGGCATAATGATTGTCGTTTGTGCGAGAAAACTGGCGAGACTGGTGTTTGTTCGATAAAACATTAACGCAGCGCTATCGCTTGGTCGGCGGCAGCACCGGCCCGCTCCCCAGTACTTCCATGCTTTGAACATTTCCAGCTAACCTAATCCAAAATTGCTGCATGGCACCATTACAACACTCCTGCGGCTTTAACATCGCAGAGAACCGGCGTTCCGAAGCGAAACTTCTGTTGTAAGCACAGTGACGATGGGGATAGCCTTTTTGACGAATGGTCAAGTGACCGCCTCTCCGACTCGCTTCCGGCTTCTCAAGGCCAGTTCAGTAACAAATCCTCGCCACCACTCAGCAAAAAACCAAAATGGCGATGCCCAACGGGCTTCACAGTGTTAGGTTGCGACGCATCACACGGGAAGAAGCCCAAAGTTGCGACGTCACTGCGGGGTTCGCAATACATTATATCCCAAGGGAGCTATGCCGGGACCGATGACAAACAACGTAAGAGCCGCAAAAATGCACCAGCGAGAAACGTAACAGCGAGGTTGTACTTATATAGCGGTTTGTAGTGGGACAACTATATATATATATATATAAATATATATACAGAAAGAAATGCGGGCAGTCTACAACGCCAAAGAAGGCATAGGGGAATGGTTGGACTATTTTTTTTGCTTTTTTTTTCCCGTTAGTGAAATTACATGTTTTATTTTCATATTAATTGAAGCGAGAAAGAAAGAAAGGAAGAAAAACACGCGCCCAGAGTGGGGACCAAACCCACGCCGTTCGGTCCCCACTCTGGGCGCGTGTTTTTCTTCCTGTCTTTCTTTCTCGCTTCAATTAATATGAAAATAAAACTTGTAATTTCACTAACGGGAACAAAAAAGAAAAAAAAAATAGTCCAACCGTTCCCCTATGCCTTCTTTGGCGTTGTAGACTGCCCGCATTTCTTTCTGTATTTCCTAACGAGCCCCTCATTTCCTAACCATATATAAATATATATATATATATATATATATATATGTATATATATATATATATATATCTGTGCAGAAAGATAGGTCGGCAGTCTACAACGCCAAAGGAGGCATCCGGGTGCGGTTAGCCTGTTTTTTACTACGGTATGAAGTGAACATTTTTTAATATACGGGAGAAAGAAAGAAAGAAAAACAACAAAAAAGCAGATGTCTGCACGTAGATGGCACGGGATAACAAAAAGTCACTTGCGACAGCCCTAGTTCTGGTTCCTACGATAAAGAAGCTCTTCACGCAGTGGGGAGTGAAAGGGTTGTCTCTGCCGTGCCCTGGGTGCACCGGTAGGTGAAGAACTAGACAGGACGCCGGTGATGGAATCTATCCAGGGGTTCTTCCTCTGCTCAACCGTCATGTTGGTGACACTGAGCGACGATAAGCTACAGTCCGCTGTTGGAAGTTGAGACACGTCAGCCGGCATTGCAGAGCGGGAGAGTGGGTCAGCATCCGTATGCTTATGGCCGGAACGGTAAATCACGTGGATATCCAATTCTTGAAGACGAAGAGGCCACTGCCCAAGACGAACTGAAGTATTCTTCAGGGAGGCTAGCCAGGAAATCCAGTGATGATAGGTCACAAGGTAAAATGGGCGGCCATACAAATGCGGGCTGAACTTCCCCAGCGCCCATATTATGGCCAAACATTCCTTCTCAGTGACGGAGTAATTCGTTTATGCTTTCGTCAGTGCCCGACTGGCGTACGCAAACAACATATTCCTCACAGCCGGATTTCTGCTGCGCGAAATCGGCACCAAGGCTAATCCCACTACCTTGGGTGTCCATTTCTGTTGGAGCCGACGTGTGGAAATGCCTTTGTACAGGCGGGTATGTCAACACACGATGCAGTGTCGCTAACGCGTAGGAGCAGCATGATGATGGAGCACAAATGTCGCTGTCGTTACGGAGGAGCTTCGTCAGAGGAGAAATGAGGGTCGCAAAGTTCCGAACAAACCACCGAAAATAAGAGCACAGCACAGCTCCGAATCGGCTTCAGTGGGATAGGCTTCGGGAACTCCACAACTGCTCGAAGCTTTGTCACGTCGGGGCTGATGCTCTCTTTGGAAACGACGTTACCCAGGATGGTAAGGTCTCGTATGGCGAAGTAGCCTATTTTGAGGTTGAGCTGCAGCCCAGCCTTCGCAAACAAGTCAGGATTCTTCTAGGCGAATCAGACGTTTCTTCAAATTGTGAGAGAAAACGGCTACGCCTTTCAGGTAACACAGGGACGCCTTCTACGAGAGGCCACGAGAGATTCGGTCCATCATTCTTTCGAACGTAGCGCCGGCGTTGCAAAGCCCAAACGGCATAACAATAAATTCGTAATGGCCGTCTGGGGCGACAAATGCCCTTTTTGCGCGATCAGCCTCGGTGATGGAAACTCGCCAGTACCCGGGCCCTAAATTAAGTGATGAGAAAAATTACGCTCCCTACAGAGAGCACAGCGCATAATCGATACGCGGAAGAGGGCACACGTCTATTCTTGCGGTGGTATTCGAGCGGTGATAATCAACACCTTACCAAAAAGATCCATCTTTCTTCTCAACCAGAAAAACTTGCGAAGCCCAGGAACTCTCCTAGGGACGAATAACACCTCGTTGAAACATATCCGTTAAGTGGTCTTCAATGGCTCGCCGCTTTGTCGGAGACAGGCGATATGGGCGCTGTCGAAGTGGAGGATGTGATCCGGTGTCGAATGAGTGGGTAACACTAGAGGTGCGGCTCAGCGAAGTTTGCGTGCAATGAAAAAAAGACTTCGAAAGCAGTAAAGTAAGACGTTGTCGTTGCGTTACATCCAGAATGGCGTCGTTGCTTTGAGTAAAGGCATCGGAAGGCAATAGCCCGGGAGAACATGGAGAAGCACTCTGTTCACTTATATTTAAATGAGAAAGATCACCTGGCACGTCAATAACTAAACGAGCATCTACAAGCTCTGCGAAGCAAAGTGCCTGTCCCTGTATGAGAGTGCACGGGGTCACTGACGGATTGGTCACAACATACTGGTGGCACCATCACACAGAGTTAAAACACTCAAGGCAGCGGAGGGCATTTCCGGCGGCAGAAAATGTCGGAAGGCGTAAACAAAACAGTCTCGTCGGAAACACAGGTACAGCCCATGGGCACGAAGACTGAGGAGCTGGGCGGGACGTCGGTGCCTTCAGCGACGAGTAATTTCGTAGGGGCGTGACAGGAATCGTAGAAAAGAACAGAAAACGGATCGACTTCAGCACGGGAACACATTTTGATGACGTTATTCCGGGAAAGAAAGTCCAACCCGAGGATGATGTCGTCAGAGCATGATGGCATAACGATGAATTCAAAGTGTACGATGAATTAAAAGTGTACGAATTGTGCAAGGGGCCAAATGGGCTGTGAACTGGCGGTGCGTAACAAGAGTCCCGATAGGGGCGTCATGAATTTTGAACACAACGGCAGAGGTTGGCGTGGATGACAGAAACAGCCGCTCCAGTATAGATAAGAGCAATCGTAGGCACACGTTCTAATATTATGTCCATAATATTTTAGGCAAGAAATAGGGACATCTATGATTCGATGGCGGCGCAGTTCTTGTCTCCAGAACTGCGGGTTTTAGTTTTCTTTTTCGGCATTAGTAGGTTGGTGACACATGGGAGACAGTAAACGGCAACGTAGAGAAGCTGCATGGCGGCCAGCAAAGTTTGGACCGTCAGTTGGCTCAGAGGGCAAATAGTAAGGCACTGGTTGAGGGGCATACAGCGGCAAGTAAGGGCTATCGTATATAGGCACCTGGGGATAGGCGGCGGCAGGCGCCAATATGCGGCGTCGACAGTAGCAAGCAACATGCCCTGGTGTTCCACATGCAAAACAAACCTTTCCATTGCCCTGTGTGCGCCACGCACATTTTAGCAGGGGAGTGCTCACCGGGCTTATCGGCGATCGCGCTGGTAATGAAGACGCGGCACGGAGCGCTGGCCCAAAGGAAGCGGCAGGTCGGCATACAACAGTTCAGCGGGAGAACGAAGCTGGCTGGTGCGATTGCTGTCCTGTTACTGAGGCGTTAGTAAGGGGCGCAGCTACGGCAGGTTATGCTGAGCCGATCCAAGAGGCTCAGCGACATCATCCTTGATAACAGGGACTCGGCACCAGGTGGCTGAGCAGGTCGGTCGCCCCCCGCTTCGTTACGGCTTTTTTAGCCTGATGAACTTCCTTCGACACTGTTGCCATGCAGAATTACTAACTTTTGATTCAGCTCGTCACTCGCTTTCTTCGAATACCATCCAAGGTGACCTGGAATCAAAATTTCCCTGAGCGACAACCCATTCTTCGAAGACCACGCTAGCCCTAACGCCGGCACATCGCCAGCTGCGCCAATTCTCGCAAGCTACAGCGCGTTCCCCTGACTTCGCCACGCGACCCCACAGCGTCGCCTGGCCAAGCTGCTTAATGGCACGTGCACCGACGTTACCTTTGCCAACATGAAGTGCGCCGTAAACGGCCGCGCCGCCACTCCCGAAGAACTCAACGAACGCGGCTTGCTCTGCATACGTCGCAAGCACCGCCAGCAGTCAACCGATGTGCCAACCACGCCTACGCCTCCTGCGAACACCCCACGCCCGCCACCGACCAACAAGCGCAATAGGCCCAAGCGTCCTAAACGCAAAGCGTACCCGATTGCCGACTCCCTGCACGACGACGACATCAAGGGCATTCTGCGCTCGCAGGGTTGCCTAGCGCTCCAGAGCGTGTCAACTGTCCAGCTCGCCGATGCGATTCAGCCTCAGGCCAATATCCCAACCACCGTCGAGGATCAAATTCGCATCCACTAGCGCTCGGACTTCGTTATCTTCAGCACTCCCTCCGAAAGCCGTGCCCAACAATACCTCCCGCTCACGTCCCTTGTGTTCAATGCCACCGTATTCCCGCTAGTCAACCAAATTCTACCTCCATCGAACACTACCACCGGCGTAATCTTGGACATCCCTCTCACGTTCTCCGCTGACATCCTGCGCAGCCTCATCGAATACAACCAAGCTCTCCAAATATTCGACGCTAAGCGTCGCCCTCAAATCCACCTTCGTACAAGTCCTCTTCAGCCGCGCTGCAGTCCCCTTTTGGGTTCCTCCTACTCCTGCTCGCACTACTGACAGCGAGCCACTTTCCTCCTCTGTTTCTTCTGCTGGCGGCAAGACCTACAGCCAGGCCATCCGACAGCCTCGAAACACTACCTCATCAATATATAACGTACAGGTGATCTCCTAGGGCCGGCTCCCACAGGCGCCCTATTCCCCCAGTAGCGCCACTATCATCTTAAGCGCCACCATCATCATCAGCAGATTGGCCAGCTGGCACGGAACACACTCGGCACCCGGCACACCTCGGGAACGGCACTCTCGTTTTACGCGCCTCGTCGTGTCTATCGCAGCCAATGCAACCGCAATAAACGTGGGCTCGGCCGCTCCGCCTCATCGGCCGCCTACAATTTGGTGACCCGGACAAGCGGCTTCGCCATAGCATCACACCACTGCTTCCCCAGCCACAATGCGGACAACGGCACGAGACGAACGTCTATCGCCCTCCCAGACCTTCCCTTGCTGATTCCACTTGACTTTATCACAAACCACGCTGCATGGTTCGTCATCCTGGAGAGCCATTTTTATGTACATGACATCTGCTCCCCGGAAATCAGGTACCTCGTGACATTACAGAAGCTACCTGCTGACCTCATGCAGCAGAACCAGCTGCCAGCCCCAGGCCCCAGTGCGTATGACGATTTAAAAGACACTGTCCTCAACCACTACGGCATGAAAACCCGGCAGACGACAATCCTAACAGAACCGGCAGCCGCTACCACCACCATTCCTCCTCCGACACCGCCCTCGGCCCATGCACCCGAACCCTCACTAGGTGACGGGTCTGCTATCATGGGCGCGTATCTCCACCTCCCAGACCTCAGCGGCCTTCCGGACTTCTACACCCCTCGCTCCGACATATGGTTTGTTCAGCTCGAGAGCCACTATGTCATCAACAACGTAAGGAGCCAACCGCTGCGCTATCTCCTCGCAGCGACACGGCTACCTGACGGGCTTCTCGCGAAGCTCCGGCTCCCACCACGTGACCCATCGACCTACGACGACTTGAAGAAGGCTGTTCTTAATCACTATGGCGTCTCAGACAGTATTTTTCCATACTTAAGGGATGCTTGGCACGACACGCCCACCTCGGTCACACTCATGCCGACGCCATCCTGTATACCACCACACCTTCCAACGCCAACTGTGCATACAACTTCGCCGCAGTGTTCAGTCTCGCCTGGTCAGGAAACGCCAGCGTCGGCTACGGCTTGCAGGACTGCAGGGTTGGCCTTTAGCTTTGTGGAATATGCGCAACACCATGCCGCAGCGCCACACGTTTTGTGTCGGCTTCACCGACCCCAGCAAGTGTCGACTGCTATGCCGCTCGTGGCTGCGAAACATCTCTGCACGGCACGAGTGAGAGCGATCTTCATGAGCGCTGTACTCCCGGTGTACGACAGCCATCTTCCTCGGCTCAGGTGGCACAGCTTCCAGCATCCAACGACAGATCGACGTCTCCTGGAGTCGATGCTACCTTTGAAGCACATCAGCTTGCTCTTGACAATATTTACACCCTGGCTGCGAGGGCGATACCAGAGCAAAGATTGCGGGACGCTTCTCCCAACAACCGACACCGAAAGAGGTATCCCATGACCAAGTGCAGTCAAGAGACGCGTCAAAAGCTGCTCTCCAGACGTCGACCAATTCCATGCTCCAGGACATTGTTGGGTAGATTCAGTAACCGGAGCTCCGCCGTCTGTCTACAAATCAAACAGACGAAACCAGCTTGTAGGATGGGGATCCGACCTTATTGGAGTTCCAGCGCAGCTCATCAATGCAAGGCTCCGCTCTGCCGCCTCCCACCGCGGTTGCAAAAACAGACAAGACAGCGACGAAGCCACAGAGCCCACACCGGGGCACAGTCAAGCCCGCACTCCGGTCGTCATTCTGATGCAACACGCTTCACCTTGTCGCTGTCCTTCCATTTACGCCTGCCGCTCGCTCTACCATCAACGGCAGCAGCCGCTTCGCACCCCGCAATGCGTCCGCGGCCGCACTCCCACCCTCGACCACCAGAGATTACCCCTTACCCGAACGCTACCTCGCCAACGACCAGGACCGTGCCCTTTACTCAACCCCGGCCACTAGACCACTGACTACCCACGGACTCTCTTCCTGACTACGGACAAATTGTACATACCTGTACTTAGTAGATGGTTTTCACACTTTTCTCATAACGCGCTACGCCCTAGGGGGGGGAGCCCTGTAGCGCCACTATCATCTTAAGCGCCACCATCATCATCAGCAGATTGGCCAGCTGGCACGGAACACACTCGGCACCCGGCACACCTAGGGAACGGCACTCTCGTTCTACGCGCCTCGTCGTGCCCATGGCGCAGCCAACGCAACCGCAATAAACGTGGGCTCGGCCGCTCCGCCTCATCGGCCGCCTACACCCCGTTATTACACCCCTTCCCAGCCAAACGTCCCCCTTACATACGCACCCCTTTTAGCTAAAGTACGCAATCTTCGCGGGGAAGTTCTCAGGCTTCGCCAAGAAAATGAGACTCTCTGCCGACAAAATCAAGAGCGTAACCTCAGAAAAGATTCTTCCCCAGACACTCACATGATATCTACGGACAGCAACGTGCGCCTACCGCCTCCCACCAAGCGCAAGGCCCCCCAAGACGACCCTCCCACAAGCCCGACACCCCTTCCCCCTGTCATAGCGGAAGCCCTCCACGCGCAGAGGCAGGAATACCTAAACCTTCACACCTCTCTCATCGCCTCACAAACAGCCATGCACGTCTCCATTACAGGCCCACACAATGAGCTGCTGTCTTGTATCAAGGAACTACTCCCATCTAACTCCCCGTTTCTCGCGTCTTCTGTGCCCTGCAGTGTACCCTTACCCATGGAACCCCAACCTGATGCCGGCCTATAAATCTTTCGTACTATGGCAACAGAACTGCCGGGGTGTCCAATTCAAACGCGCTACCGCCCAGGCATACAACACCACTACTCCTACACCCCCAACTGTCGTTGCACTGCAGGAAACACGCCCCGCCACAAACTCTGCGGGTATCAATCCTTCCGAGACCACAGCTTTCCCACTGTAGCCACCCTTGTACAACGCAACTTGCGCGATGGCGTCACATAACTCCCCGTCACCACCATACCGCACCTCTTAGTGACCATCTTTCCCTACAAACCCACCCAACCTTCAATACACATCCTCAATATTTACAGTACACCAACACAACATCCCAACTTCCACACCCTCCTCGTGCACCCTATTCGCACCGCCGGCCGCAACGCCCTAATTATTGTTGGCGATTTTAATCCTCCACACTTAGCGTGGGGTTACACTCGTACCACGAGTAAAGGCCGTCTACTTTGGAAAGATTCACACAACCTCCGCCTCACCTCAGAAACAGAACGCCAAACTCCCACTCCCATCGGCAACAGTGTTCAATGTGACACCACCCCGTACCTAACTTTCTCGCATCGAGCACCAAAAGTGTCCTGGCAAACCCTTTCAGACACCCTGGGTAGGCATCATTACATCATTCAGACCACACTCCATCTTGCCCATAATTTTTCCCACACGCCACCACCCCAACACATCACTGATTGGGACATGTTCCGTACGGACTGCGCTACGCTACCTGCCCTCGCTCACTTCGATGAAGGCGCGCTCGAGCAATGAACTCGTGGTATCATGGAGAGACTTCACAGCCACGATAAACTTGTTGACTCAGAGCCTTCCAGCCCCTATGCGGATTCCCTCCTCCTCCATCTGTCGGAAGCCTACCGGAGTATCGAAAAGCGGTGGCGCTCCCACAAACGCCCAAGGGCACTCAAACGCAAACTTGCTCGCCTACAAATTTCCATGCATGCTCATGCCGCCGCACTCGTTTGGACTCACTGGTATCAGATCAGCGACCCATGCGCGGAGGCCTTTCCATGAAAAAACCTGGGCCCTCCTGCTTGACCTGCTCGACCCTACTTCGTCCAAAATTATCACAAGTACTTGCCTGCACTAGCTCATAAACAACAATCCAGGCACGTCCGCCGGGCTTCTAGACAAGCTTCGATCTATGAACATTCCTACTTCCTCATCACAGCGCCCTTCCCTCCCCCATTACTCCGCACCTCCGAATCTTTCCCCCGAGCAAGACATCATTGCCAGTCAGGTCAGGCACGCTATATCCCAACTGCGTCGACAAACCGCTGCAGGCTCCGACAAGATCACCAGTAAGATCTTGCGACAACTTACTGACCATACATTAGATTCCCTCACAGCCCTTTTCAATCACCACAGGTCTCTAAACACGCTCCCATAAACGTGGAGGCATGCTGACGTCTTATGAATTCCTAAACCACACAAAGCTTTTACGTTGGAGCACCTCTGTCTGATATCACTCACCTCTTGTTTTGGAAAATTGCTCGAGCGTATCATACACGCGGATCACCACCTACCTCGGAATCCATAACCTGCTCCCACACACTCTCGCTGGTTTTTGCCAAGGGCTTTCCGTACAGGATACATACGTCCGTCTCTATCATGAAATTATAGCTAACCGATCCAAAACGGACACCTCGGATATTCTGGCCCTTGATCTCCACAAAGCATTCGACAACTTCTCTCACGTCGCCATTATTAACTCTATAAACTTGCTTGGACTTGGTGCGCGTACCTACTCTTATATATCCTCCTTTCTTCTTGACCGCATGGCCACTCTACGATTCTGACCCCTCCCAACCTCAAACTTCCCTTTCCCCGCTTTAGGCACACCTTAGGGTTCGGTATTATCTCCTCTTCTTTTCGATCTGGCGATGATCCCATGGCCACTGCCTTGTCCTCCATCACAAATCTCCACACGTCTATTTATGCAGACGATATTACGTTATGGGTCAAATCAGGCAGCGATGCTCTATTCGAACACACACTTTAGCAAGGCGCAGATTTTATCCAAGCAACTGCTTCTCAGTTAGGCCTCCAGTACTCCTCGCACAAATCGAGGCTACTTCTTTTGCATCCCACCCCTGCAAGCAACCCCCCACGAAAAAAACATCACAGTTACGTCGACAACCATATCGTCCCTCGTGTCTCCTCCCTCCGCGTACTAGGTCTCGCCATTCAGGCCAGCCGGGGCGACGCGACCACCTTAACTAAACTCCGTTCGCACGTACTTACAACACTCGACCTCCTAAGAAGAATCACGACACGGCGTCACGGCATTTCCGAACCTGAACGCTTGCAACTTATTCATTCCTTCGTACTATCTTGCGTTACGTTTTACCTCCCGTACTGCAAACTAAACGCCTCCGACAAAACAAAACTAGATTGCCCACTACGACGCATATACCGAGTTGCGATCCTAATACCTCCCAGCGCTCCCACCAGGCGTCTATTATTCCTGAGCATTCACAACACCGCTGATGAAATTATTGAAGCCCACCGCACAGACAAATAGCCATGCTATAGCTCGCGCATTCCGGCCGCCCCCTTCTCGCAGTGGCCCACCTGACCCCTCTTTCCCCCAACCTATGGCCTCCCTTATTCCGACTACGATACGCCAACTATTGAATGTACGCCCAATGCCTCGCGATATGCACCCCCACCATCACGCCGACCACCGACTGGCGAGGGCAAGACATCTGCAGTGCACATTCCCTACCTACAAGCATCATTTATACGTCTTTGCATCTAGCTACCACGATAAGCATGCTTTCGCCACAACCGTCAATTCATCACTCGCCAGCCTTCCCTTAGTGGCACTCACTATACATACATCAGCAACTTCTGCGGAGGAGGCGGCTATCACCCATGCCCTAGTACAGTATCCCACATCCAGAGTTTTCCTTTCGGACTCTCAGTCGGCAATTGAAAACTTCTCTGCAGGGCTCCTCAATCGCCCTCATAATAGTCTGCCACAAAACACCATCCCAACCCGTGGATCTACAATGGACCCTAGCCCAAACGGGAACAGAAGCCAATGAAGCGCCCCACCGTACAGCTCGAGCTCTTGTCACCCGAGCAGGCTCTTCCTTTGGCTCTGCCCAGGGCACTCACAGTTTCTGGGATGCTCTAGTCTCACACCGGGACATTACCCAGCACTTTCGCCTGCCCCGAAGGATATATCCTCCACCACACCCTTCCCTCCCTAACCAAGCCGCTCGCCACTGGCGGCTACTTCAAACCCACACAACCCCCCGCCGAACTATCCTCCACCGCATCAACCCCAATCTCTACCCTTCGCCTCATTGCCCTCAATGTCTGAAACGGGATACCCGCTACCATTTCCTTCGCGAGTGTCACCCACGACCCATTTCCCCCTCTTACGTCCCCGTTACAATGGGAGCATGCCCTGGAGAGCTCCGACTCGGAGGTGAGCCCAGGTGGCACAGAAAGTGTGCCCGAAGACCGGCCCGTCTATGGCCGCTTTCTGGCATGTCCGGCCAGCATCCAGATTCTGGCAGCCACTGATCATGCGTTGAACGGCCAACATTCGGCAACCAGCGCTTCGGCATTTTTCCGTCCGCCCGTGTCCGGACGCACAACGGCAGTTAACCGGCTGCCAGATATTCAGTTCTTTTACGGCTGCCGATGTTGAGAAAGAGAACGGCCGAAGTACGGCCTTAGGGCATCCGTTTTTTCTTCGGGAAGCGGTAATCGGCCGAAGCACGGCAAGCGACCGGCCACAGAATGTGCGTATTCTTGCGGCAGTTGGTGTTCGAAAGGAGACCGGCCGGAGCGCGGCTGCCGTGCATTCGTTGTTTCAACGGTGAACCGCGCGTCCGGCGGACGTACGGCCCCAGAATATACGTTTTTCATTCGGTTAGCTGTCCTCGGCCGAATTACGGCAAGCGAATGGCCACAGAATATTTGGCAACCGGTGTTCAAGAGGAGACCGGCCTACGTAAGGTATCTGGTCATACGTTATTTTTCCGGCAAACGGCATACAGCCGAACAACGGCTCGCGCCTGGGCGCCGAGAATTCATGCACAGACGTGTTTGGAAGGAGACCGACCGTTTTTTTCCTGGGGGGAGAAAAAGCCCTTAGGGAGCCGAACGACGGGGACGCGTTTTTCATCCGCTCCGTGTTTCTACGTTTTAAATGAACGAACATCGTTTGTCAAACAGTAATGAGTGTTCTCGGTGAACGGGCAAGGTGCAAGGACTCACTGGACATTAGCAGGGAACCTTTTAGGCCATCGAAATGTCATTTATTGCCACAAGAGGACTGTGCCACACCGACCGGTGAGCTAAGCCTCGCCAGTCATCGCCGCTACCACGCCTCTGCCGCCGTCTTCGTCGACGCATCAGCTCGAGGCTATTCGCCCGCTCAAGAAATGGAGAGCATTGGAGACAACGACCCGCCAGAGATGTCCGATCCGAGATGGATGGTTCACCGAAATAACTGGCCTTCAAGGGCGTCGAACAAGCGGCCACCACGCAGGAGCTAAACCGCCACCATGTCAAGGACTCCCCACCAAACAAAGGCAAGTGCGAGCAAAAGCGCAAGTTATTCTACTTACAATTAAACTGCGACAAGCAATGTTGCACTATGTTGTTGGTGATAAACGTAGAAGAGACTCGCTCGTGCATTGGTAGGATCAACTTCATGCCCTGCACTATGTTACTTCAGGGGATTTTACGACTGCCTATTTAGAAAAAAAATTATTTTAAATTTGCGATAACAACAGAGCCTTGTCACTGACGAAGCCTAGCTGTTAATATAGTTCCGATGTTTGAAGGTGAGCTTAGCTACTCTTGGGATATGACTCATGTGGGTAAACATAATCGCCAGCATCCTAGCAAACACGGCTTTTGTCAGGATTTTCTTGCTCAACGCAGATTGTTGAGTTCACGCACGATTTGGCTCTTGCAATAGATAAGCTTAAAGTGGTTGACTGTATATTCTTGGACTGCAAAAAAGCAAATGATGGTGTTGCATATCACCTTCTGCGTAGTGCATTTCATCCTATGAAATGAATGAATCGGTTTTTGCATTGTTATTACTATTGGCACTACAGCTTTGTTCAAAAGTACTCTGTTTGAAGTACAGCTTTGTTCAAAAGAATTATTTTGTTATTTTGTCTCATATTTAATGCTTAGTGTTATGTATCTCCCTTCTGTAATGCATGCAAAGGCAAGCAGGCATAAAAAATAAATAAATAAATAAAACAATTATTAATAAACGAATAAAAATAAATGAATAAACAAATAAATAATTAAATAAATAAACAAATAAATAAATAAACTTCCACAGGCGCAAGTTTGCCTCCGACGGGTTGAGAACCCTACGCATTCAACCTTGACCAATAAAATATTTATTGCCCTATTCGTTGCAGTATGCAAGGTTTCCTGTAAGCATGCTACCATTGCTATGTTATTGGTTTGAAGCAAATTATGTAACTCTAATTTTACGCCCTTCCTTGCGTGAACACAGAGGGATACAACTGCAGCCACCTGAAGCAGGGCGTCTTTCGCGACGCGTCTAGAATTTTTTGAACGTAGTATGACATTAGAAGAAAATTAAGCTCTTTTAGACTATTAAGTGGTGTGGACGTATACTCATGAAAACAACATTAAAATAGATTGAAAATGAAAGTACCTGTTCGCTCCTTCTTAGGATCAGCCCTGCGCAAGATCACCAGAAAAGTTGATCGAGTAGAAAATGTCTTTGCAAGAAAAATGGGAAAAAACTGGACATACTTTTTTGTGAAGGAGTTATATTAAATGCTCCTGAGTGTTTTGTTGAGAACCAAAACGCTTCGTAAAGGCATTCACGCCGGTTTTATATACATCAAAATTGGTCAAGCAACTGTTATAACAATAGTTTATGTAGTCATAGCATGAAAGTGTTCCAGGATATTGCCCTAAAAAAAATTGGCTAAAATCGGCGCAATATATCTCTCTGAAATTCAACCCACTAAAGTATGCGCCCTCCGCTCTCCCCCCCCCCTCCTCTTTCCCCGTTTATTACAGGTAAGCCGCCCCACAGAGGATATCAGGACCTGGACAATACATCTATTCAAGCTCTAGAAAGAACTGAATATTTTCTGTGTTCGGCAGTAAATGAGGCACAGCAATTAAAGGAACGACAATTTGTGAGCACTGTTTAATAAATGAATTTTGCTGTCAACTGAGGCTGGTAATGAAGCAAGGCTGCGCTGAAAGCTTGACGGCTGGTGGTTGCGCGCGAGCTCACTTTGATGTGGCTGCATTGGAACCAAAATTCTGGGTTTGTGCTTCTTCTGCACTGCGCGAATGAGTCATCTGCTTGCGTGACATGCAGTGACCGGCCTCAGTACAGCTATCGTACTGTGGCTGAACTCCAATGCCCGTAGCACGGCCGTATTTCCGGTAGCTGTAGTCCGGCTGGAGTCCGACGACCGCATCTCGGCTGTCCTCCGGCGGACGTACTTCGGCCGTACACGGGTGGCTTTGGAAAGCCGGTCGACTGGCCGACGGACACTGGCCGTTGGACAGCCATGGGAGTACGGCCGTATACGGCCAAAAGGCCCACATTTGGACATGGGCGGAACATGGCTGCCGGAAAACGGCCGGACAGAAAATCACCGGCCAAAGTACACCGGCCTGTTTTAGGCCGAACAGTCCTGTGCTGCCTGGGAGGTTGGTACTAACCAACCGGACCGCCCAGGTCGCGGAGAACATCGCATCCTCTGCCACCCCTCTCACCAAGACCCAGTTAGGCAATAAAGTATTTCGCTTCCTCCTCCTACTTGATCACATTCTGTTGTGTAGCCACCAGGATGGAAGGCGGGTCGGAGAGAAGGGGAGGAGGGAAATTTGGCGGGTAACCTCTTAGCAAATTAAATTTTTATTCGCGCAAACCGCGTACGGCCCCCTTCATGCACTGCCTCCACACTTGACACGGGCTGCTCCCAAACAGATGCTTGCCGAGTGAAGGCTCGCTGCTTGCGCAGCTCGTCAAAACTCTGGCAAAGGTGGATGACGTCATCGACAGTTCAGGAGTCCTTGGCTACTAACATCTGGAAAGCGTGGTCATGAACTCCCTGCAAGATATGAAGGACCTTCTCTGTTTCTGGCATGAAGGAGTGGACGAGCTAGCACAGGTCGATTGTATCCTCTATGTCGCTAGTGAACGTCTCCCAGTCTGCTGTCCTTTCAAGCATAGGCGCTGTTCGGCACGAAGCTTCCTCACCGTAGGCGCCCGAAGACTTTAATGAAGTTAGAGTGGAGGAAGAACCAAGTCTTATTGCTGGATTCGTTATTATTGTACCCCATTTCTGAGGGGGACATTGATCAATTTGTGGTTTCCATCCAAGTGGTTGTGGTTACTTACACGCTCTTACATAGAAATCCAGTCGTCAGCATCATTTTATTCAGTCCCGTTGAACTTGGGTGGAACCCGCTGGCGCAGTGCTTTTGAACAGATGACGGGTGGTGCAGACGATCTGGATGGATTCGTGGTTCATCTTGAACAGCGTTCGGCTGCGTAGCTCCAGGATGGGAGAGAAACACCCGATCTCCACCACTTGTAAGGAAAATAGTTCCCCCTCCAGAAGAAGAGCGAGCGTCTTTTATTGGCAGCAGCAGAAGCGAGGAGAGCGTAGGTACAAATGTACAAAAGGTGGCCGAACTCGCACGTCGAGCCCCTTCTACCGTACTTCTTACGCTGCTACTAGCTTGCGCGCCTACCGTCGTGCATACGTTCGACACGATCGCATGGCATATATATTTAAATATATATATATATATATATATATATAGTAAGGAAATGAGGGGCTCGTTGAGGAAATACAGAAACATAGGTCGGCAGTCTACAACGCCAAAGGAGGCATAGGGGTGTGGTTAGGCTCTAGTTTTTACTACGGTTAAGGAAGTTGATTTTTTTTAATATAAGGAAGAAAGAAAGAAAGAAAAACACGCGCCCAGAGTGGGGACTGAACCCACGCCTTTCGATTAAATCTCGAATGCCTTACCAATTCGGCTATCTGGGTGACTGTGTTCTCCTTTTTTCTGGGCTATTTATATTTACTTGAAGTGTATCTGACGCTTGAGGGTGCTAGCCAGCGCCACTCTGACTACACGGGGAGAAGGGGACCTTCTACTCAACCCCCTGGGCGTGACTCCAACGTCTACAGCCTGTCATGAGTGGGTAACCGGCCGGAAGCGCTCTTAGGCTACCTAGGCATCAAGGCTGCCAGAACTGAGACCCTCGCTAGGCTTTTGCAGAATCATATAGTAAGAAAATGAGGGGCTCGTTGAGGAAATACAGAATTATAGCTCGGCAGTCTACAACGCCAAAGGAGGCATAGGGGTGTGGTTAGGCTCTATTTTTTACTACGGTTAATGAAGTTAGGATTTTTTTTTAATATAAGGAAGAAAGAAAGAAAGAAAAACACGCGCCCAGAGTGGGGACCGAGCCCACGCATTTCGATTAGATCTCGAATGCTTTACCAATTCGGCTAACTGGGCGACTGTGTTCTCCTTCACTTTCTGGGCTATTTATATTTACTTGAAGTGTATCTGACGCTTGAGGGTGGTAGCCAGCGCCACTCTGACTACACAGGGAGAAGGGGACCTTCTACTCAACCCCCTGGGCGTGCCTCCAACGTCTACAGCCTGTCATGAGTGGGAAACTGGCGGGAAGCCCTCTTATGCTACCTAGGCATCAAGGCTGCCAGAACCAAGACCCTCGCTAGGCTTTCGCAGAATAATATAGTAAGGAAATGAGGGGCTCGTTGAGGAAATACAGAAACATAGGTCCGCAGTCTACAACGCCAAAGGAGGCATAGGGGTGTGGTTAGGCTGTATTTATTACTAAGATAATGAAGCTAAGATTTTTTTAATATAAGGAAGAAAGGAAGAAAGAAAGCAAAACACGCGCCCAGAGTGGGGACCGAACCCACGCCTTTTGATTAGATCTCGAATGCCTTACCAATTCGTCTATCGGGGCGACTGGGTTCTCCTTCACTTTCTGGGCTATTTATATTTACTTGAAGTGTATCTGACGCTTGAGGGTGGTAGCCAGCGCCACTCTGACTACACGGGGAGAAAAGGACCTTCTCTACCCCCTGGGCGTGACTCCAACGTCTACAGCCTGTCATGAGTGGGTAACTGGCGGGAAGCCCTCTTATGTTCCCTAGGCATCAAGGCTGCCAGAACCAAGACCCTCGCTAGGCTTTCGCAGAATAAAGTAGTAAGTAAATGACGGGCTCGTTGAGGAAATACAGAAACATAGGTCGGCAGTCTACAATGCAAAAGGAGGCGTAGGGGTGTGGGTAGGCTCTATTTTTACTACTGTTAATGAAGTTAAGATTTTTTTAATATAAGGAAGAAAGAAAGAAAAAAAAACACGCGCCCAGAGTGGGGACCGAGCCAACGCCTTTCGATTAGATCTCGAATGCCTTACCAATTCGACTATCTGGGCGACTGTGTTCTCCTTCACTTTCTGGGCTATTTATATTTACTTGAAGTGTATCTGACGCTTGAGGGCGGTAGCCAGCGCCACTCTGACTACACGGGGAGAAGGGGACCTTCTTTCGAACCCCCGGGGCGTGACTCCAACATCTACAGCCTGTCATGAGTGGGTAACTGGCGGGAAGCCCTCTTATGCTACCTAGGCATCAAGGCTGCCAGAACCAAGACCCTCGCTAGGCTTTCGCAGAATAATATAGTAAGGAAATGAGGGGCTCGTTGAGGAAATACAGAAACATAGGTCCGCAGTCTACAACGCCAAAGGAGGCATACGGGTGTAGTTAGGCTGTATTTTTTACTACGATAATGAAGTTAAGATTTTTTAATATAAGAAAGAAAGAAAAACACGCGCCCAGAGTGGGGACTGAACCCACGCATTTCGATTAGATCTCGAATGCCTTACAAATTCGGCTATCGGGGCGACTGTGTTCTCCTTCACTTTCTGGGCTATTTATATTTACTTGAAGTATATCTGACGCTTGAGGGTGGTAGCCAGCGCCACTCTGACTACACGGGGAGAAGGGGACCTTCTTTTCAAACCCCAGGGCGTGACTCCAACGTCTACAGCCTGTCATGAGTGGGTAACTGGCGGGAAGCCCTCTTATGCTACCTAGGCATCAAGGCTGCCAGAACCGAGAGCCTCGCTAGGCTTTCGCAGAATAATATAGTAAGGAAATGAGGGGCTCGTTGAGGAAATACAGAAACATAGGTCGGCAGTCTACAACACCAAAGGAGCCATAGGGGTGTGGTTAGGCTCTATTTTTTACTACGAAAATGAAGTTAAGATTTTTTTTAATATAAGGAAGAACGAAAGAAAGAAAAACACACGCCCAGAGTGGGGACCGAACCCACGCCTTTCGATTAGATCTCGAATGCCTTAACAATTCCGCTATCTGGGTGACTGTGTTCTCCTTCACTTACTGGGCTTTTTATATTTACTTGAAGTGTATCTGACGCTTGAGGGTGGTAGCCAGCGCCACTCTGACTACACGGGGAGAAGAAGACCTTCTTCTCAACCCCCGGGGCGTGACTCCAACGTCTACAGCCTGTCACCAGTGGGTAACTGGCGGGAAGCCCTCTTATGCTACCTAGGCATCAAAGCTGCCAGAACCGAGACCCTCGCTAGGCTTTCGCAGATAATATAGTAAGGAAATGAGGGGCTCGTTGAGAAAATATTTAAACATAGGTCGGCAGTCTACAACGCCAAAGGAGGCATAGGGGTGTGGTTAGGCTCTATTTTTTACTACGGTTAATGAAGTTAAGTTTTTTTAATATAAGGAAGAACTAAAGAAAGAAAAACACGCGCCCAGAGTGGGGACCGAACCCACGCCTTTCGTTTAGATCTCGAATGCCTTACCAATTCGGCTATCTGGGCGACTGTGTTCTCCTTCACTTTGTGGGCTAATTATATTTACTTGAAGTGTATCTGACGCTTGAGGGTGGTAGCCAGCGCCACTCTGACAACACGGGGAGAGGGCGACCCTCTTTTCAACTGCCGGGGCGTGACTCCAACGTCTACAGCTTGTCATAAGTGTGTAACTGGCGCGAAGCCCTCTTATGCTACCTAGGTATCAAGGCTGCCAGAACCGAGACCCTATCTAGGCTTTCGCAGAATAATATAGTAAGGAAATGAGGGGCTCGTTGAGGACATACAGAAACAAAGGTCGGCAGTCTAAAATGCCAAAGGAGGCATAGGGGTGTGGTTAGGCTCTATTTTTTACTTCGGGTAATGAAGGTAAGATTTTTTTTAATATAAGGAAGAAAGAAAGAAAGAAAAACACGCGCCCGGAGTGGGGACCGAACCCAGGCCTTTCGATTAGATCTCGAATGCCTTACCAATTCGGCTATCTCGGCGACTGTGTTCTCCTTCACTTTCTGGGCTAATTATATTTACTTGAAGTGTATCTGACGCTTGAGGGTGGTAGCCAGCGCCACTCTGACAACACGGGGAGAGGGCGACCCTCTTTTCAACCGCCGGGGCGTGACTCCAACGTCTACAGCTTGTCATAAGTGTGTAACTGGCGCGAAGCACTCTTATGCTACCTAGGCATCAAAGCTGCCAGAACCGATACCCTCGCTAAGCTTTCGCAGAATAATATAGTAAGGAAATGAGGGGCTCGTTGAGGAAATACAGAAACATAGGTCGGCAGTTCAACGCCAAGGGAGGCATTGGGGTGTGGTTAGGCTCTATTTTTTACTACGGTTAATGAAGTTGACACTTTTTTTAATATAAGGCAGAAAGAAAGAAAGAAATACACGCCCCCAGAGTGGGTACCGAACCCACGCCTTTCGATTAGATTTCGAATGCCTTACCAATTCGGCTATCTGGGTGACTGTGTTCTCCTTCACTTTCTGGGGTATTTATATTTACTTGAAGTGTATCTGACGCTTGAGGGTGGTAGCCAGCGCCACTCTGACTACACGGAGAGAAGAAGACCTTCTTCTCAACCCCCGGGGCGTGACTCCAACGTCTACAGCCTGTCACAAGTGGGTAACTGGCGGGAAGCCCTCTTATGCTACCTAGGCATCAAGGCTGCCAGAACCGAGACCCTCGCTAGGCTTTTGCAGATAATATAGTAAGGAAATGAGGGGCTCGTTGATAAAATAATTAAACATAGGTCGGCAGTCTACAACGCCAAAGGAGGCATAGGGGTGTGGTTAGGCTCTATTTTTTACTACGGTTAATGAAGTTAAGTTTTTTTTAATATAAGGAAGAAAGAAAGAAAGAAAATCCCGCGCGCAGAGAGGGGACCGAACCCACGCCTTTCGTTTAGATCTCGAATGCCTTACCAATTCGGCTATCTGGGCGACTGTGTTCTCCTTCACTTTCTGGGCTAATTATATTTACTTGAAGTGTATCTGACGCTTGAGGGTGGTAGCCAGCGCCACTCTGACAACACGGGGAGAGGGCGACCCTCTTTTCAACCGCCGGGGCGTGACTCCAACGTCTACAGCTTGTCATAAGTGTGTAACTGGCGCGAAGCCCTCTTAAGCTACCTAGGCATCAAAGCTGCCAGAACCGAGACCCTCGCTAAGCTTTCGCAGAATAATATTGTAAGGAAATGAGGGGCTCGTTGAGGAAATACAGAAACATAGGTCGGCAGTTCAACGCCAAGGGAGGCATTGGGGTGTGGTTAGGCTCTATTTTTTACTACGGTTAATGAAGTTGACACTTTTTTTAATATAAGGAAGAAAGAAAGAAAGAAATACACGCCCCCAGAGTGGGTACCGAACCCACGCCTTTCGATTAGATTTCGAATTCCTTACCAATTCGGCTATCTGAGCGACTGTGTTCTCCTTCACTTTCAGGGCTATTTATATTTACTTGAAGTGTATCTGACGCTTGAGGGTGGTAGCCAGTGCCACTCTGACTACACCAGGAGAAGGGGACCTTCTTTTCAACCCCCGGGGCGTGGCTCCAACGTCTACAGCCTGTCATGAGTGGGTAACTGGCGGGAAGCCCTCTTATGCTACCTAGGTATCAAGGCTGCCAGAACCGAGACCCTATCTAGGCTTTCGCAGAATAATATAGTAAGGAATTGAGGGGCTCGTTGAGGACATACAGAAACAAAGGTCGGCAGTCTACAATGCCAAAGGAGGCATAGGGGTGTGGTTAGGCTCTATTTTTTACTTCGGGTAATGAAGGTAAGATTTTTTTTAATATAAGGAAGAAAGAAATAAAGAAAAACACGCGCCCGGAGTGGGGACCGAACCCAGGCCTTTCGATTAGATCTCAAATGCCTTACCAATTCGGCTATCGTGGCGACTGTGTTCTCCTTCACTTTCTCGGCTATTTATATTTACTTGAAGTGTATCTGACGCTTGAGGGTGGTAGCCAGTGCCACTCTGACTACACCAGGAGAAGGGGACCTTCTTTTCAACCCCCGGGGCGTTGCTCCACCGTCTACAGCCTGTCATGAGTGGGTAACTGGCGGGAAGCCCTCTTATGCTACCTAGGTATCAAGGCTGCCAGAACCGAGACCCTATCTAGGCTTTCGCAGAATAATATAGTAAGGAATTGAGGGGCTCGTTGAGGACATACAGAAACAAAGGTCGGCAGTCTACAATGCCAAAGGAGGCATAGGGGTGTGGTTAGGCTCTATTTTTTACTACGGTTAATGAAGTTAAGATTTTTTTAATATAAGGAAGAAAGAAAGAAAGAAAAACACGCGCCCAGAGTGGGGAACGAACCCACGTCTTTCGATTAGATCTCCAATGCCTTACCAATTTGGCTATCTGGGCGACTGTGTTCTCCTTCACTTTCTCGGCTATTTATATTTACTTGAATTGTATCTGACGCTTGAGGGTGGTAGCCAGCGCCAGTCTGACTACACGGGGAGAAGGGGACCTTCTTTTCAGCCCCCGGGGCGTGACTCCAACGTCTACAGCCTATCATGAGTGGGTAACTGGCGGTTTCTGTACATATTTCTGTATATATATAGGTGTATTTCTGTTTATATATAGCAGTTTCTGTATATATATATCTATATATAGCTAATGAGAATAGGAAATGAATTAAGACAGAAATAAGGGTTGACAGTGAAGAAACATCGCAAAACAAAGCGAAGAATGTGGTACAATATTTACACAGAAAAACAATTTGGAAAGAAAAAGAAAGTTGCAAAGAAAATGTCCTCCGGGTGAGATCCGAACCTACGAACTCTATACTACGCGTCTTGTGCTATGACGACTAGGCTACTGGCGGCTCTGTTTCCCCTCCACTTTCAGGTGTATTTAGGTTAGGGTATTTTGTTTCCGACGCATATATATACATATACATATATATATCTATATATATATAGATAAATTTATATATATATATATACATATATATATATATATATATATATATATATTGAGAGCATCCTTGGGCAATCTACCGGCACCAGTTAGCACAGTCGGCCTTGGTGGGGAATCATCGGACTGCCATCAGTGTTTCCTCTTCATCTGTACATTATCATCATCATAGCGAACGTGCTCTAGCACTTCGTCCTCATCTCTGTGAATACTCATCATCATGGTGTGTGTAATCGGGCGTTCCCTGCTTGAGCCTCCGAATAAATGGACGCCCCGAACATCGGCCTCTCCGGTAAACCTTGTCCTCTCAAGTGGTGGAGGGTGCGTTTCGGTCCCGCTTCGTACCTCTTCGGTCCCACTCCTGGAGCTGCGTTCCGGTCACCGGTTGCCTGGCCCAGTCATGCCCATGACGCGAGAATCGGCCAACACTGCCGCCAACCCGGCACCGCCGCAGTATATCATTACGACCCGCCAGCGCTACCCGCCATCGTTTGCTGGCTTTCGTGGCGAAGATATTGAGGAGTGGCTCGATAGCTACGAACGAGTCAGCGCCTTTAACAGGTGGGATGACCGCGCTAAGCTGCAGAACGTATCGTGGTCCCTCGACAAAGCAGCCAAGACGTGGTTCTTCACCGAATCGCTGACTGGCCCGATTTCACAGGGCAGATACGCGAGAAATTTGGCTCATCTGCTGCTCGTTCTGACGCCGCGAAGAAACAGCTCGACGATCGCGTGCAACATGACCAAGAGACGTATAGGTCGTATATAGAGGACGTTCTTGTGCTGTGCCGTCGGGTCAACGGGAATATGCCATAGGCAGATCCGGTGCTTCACATTATGAAGGGGATCGGCCAGTTTGCATTTTCAACCCTTGCTGTGCAGAACCCAGCGACGGTAGCCGATGTGGTAGCGACGTCTCAACGATTGGACGAGCTGCAATCCATCCGCATACACAATGACTCGCTGGCACCTGCCTATGTCGCCAATGATGAGCTGCGCACGATGATTCGTGCCATAATTCGTGAAGAGCTCGGCAACCAACCGTCACTATGCAGTGCCAGCGTTCGTCGCAGCGCTCCTGCACCTGGGCTTCGTGAAATAGTTCAAGAGGAGCTGGCGTCTATGTCCTGCCTTTCGGCGTCCCCTCTACCGACAGCGGCAACCAACCCGTCGTATTGCGAAGTCGTAAGCCGAACGCCCTTGCCGTTGGCGCCAGTCACTGCTCAGCCTCACCCTGGGTTTGTGGCAGCTGTTCCTGCGGTCTCCCGCCCGCAGACCTACCAGCCGACGTGGCGACAGCCCCGCCAGGACCTCCGCACTCGCCGGGCAACGTGCTACTATTGTGGAATCCCTGGTCACATCTATCGTTTCTGCAGGCGACGCCAGCAAGACGAAAGACGCGGCTACGATGTCAACGAACGGGATGACTTCCGTTTTTTTCCGGTTACCATCCACGGTCCTATACGCCTCCTATGCGACGCTCGTCGTCTCCACCTGGCCAACCAGCCTTCCATCACGATTCCCGAGAAGTGCGCCGCCGATCTCCGTCACCGTATCGCCGCACGTCGTCTCCTCTTCGCCCTGTCTCTCATGAGACTAACCAATTGGCGGGAAACTAGGCCCTGCAGTTTTTGGGCGGAAAACTGCACCAGTTTCGAAAATTGAAATTGCCCCAGGTCATTCAGCTAATATGTTATCGGTATCGGTTGAGGGGATTCGTGCACAAGCTTTGATTGATACGGGAGCAAGCATTTCGATTATCCATGCCGATTTGTGTACACGTTTACGAAAAGTGTGGACTCCCTACGTAGGGCCATCTTTGCGCGGTGCTAATGAGACTGCACTTACACCTTCGGGATACTGTGCAGTTAGGGTTATGATCGCCGGAGTTACTTACCACATATTGTGTGCTGTGCTCTCTCCTTGCGCCCACAAGCTGATATTGGGCTGGGACTTTCTCTCTTCGACGTCTGCTATCATTTCACGTCGTCAACCCGCCATCGACATCTCGGATACAGAAGACTGCATTGTTTCCGCTTTAACGGAGTCAGTGACTTTGACAGCATTGTGTTATACCTGCTAGCTGCGAGCACATCTTGCCGATTTCCGCTGGAGCCATTACTGGGGGAGATGTCCTTGTGGTGCCCTCTGCTCGTTTGCTATCGCGCGGTATTACAGTCGCTGCGGGTCTTGTCCGATTTACGCAAGGTACTGCACTCACTACTGTTCAGAATACGACACCAGAACCAATTCTGCTGTCTAAGGGTTGCACGATTGGATGAGTTAATGACGAAATTGCCGCCGTTTTCCCGCCTGCCGTAACTCCACAGTGTCCACCCAATTCGGTTTCTGCCTCCCCCACACCTCTTCTTGGTGCCGTGATCAGCCCCGATCTCACTCCATCCCAAAAAAAGTCTCTTCTGGACGTGCTCTCTAAATACCAAGCTTTCTTCGACTCGTGCTCCTCCTCTCTTTCGCAGACTTCTACCACAGAGCACTGCATCGAAACTGATGGCCCCGACATAGTTTGCCGTCGTCCATACCCTGTCTCACCATCAGAAAGAAAAATATTTGACGACAATGTGGCCGACATGCTCAAGCGCAAAATCATACGCCCCTCGGCAAGCCCGTGGTCTTCACCTGTCGTCTTGGTGGAGAAGAAGGATGGCTCAGTGCGCTTCTGCGTTGATTACAGGGCGCTAAATAAGATCACTCGGAAGGATGTGTACCCGATGCCTCGCATTGATGATGCTCTGGACTGCCTTCAAGGCGCTGAGTATTTTTCCAGTCTGGACCTACGGTCCGGTTACTGGCAAATTCCGCTGCGTGAGTCGGACAAAGAGAAGACGGCATTCGCTACGCCTGACGGCCTCTACGAGTTCAACGTGATGCCGTTCGGGCTGTGCAATGCTCCGGCCACGTTTGAACGGATGATGGATACAGTTCTCCGTGGCCTAAAATAAAAAACGTGCTTCTGCTACCTTGACGATATTGTCATCTTCTCGTCCACGTTCTCCGAGCACCTCAAGCGTGTGGAAGAAGTATTAGCGTGCCTTGCCCGCGCTGGGCTTCAGCTTAATGCAAAGAAATGCTGCTTTGCGAGTAAGACAATTAGGGTATTGGGCCACGTGGTCAGCAAAGAGGGCATAGAACCTCATCCTGGCAAGATCGCCGCTGTAGTCGATTTCCCTCGTCCGCTCCACTTAAAAGATCTACGGAGCTTCCTCGGCTTGGCTTCTTACTTCCGTCGCTTCGTGCGTAACTTTGCCGCCATTGCTTCTCCTTTACACAAGCTTTTAAAGTCTGGCACGCCCTACGACTGGTCGAGCGAATGTGAAGCAGCCTTTCAAGCACTTAAGGACGCGCTCACATCTCGACCTGTTCTGCGCCATTTCGACAAGAAGAGCCCCACAATACTCCACACGGTTGCCAGCGGTCATGGCCTTGGCGCTGTCCTTCTGCAGCGGGACGCCCAGAATCAGGAAAGAGTAGTTGCCTGTGCCAGTCGTTCCCTTACAAGTGCTGAACAAAACTATAGCATCACAGAGCAAGAGTGTCTGGCAGTAGTGTGGGCCGTTCAAAAATTCCGCCCATACCTTTATGGCCGCCACTTCACCATCGTAACTGACCACCACGCTCTGTGTTGGTTGTCTTCCCTCAAGAACTTGTCCAGACGCCTGGGCCGCTGGGTTCTCCGCCTGCGGCAGTATGATTTCGTCGTCACACATAAGTCCGGCCGGAAACATCTCGATGCCGACGCCCTGTCTCGATGCCCTCTGACCACCATTCCGTCACCTGCTGTGGAGGTCCCGAAAACCGTACTCCAAGTAGCACCCGTTACGTCTCCTGCCCTGGAAGACCCTCGAGAACTTTTTTCGTTGCAGAGGGCGGACGCATACTGTGGTCCTATCATTGACTACCTTACTGGCGGCGTACAGCCTCCCAACAGTCGTGCTCGCCGTCAACTCGACAAGTTCCAGCTCCTGCATGGCACGCTTCACCGTCGCAACCACCACCCTACCGGCCACAAATGGGTCCCTGCCGTACCCCGTTCCCTTCGCACATCGATATTAGAAGCTTGTCACGACGATGCCACGGCTGGGCACCTTGGATTTGCGAAGACTTATGACAGGGTCCGCAGCCGCTACTTCTAGCCTGGGATCTCAACAACTGTCGCAAAATACGTTTCCTCGTGTGCATCTTGCCAGCGTCGCAAACGTTCGACGGTTCCCCCTGCCGGGTTGCTTCAGCCCTTACCTTGTCCCTTCGCACCTTTCCAGACGGTCGGAATCGACTTGTATGGACCTTTGCCCATCACGCAGTCCGGTCATCGGTGGATAGTAACGGCGGTCGATTACTGGACAAGATATGCTGAAACTGCACCTGTACGCTCCGGGACAGCCGCAGAAGTCTCCGAATTCATTCTACATCACATCATTTTGCGGCATGGTGCACCACGCATACTTCTTAGCGACCGCGGGCGAACCTTCCTGGCGACCATTGTTGAGGAGCTCCTGCGTGCCTCCAACATCGTGCACAAGACTACTTCCGGCTACCATCCCCAGACAAACGGCTTAACCGAACGTTTCCACTGAACTCTTTCTGACATGATCTCTATGTATATAAGCCCCGACCATCGCAACTGGGACATTATCCTCCCCTTCGTCACATTTGCTTATAACACTGCACGTCAGCGTACTACTGGCTACTCTCCGTTCTTTCTCGTCTTCGGCCGCTCACCTTCCTATACCTTCGAGTCAACTTTCTTCTCCGCCCCTGTTTCCTCGGACGCACCAACCCATGAGCAGTACATTTCACGGCTCGCATATTGCCGAGAACAAGCACGCTTGCACACTGAAGCTCATCAGCAAGTCAGGAAGACAAGATACGACTCTAAACATTCCTCCGTTCGTTTTCACCCTGGTGATGAAGTGCTTCTATGGACCCCCCAACGGAAGCCTGGTCTTTGCGAGAAGTTTCTTCAGCGTTTCCTCGGCCCTTACGTCGTCCTCGAACAGACTTCTGCAGTTAATTACCGCATAGCACCGATAGGCCCCGTAACAGACCGTCGTCCCCGTGGCGTCGAAATAGTTCCCGTATCTCGCCTCAAGCCCTTCAGGCGCCGGGCTCCAGAATGACTCGCGGCCAGGCGGCCGACTCCGCAAGGGGGGATGGAAAGTGTGAGCATCCTTGGGCAATCTACCGGCACCAGTTGGCACAGTCGGTCTTGTTGGGGAATCATCGGACTGCCATCAGTGTTTCCTCTTCATCTGTACATTATCATCATCATTAGCGAACGTGCTCTAGCACTTCGTCCTCATCTCTGTGAATACTCATCATCATGGTGTGTGTAATCGGGCGTTCCCTGCTCGAGCCTCCGAATAAACGGACGCCCCGAACATCGGCCTCTCCGGTAAACCTTGTCCTCTCAATATGTATATATATACAAGATGTCGCATATCGTAGACACTCGAGTCACGGCCCATGAGTTAAAAAGGTCCCCTTCACCCCGAGTAGTTGGAGGATTGGCGCTGGCTGCTCTTGACCTACCTCAGAAGTTATGCACCTCGTACAAAGCTTTTTCAATGATTTAGTCGTCGCAAAGCATTCATTCTGTAACTGAGACATAGGTATCATACACTGTCGATTTGGCGTAAATGACCGCGTACACCGCGCATGTGAAATAGAAGCGCTAAAACAGAGACTATATCAGCTTGGGTCCTCTCTGTCAACGTTTCGAGATATCCACATCGCGCGAAAAAACAATACCAGACAAAGCACCACAAATATGCCCCACAATTGTACATTTGTGTGGAAATGAATTGCTCAGAGCCTCGGCTCAACGAGAGCAACAGGCGACGTGCTCCCTGACGGCCTCCGAGAAATGGGAGCAAAGGGCTCCGTGCGGCAGCAGCGCGCAGCAAAGCCAAACCCGTGCGATCATGTGACCAGTGCTGTGTATCTCCCGGGGGAGCCAGCTTTATCTTAAGCTTTATATCCGCACGCAAACCGGTTCCCATGGCGCAACACTTCCCGCTCGAGCCGGAGATTAGGCATGGTGGGCTTGTGACGTGTACAGCTGCGAGTGACATGACCGCGTGGGCGGAGCTTTGCTACGCTCCACATGCCGCACGGAGCCCTGGGAAGCCTTTTTAACAGCGCCTGTAGCAGCCGTTTCACGGAGCCCGTTGCGGAGCTCGCGCCCCTTGCGTCCGTAGAGCCGAGGTTCTGAGCGGTGTAAGTGTGCACTCATTTACGGATTTGCAAATCTAGTAACGCCTATCGGTTTCCCCGATGATCCTCTACAATTTCCCCAATATATTCAAACACCAAACTAGAATAATTAAGAGAGAATTAAAAATTGTATGTAACTATGTTGATAAATAGCACATGGAACCCCTGTTTTTCCGTCCGCCCTGGCGATGGGGCCGAAGGCGTGGTGAACACAAAGTAAGAAACCTCGGTAACAGCAACAGCGGAGGGTTTATTTCGAGGTTTCGACTTCGAGACAAATCTTCTACAAGTCTTCTGTAGAAGACTTGTCTCGAAACGTCGAAATAAACCCTCTGCTGTTGCTGTTACCGAGGTTGCTTACTGTATATATATATATATATATATATATATATATATATATATATAGATTTCGATTAGTTTTGCAACGGGCCAGAAGAAACGGTCAGGTAAAAGATAAGAACAACTTTGCGGTTAACGTGTTTATTATAAATTAGTCCGACAGTTTCGGAAGTGGATTCCTCAGGGACAATTGTCCCTGAGGAAGGAAGTTCCACTTCCGAACCTGTCGGACTAATTTATAATAAACAAGTTAACCGCAAAGTTGTTCTTATCTTTTACCTGACTATATATATATATATATATATATATATATATACAAGCTCGTAAGGTGAAGAGAATATTTGGTTAGACTCACTACGAAAACAAAATTTATAACGATGTTTCGGCAGAATGCCACGAATATTTTTGTGTCACCTATAATGGCACCAGAAATTATACACTCCGACTATTTACGTAATTGGAATTGCGTTGCCTGCCACTAGAAGCGCGACGAGAGTTTGTGGAAACATTTTACTTTTCTACAAGCCCACTAAGTAAGCACGACATTTGCAGAGTAGGCTATGAATGGAAGACCATTGTATCGTTTGCAAAAAAAAGCATGCCTAAAAGAACTCCAAAACCCGCGCGAAACCAATAGAAGCACGAAAAGTTTTTATTAAAAAATCCCAGAGTAACAAAAACAAAGGTTTTGGTGATAACTTCAGCAAAATGATGAGCCCTGTCTTAAGAAAAGAGTCCTTATGTCTGGGAAAAATTGGCTTTAACAGGTCTGTGATAACTGCAAATTTTCTCATTTTTGAGTGGTTTACACACAGTATCATTTCTTGTTCAATTTAGTGCTTCAATAATGTCATCTTATTATTCGTGCCTGCAAAAAAGCGTGTCAAGTATGCACTCCTTTGATGGCAATATCGCCACGGCAGATGAACGACAACGCCAAGTCTATGTCATCTTTTTCATTGTCCATTGGCATAAGTTTTCCTCATGGTAATAAAGATTGTCAACTGAATATACTGGACTAGGAGATGCCATTTTAAAACTGCTCAGTGATATTTCACGATTTGATATCTTAAAATTTATTCATGGCTTCGCTGATCACGGCACTACATTTCTCAGGCCATTACGCCGAGGCAACAATTCTCGTTTCTGAGTGTCGATCAACGCTGGATGACGCAATTCATCAGGCACCATTTTGTCCTCCATTTTGAATGAAACAGGTGCCGGCTGAATGAATTAGAGCTTGCGTTTGCTCAGCACCAAAATTGTTCCCCTCACCAGGCTGTGTCCATATTTGAAATCCGCGGGCGCAAAGTTTCCTGGAATTGAGAGCCACGTTGGTGGAAGGATGCGGCAGTCGGGATGAGCCCTGTCGTCGAACGATATGTGGGCGATGGAGATGAACAATGACGGGACAAAAATGTCTCTGCACGAGAAAAATTTGCATCAGGAGAGTATCCTCACGGGAAAGAACTGGGACGGCTCAAGCATGGATATTCCAAGAACATGGAGTAATATTCTGCACAACAACAGCATATACTTGGTGGTATGTGTGAAAAGAATAAAAGTTACACATACAGTGTGGTCACTTGCCAGGTAAAATAAAAGTATAAAAAAAATATAAAGCCCACACCTGGCTTGATAATCCATCAGGGCTATTACCCCATGTGGCTTTTCCCAACACACACGTTTGTTAACACGTTGCTGAACGAATGCACTAACTGGCATGAGCTCTTTTACAGAAAATGATTGTAGCTACTCAACTCTGGGAAGGTGAAGCGCTAACAAAGATGTATGTTATTCACATCACCCACAGGGAAAGAGAATATAGACAGGTTTGTTTTCCAATCATTTGTTATGAGATAACGTCAAACACACCGAAGGAGAAGAGCTTTATTTTCGTAGACAAAGATGGGACAGCCGTTTCCCTTCAATCACGTATTGACCAAATTTTAGAATTGCACAACCATTTCAACTTCACAGGGAAAAAAGAAATAGGTTGAAATCACCGCATTCATTTAGTTATCTTAGTGGCCAGGTGTGACTGAACTGTTTTGCGGAAAGCTAATTGAAAACAATAGTTCCAACTATATTCTCCTTACCCAGGGTAAAAAATTCCCTGCCGCAAGGCGGTATTGCTCCCGCTCCACAAAATGTATTGAACATCAGGCTACGTTGCTGCCCAAGTCAGCCCACTTCATCATTTTAGCCTATTTGTACGCACAAAAGAAACGCGCTTTCTTGAAGCGTTGATGCCGTAGTGCAGGAGCTACCGCAAGAAATTGCATGTGCTACCAGCCGGGGCGTGTGACGCGTGCGCACTCCTTTTCCTACCTTCTTGTGCGAGGAAAAATATCATCCTGGTGTATAGAACCATCCACAGCGCGCATAATCAATGGACGCTTAAAAATTAAGGATTCCTCATGTTTCCGTGAACACTAATAACAGAGATTGTTAAGGCTGTGTTTATGGCGCATTTTACCGAAAGAGGGCACTGTGATTTCTTGACGAACCAGGTAAATAAGTTTACCAGTAGTTATATGCAGCTACAATGTAAAAACTATTGTTACCGTGACTCCCTCCGAGTTGACAGGGATACTAGCGTCCGGAAGCCTGCTCTAAGCGCCTACTTTACGAAATGTTTTACTTGAACTGAAGAAATTCTACAGGAAACCGCACAAATGATGCTGATTTTAAATTTTGATAGTCTCTATGGGCTGTTTATACGCAAACATTTTAATCATTCTCAAATGTGTACTTGCTTTCTCCTGACTCTAGCTTCCTGAAAAGGTATTTAATATGTCGGAAGTGTTTCATAGGAGGTCAGGCCAAGGAAAAGGTACGGAAGTGATCCAACCCGTTTGAAAATATTCGACCTGTTGGTGTAATTTAGTTGGACTTCATTAGAGCCAGTGAAAAGAAGTTATCTGCGTATCTGGTCACTTCGCTGCGAATGACTTTAAAAGTGAATACTCTTCTGCTGGTCTTGCCACGTGAATGCCTCTGTTTCCACACGAGCCCACCTTTCTCTGTCTTCGCCTCTGCCCTCGCTCTTTCAGCCACAAATACTATGAAGGTTTGCCCAAGTCAATTTGTTTTCCCGTCCTCGCCATGCGCGCCATATATCTCAACCTTTCGTCTCTGTTGAACGAATTGAAATTCCACCACGAGATTTGTTTTCGGGCGCGAGCTCCTTTGTATTTTTAGCCGAAATATTTGTGCCTTTATGTTTTTTTACACACTCTCGCGAATGTATTATATCCCAAAGATACGCTTGATGTTTTCTTTTTGTGACAACAAATTGTCGCGTGAGAACCCTTTTTTTGGCCAGGTGAGTGAAGCGACACGTAGGCACACGGACAGATGGACGGACAGACAGACAGACAGACAGACAGACAGACGGACAGACAGACAGACAGACAGACAGACACACACAGCCACAATTTCAGGTTTTGTAGCTAAAGAAAGATTGTGCTGCTTTAAAACAAATTGTTAAAAATAGCTAACCGGAGCTCCTACTTGTGAAAGACACAACAAAGATTTAAAAACAGCTCTCGGACAGGGTTTCCCAAACAGAAAAAAAGAATCAAAAGAAGAGGCGCTACGGCTACTGTAACAACAAATGGTGGCCAGGTGGTGCTAAGGAGCTAATTTTAATGGTCATCCATCCTGACAGAACCGAAAGGGGAAGGGAGGATCGTCAGAGGTGGAAGAGTGGGGCAGCTAAAAGAACGTAGATATGACCGGAAACACCAATGCCTTTTGACGACATTTGCAGAAAAGCTGCAGATGCGGGGCCATTTCTTGCGGCTGATTTACACGTAGCAGCATCGCATCGTCACTAGTTCACACGTAACTAGCGGAAATACTATTGCAACTGAGGATATTACCTCCCTATATTAGGTAGAGAGTACCACTGTTTTCAACCTGTCAATCCCAGAAAAGTTCAAAAGGAGGGAGGTGTCTACAATTTTCTGCTGCATTCTACAATTACACCAGCTCATCACCCTCGTTAAGTTGTTTCGGTCGTTAGTGTTTTTTATTTAGCAGAATACGGCCTCATACGGAGAGCCTGTCATGTTCAATTGTAAAGCAGATTACCTTGATTGATGGCACTCTTATAAGTCGCGCAAAATCCTTCGGCGCAAACACGGTACAGTGGATGCTCCTGGTAGGCGATGTGTAATTGATGCTTACTTCATCAGCCGCACTAGTCCGTGTTTGTTCACGTCGTCGATGGCGGCCCCCAGGACTAAGTACGGTTTTGGGTACCTCTTCGACGGCACAGTATGCGCCATCTGAAAAAAAGCGTGTGTTGAACACTTGTTAAAAAGTACCTATCTTCTCATTATGAGGGAGGGGTAGGGAAAGCAGGTCGTGCATACTATTGTTAACGACCGCATACTCAAAAAGTGCAGGTCCTTGTATACATTTGGAGCATAGCCTACTCCTTAGTCACTGCTTAGGGTAGGCAAGATAGCTTCGAAGGAGTAGTCTATACCGGTTTATTGCTCTGCCTCTGCTGCACCGGTTTATAGCTATACTAGTGCAGCAACTCCGAAGATAGTTTTCCGATGATAAACCTGGGAATATTTACATCGGTGAGAAAAAAAACTTCCGTTGCTGGGTAAGGCGGGTCCGCGCAGCTACAAGGTTTTGCCCAATGCAGCATTGTGGATGTAGGATGATTAATTTTATATGGGCATTTCCGTGAATATACCGGTAAAATTTGTTTTAGTAGTAAAAGAACTGTGAGGGCACCTGAGCTTTTCGCAAGGTGTAGTGAACCCGTATTCATTGCGGCGCTACTGCCGAATAGATATGCCAAAGCTGTGGACACCATCCAGTAGCCCAAAATATCTGCTGAGTGGAGGGCAGCTTCATGAAGCAGTGACATAAGTACAAGGCTGGTAGAGGCGTCTGCTGAAGTATTTGTCTATTTATATTGATGATATCTTTTCATTTATAGAAGTGTAGGTTTTAAAGGCCGCGCCTTTTCATTCGTATGTCGTAAGTCCTGCGTCACGCACTCGTAGCAACAGGTTCTCATACTCGCCGGGCCATCACCGCTAGTTCTTCCCTGACCCACTGATAGAACGTGCAGTTGTCCCAAGCATTTGCAATCATACGAAGTGGCACTCCGCGGGGTCGCAGTATCCTTTCCTGATCACAATCCATATTTGAGACGTACTCCCTTCCTGTACTACACGCCATCCGAACCTGTAAGCACCATACGGAGCCGACTTAAGGCTCTGCGTCATCACAAAATTATTGCACGAGCGGAACGCGCACACTCAAAGCTGCAGCTCAGGTGACGCAAGAATACCTGCAAGCCCAAGGATCCTACTGCGCTCATAAAAAATCCCCTATTTAGTGTTTTAAGGCCTGAAAAATAATATGCAGAAAAATAAAGTAATGATCATTAACCTCGGGACAGCACAGCGGTTTGAAATAGGTGGCGAGGCCCAGGAAGTAGTAAGCGAATAAATCTACTTAGGCCAAGTTGTGACCCCGGATCCAAACCATGAGGCAGAGAACATTCGAAGGATAATAATAGGTTGGAGTGCATTCGGCAGGCATTCTCAGATAATTAATGGCAGCCTACCATTGCCCCTAAAGGAGAAAGTGTATGACAGCTGAATCTTACCGGTACTCATCTACGGGGCAGAAATTGGGAGGATCACTAAGAGGGTTCAACTTAAATTGAGGACGACTAAGCGGGCAATGGAACGGAAGATGATAGGTGTAACATTAAGGGACAAGAAGGGAGTGGAGTGGTGAGGGAACAAACGCGTGTTGAGGACACAGTAGAAATTAAGAAATGGACATGGGCAGGGCGTGTAATGCCAAGGCAAGAAAGAAGTTTGTCATTGAGGGCAACAGAGTAGATCCCTAGAGAAAGCAAGTGTTGCAGGTGGCAGCAGAAAGTTAGATGGAGAGATTTGATCAAGAAGTTTCCGGGGATAAATTGGTCGCAGTTAGCACAGGACCAGGTTAATTGGAGATTAATGGGACAGGCCTTTGCCCTGCAGGGGGCGTATATCGGCTCGTGATGATGATGATATTATATTGCTTTTCCGACCAAAATACACCAAAGGCTAAGCTCCCATCACAGATGTAGGCCACACTGAGCCTATTGAGATATGTACTAATGTACGCTGGAGCGGGCACCGGCGCTCGTGTCTATGCGACGCGCTTAATGGCGGCTTCAACCACGATGCGTGAATGTCAATCCTGGCAGCCCAGGCGCACCACACGTGATTCTCTGACGTCACATCCGACGCGTTTTGGATTGTTGCATTTGTTGTCATGGCTACAGTCAGCCTTGGGTAATGCAAATGGCGGCGCCCATTGACGCGGCGTGCTCCACTCGTGGCTAGATTTACGGGAATAGGGCGTGACAAAGAAGCACTTTACGCCGCACCGCTGCTCTCTCAAGTGTACTTGCATCTTCATCGTGTTGGTATGATGTACTTTGTGTTTTCGGTGCTACATTCGCACGGAAATCGCTTTCATCGCTACGCCGAGGCATCGTCCAGCCCCCTCTAAATGCTTCTTAGTCTTCCGATCCCGTGTTTACACTTACGCTACCGAAATAGCTCTTGTTGCAGCGGCGAAGCGTTTACGCCAGCATAGACCGCACTCAATCCGCTACGCAGACTTCCGTCTTCATCGGCGCGAATGCCGAGGCCCAGGCGTACGAACAGGATGGTATCAAACTACTTACATATCATATTATATTGGGCGAGCGAGAGAAAGGAAACTATATTTCTTCTCAATTATGGTTAGTGCTTTTTGGTTTTAGCTGCTGCGTGTTAGCTGTATCGAGCAAGATGGAATTGCAGCGAAGGGACTACGTGACGTAGGCATTCACGAACAAATTTTTTGCTGCCAAAAGCCACATTTATTGAGCCCAATGATATAAATGAGTCTTACAGACACGCTTAATTTAGCAAAGCGCCTTCACTAGACTGATTGGCAGGTGCGACGTAGGCGCAGTGTGTCATGTGGCTTCTGAACTTCTCTGCTGCAGCACGGGAAATTGTGCTAGAAGTGGTAGAAAAAGTGTTCAAACAAGTACATATCGATTGCTTCTTCTTCCACCAAACAAAGTAAACTTTCTGTCAATTTTCGTTTTTTTTCTTGTGATAAGCGGTATCTCGCACTTTTTATTTCAATGTGCTTGCCACCCTTGCTTCCTTTTCCTCCAAACAGAGTTTTAGCTAAGAAGAAAATTTAGTTCAATGTGAACAAGCCAGACAAGTGGTTAAAAAAGAAATTTTTATTTGCACGATCCTGACTTTGAAGAAAATGTCACCAGTTGGGAAAATTCCACGTAAAATGCATGCCAATAACAACTCAATTCTATAGGGTACGAAAAAATTCAAATAGGGCAAACGTTCACAGTTCCTATTACAGTACTATCTTGGCTAGTTAGTATGAACTGAATGCGCTGAAAACAGCACAAGTACGGGACGAAAAAAAATACAGGACTGCGACGGGCAGTGTTCGTCGTTCGCTATCCTGTCTTCGTGCTGTTTTCAGTATGTAATGTTCATGGTACTGAAAGGGCACAGTCGTGAATACAGTATGTTACCCCTCGCGAAGCACAATTATGCAACATGAGAATTCATCAGTGCTGACAGAGAGCATGCAGGAAGAGAGATGATTAAGCAACTGTTGAAATCTAGCGTTGCATACTCAATGTAGCAGAAAATTAGTGATATCAGCAATTTTCTGTGTATTTTCTTCATTCGATGTCTTGCAGGTTTTACACAAAAGATCTTGCAACCCGGAGAAAACAAGCACAACCAGGAAAACGCACGATAGGGGTGTCGGATTTCTTCATGACGTGTTTGGTCAATGAGCGACTAGATTCCGAGGCCCTCGCCATTGGTCGCCAAGGCGCCTTACTGCCTGGGCCTTACCTCCTATAGGTGTGCAAGTGGCTTCAGGTTAACTACTGTGTCATCCCGTTCCAGCTTAAGTCCGGATTGTGGCGCCCTACTGGTTCCTTACTCTTGTTTGGAGCACTTCCCCGCTGACACCTGGCCCTGATGTTCATTCCTGATGTTCATGAGTGGCTCCCGCCAGCTCGTGGCTGCCTAAGTAATGCAGTATCCTCTTGAGGCTTGGTATCGTCACCCTTGACGATTGCCGTGAACGATCCCACCATACACGTGAGAAAGCAATGTGATTGGTGCCCCTGGCCCCAGCTGGTTCCATAGACCACAGTGACAGGCCTCACTTCTTGAGCATTCTCCATTTCACCGATTGTGCCTTTATTGCGTCATTGTCTAACATCCCTTCCTGTGTTGGAAATTGCAAAAAAAAAGTTATGCAAAGGTATATGGATGACGGTATCATAGTCAAGACTGCACCAGAGCCTTTGGTCAAAGGTTACATAGGTGAAAAAAACTGTGACTGTAGCTAAAATCATGTATAGCTGCGCATAGTCTCTTAGTACAAATTTCATAGTCGATTGCGCACTGCAAGAAATATACTAAACTAACACTGTAAGAATACAAAATGAGAAACTTTTATTGCAAAATTATTAGCGCAGACTAAGCTAGATGAGAAAAAGAGTAAACAAGGAAATACACTGTATTATGCATGTCCAATGATAGTATTGTTGCCGAGCAGGGGTGTTGCCGATGCAATTCCACATTTAGTGAAACTGCATCTTTTTTACGATTGTACAAAGCATCTAACGTTTTGACATTTCATGCACATCATAGTTGTTCCATTGACATCAGGCAAGCTGTTTTTCCTATTAGTGGGTTTTAGCACCAGCTACATTGTCACGAATACTTTGGCTAAGCGAATGGCTACGCTTAGCCTTTTTTGCTGCTGTGGTCCTTGTCCCATCAGCAGGAAACCTGGCCGACCCCCTGTGGAGACCAGGTCGGCGCCTTGCCAGGCTTGTCGGCTGTACTTTGATTTTTCTTCCCCGTCGTCTGTCGGGTTTGGCCAGTGTTTTATGTCACATCAAAAAGCGATGAGGTGCCCCTGAGTTACTGACAGTGCTGAGGCTTGCTTGAACACTGTCTAGCAAGGTAGCATAGGCAGTACTGGTAAAGGCTTGTCCTCCAAGTCCAAGGATGCGTTGCATGTGGGACCCGATGCCCTTGTACTTCTCGTCACGATCCTGCAAAAGTTTTTTTCATTATCAGTAAAGACAAAAAACTATACTTGGGTGACTCACTCAGCTCCATCCGAACGCAAACCTAAAAAACACAACAAAACTTAAAAGCCTTCAAATTTTTCTCTGCAGTGACCACATTTGGGCAGGAGTGACATTATAGAGGCCAGCGCTAAAGGGGCCCATCTCCCCGCGAGGGGAACTCGAGTAAATGCGTCACATAGCGGGTGGGTGTATTGCGTTAACGTTTAGTGTTTGGGGAGTTGGTGGTAGTGAATGCGTTGTATCAGCAGCTTCTTGACGTATTTTGAATGAGTCAAGGATATTAGGCACGTTCGAAGCCTTTCATTCTGTGTGGTTTTGTGGCGCAGTGGGAAGAGCACCATGTACCTCGCCTTCCGCCACACAGGTAGCGAATGCGTTGGATCAGCAGCTTCTTGACGTAGTTTGAATGAGTCAAGGATATACGGCGCGTTCGCAGCCTTCCATTCTGTGTCGGCTTTGTGGCGCAGTGGGTAGAGACCATGTACCTTGCGTTCCTCCCGCAGGGTCGTGGGATCGAAACCAGGCGCCGGTAAGTGTTATTTTTTTATATAGTGTAGGGGGAGGGGTGCGGACCTGTTGTTGAGAGCGAGGAGGGTAGCGTGATGCGGCAGAGGAGAAGTGGGGTAGAGGGCGCACCTGGAACGGCTGTTGCGGACGCCGAGGCACGCCGACAACGCCGGGTGACATCGTGAGTTAAAGAAATGCTCTGCATTTAAAACATGCTTATCAGTGAATTAACTGCACATTAGCATTGAAATGACTCAATGGAACAAAACTAGAGGCTCCAATACAATCGCCGAGTAATGTTTCTTTGCGGTTGCTTAGCTCGGCAGCTGCCAATCACACAGACAAGATTCAGTGAAGTCGTAGAGGTATTGCTGGGAAGTCACCACAGGTTCATATGTTTTCCTTAATATCTCAAAGGCTAACTGCACTCAAATATAGACATTTTGAAAATGTTATGTCTGTGTAGTTTGTCTAAAATGACTGCATCATGCAAAATACGAAAGCCAAAATACGCGTATGCGCAGTTCAAACACACATAAAAAAGTTTGCGATTTTGAAAACAAAATTGAGAAGAGCGCGACTTTTATGGCCAGGCTAAAGTGACTTTGCAGCCGGCGAGCAGGCTGGCCAGAGCAAACTTGCGCACAAGGCTTCGCGCTCACAGCAGGTGTAGAAAAACGCGCTCAGTGGAGCTCATTCAGTTTTCCTGGCTGGCCGGAAGAACAAGCACTCGGCCACCCACAATGTGACTTTCGTTTCACGGCTGTTTGCGCGATCTGGTGGCAGGTGCAGTGTCATGTTTGGCGGGGCTATTGTAAATGCTTCTATTAGCAGAACATTCAACAGGGCTGCCAGCACAGTTGGTTTGATGTATGTACTGCATGTTAAGGACTTACGTAAAATGTGAGTGCAGTTGGTTTTGAACTATTTGTTCAAAAGTCATTATGTGTTCTCTTGCCACTAACGTATAGGTTAATGTCTACTAACAGCATGTTTTGTGTAATCAGGGAATCACTGCCCATCATACTCATGCCATTGTGATTTCAAGAGGGATAGTGCAAAAAATTATTAATGCGTATATTCTTACTGTGGTAGTGTAAAACAAAAAAAGAACTTATGTTGTTCATGATGGTATTTAGTCCCTTCCGTGCTCTCTGATGCTGAAATAATTTCCAGGCTCCTCTTAAGCCAAAAGGCACATTCCCACTGGCGATTTGTCTCGTCGCGCGATGGCGCGCGTCGCGCGATGAGGCTTTGAGGTGGTGTTCGCACTTGCGATGAGCGATGATGCGACTGCGTTCAGCGCAGCTGCTTCCCGACTTGCACGACCTCGTTGGTGCGTCAACCATTCGCAGTCAAAGAAAATGATATTACGCGACAAAAGCAGGTGGAAATCAAACTAAAACACATGCTACTAACCTGGAGCAATGCCGAAAACATTTGCGGGTTGCGGGAGGAGCAGAAAATTACAAACTCAAGAAGGCTCTTTTCAACATATTATTGCACGAAGAAATGCACACGCTTGCTTTTACGCCACAACACCCGCATCACGGCCCACAAATGTCGCTTCTTTTCACAGGCGCAAAGTTCTGACGCCACCGAATTCTACGCGTGTTTACCAGTCGCCGATAGAACGATGCGGCTGCAAGTCAACCTACCGTCTCGCTGTCCACCTAGCTCTATACGGTGAATACTTGCTTTTACAATCCATACACGCTTCTCCACACTGATGAGTTCCACGCTATTCGTTGATTAGTGCACGCGTACACTGAAGCCACTGACCAAAGAACCGATGCACACGGGAAGTTGCTTGCCGGCCCGACCCGGCGGGTACAGCGATAGCGGGCCATGGCCTGGCCGAGCGAGCCAGCGGTGGTGGAGGCGGCGGCATAGAGGCGGCGGCGGCGGCGGCTCGTCCTCGCCCGCCCGCCCGTAGCATTTGCATACCGGATGTAAAGAAACGTTTCATTTCAGGCTACGTCAGCCTACTCCGCGGCCATGATTGGCTTACCGGTTTTGCGGGGCCGTCGCGCGACGAGGGAATTCGGACCGAGAGCGATCGGCTCCGCCGTCGCAAAACACCGAAAAGCGACGGCCGGCTCGTCGCTTTGCGACGTCGCTTTTCGTCCCGCGACGAGGCGCATCGCCAGTGGGAATGTGCCTTAAAGGTATGTAGCAGGTAAGGACTGGCAAGACAGACCAAACCAATAGGGTTTAGGTCACAAAAGAGGCACTTTGCTGCTGCTGCTGGAACGTACCTCTGAATTGGGAGCTGGCTCTAGACCGAGGCTTTGGGTGCTGCTTCCTGCTAACTCTTCCTGTGTCCCACTGCAGGCTGGTGCTTCCTGGCTACCGATGTGGCCTTGTGGGCCCTGCAATGCTCCCAGTGGCTCACTGACGGCTTCGTCATCATGGGCCTTGTTGGGAAGCACTGGCACAAGTGGCTGAAAGAACTCCGGTGGGGGGACCCGTTCCCAAGTGCCAGGTAGCCCAGCTGCAGCCAGTCTTCAAGTGTTAGCTTTGGGCTGTAGGGGAAGAGGACACCAAAGGTATCCTGTACAAGAGGCTGGTGTTTGTAGAAGACTCCCTGGCTGCTAGCCCAACAGCTGCAGGTGCCAAGGTCAGCCTGCACTGTGTACAGGGTCTCCTTGAGGGAGGAGCTGGGCACACTGTAGGTCCAAAAGGGTCATGGTTTGGGCCTGTTGGTGATGCATAATGGAAACTGAAAGCGCAAAATAGACACGGACAAAGAAAGGGGACAACAGGACGAGCGCTCGTCCTGTTGTCCCCTTTCTTTGTCCGTGTCTATTTTGCGCTTTCAGTTTCCACACTGTAGGTGTTCTTCTCGAGCTGGGCGATGTGTCGAGCGCTCACACTGCCAAGTTTTTCCATCAGGTGTTCGTAGCAGAGCCTGTGAGACTCCTCCTGGGCGTTGGCATGGCGGAGGAGCCTTTTTTCAAAATATTCCTCCCATTCAACTGCAATGTACTGCGTCAACGCGACGGCATTGTATGCCTTTTTGCGGCAGACAACAATATCTTTTAGTATCCGCATGGAAGACTCCGAATAATTGTTTGTGTTGTGGCCTCGAGTCATCAGCCCAGCTCGGTACATTAGAACCCACTCCTCCTGGGAGCCAAGAAACTTTTACACCCCAATAATGTAATCCTGGTGAGGAAGGGTGGAGAGGCTTTCGATTGCAGCTTCCAGCTGCTCCTGATCCATAGCATAAAGGATCTGAAATGTGAACGTGAAGAGCGCATTGAGTGCCTCAGGGTAAATAAGGCTACATCGTGCAGGAAACCTGACATACTGCAGCATATCAATTGTTTCCACGCCAGACTTCCCTGCTTCCCTAAGCGCGTTCTAAGAAGGTTTGGCACATCATGCAAAAACTAAGTAATTTCAACTGTGTCCTCTTGAAGCAATTTCTCCCATAACGTAAGCATAATTTCAGATTTAACGCATCATATAGAGTTATAGAGTCCCAAACTTTTTATAAAAGAACAAGCTTGCTTGGTGTTTTTGGTTTGTCCTCTCGAGAAAACTACCACAGCTCCAGTTGTAAGAACCTTTACATTGCCCTTTCTTTTTTTCCCAGGTGAGTAGGTGTAATGTATGATAGGAATGTTTTAACTAGTAGAGATTTTTAAATGGCGAGCCTGCTTTACCTTTGTAAATGCTGCCATCAGTTGGTGTCGCATGTCCTTCTCCACGTTGTTAGCTGCGGAGATTAACCACCGCCACTCTGCTGGCAGGACAAGAAAATGGCACACAAGCTGCTGCGCAGATGGCCACACCTCGCTTAGAGCCTTCTTCTCCGCCGATGAGTTGTCCGTCATAAAAGCAACAGGAGCCTGTGGTAACAAACACTCACCAATGTGTCCTTGTATATTTCTTTTTAGTGGCATGCAAGTAACGCGTAAGTGGAGATACAAATTGGTCCACACAATGTGTTGCAAGTCCTGCTTTGCTATTTCCTATATGGATTAGCATACTTCAAACAAAGTTCTGCTTGCTTATTGTTTCATGTGCACCCAGAAATGCGCCACAGCGACATCTACCACAAATTATTTGTGCCACTACAAATTCTCATGTGGCTTCAACGTTGTACATACTGAAATTGCACTTTTTATTCTTCTTTATGTGTGCATAATATATGTTTACATAAAATGTAAATGTAGCATCAAAAGACCCCATGCTGGAAAAAACCATGTTTTCCAATGTTTGAGCTAATGGACCACCTTCCAAGGTAGTAACATACAATAACCTAGGGGAAGCACGCTTGCAAAGGGGCAGAAAGGCACGCCACTGTGCACCCGCATTAGAAAAACAGAATTCTGGGATGGGCTAAGAAAAGAGGTATAGAGAATCACAATATTCATGTGCACACACTTCCGTGATATACTGCATGTCAAATTTTGTTGAACAAAAAAAGCATAGGACTCGTGAAAGCACATGGCTCACGTAAAATTTACAGAAACAGCACGTGTGGTCCTGAAAAGTGCCCACATCAATCCTGTTTCTTGCGATAATAAATATATAAATATACAGCTACTGTTTTCATAATGAGTAATTATCTATTGTGATAAATTATTGCATACTTTTATTATTATTATTATTTAGTATTACCCTAACTCAATGGCCAGCTCTTCCCATTCCAAGCGAGCAATCCAAAAACAGCCAAGCGAGTCACAGAAGAACCAATGGGCCAAAAGCCTTGTGAAGTAACAATTCTGCACAAACGAGAGGAGAGCATTCCTCTGATCAGAAGCAGAAAAGCTCAATGTTCTGACCACAGCCTCATACTGAGCCTAACCAGACTGGAGCAGGCACTCCTCACGCCCAGCAGTAACATATGACAGGCCCAGGTTACTGCCTTCTTTTGCCTGAATAAAGGCTTCTTTCATGCCATTTATGTAAGCTTCTGTTCGAAGATATTTCTTTGAAAATCAGTGCTAGGCTCCTCTTTACCAAACCTATTCATGCTTGGTTTAACCAGCTGTGTTGGCAATACTGTCCCGGTGATGTGCCTGCCTAGCTACACTGGAGCACAGCAGTGACGTCAAAATTTGGGTACAGTGCCTTTTCTGCCATGCAGCTTGCCTCTCACATATCCAGTGACCAGGGTAATCAAAGTTTCCATACTTTTCCATGAGGATCTTGATGGGTGTCTTGACTTCAAAATAAGCAATAACTGAAAATGTTTGAGCTAAGTATAAATGTTTCCGATAGTTCTGTCAAGTTCCTCAGCTAGTAGCCACAAATTATGCCTGGAAAAATTGTACCTGGTTGTTACCGAAGCGTGTTGGATAACAGTGGCTCAGCAGGTGGAATGCCAGTGCGTAGCCATCCTTCGTCTGGCTGCTGTGTATTAGCACAGCTATTGGTACATCTCCGCCCTTTGTAGCTGCCTAGAGGACAGTGACGGTGCTGGTGGTGGTGTCGCAGGATGCGGTGGAGTCCACAAAAATGGTTTCCTGCACTGACTCTAAGCACTGTGCACGCTGCATGATGGGTGTGGCCACAAGTACCGCCCAAGAATCGTCCCTCGTAGCCATGCAGATGGGTGGGCCTGCGCAGTCACAGAAACGTTTCCAAGAGCGTCGGACCACAGGGCTATTTGCTTCCACAGAACAACATTAGTTCAATCAATCATATTTTCAGATACAACACGAAATGAGAAACAGGGCACTTATGATCATTCCAGACATCTAGAGTGCAAAAAAATAGTAATGAAATGGCTCCTAAATGTATTTCTATTTTGTTTAGTGCACAAATAGGGCAGTGCACTGTTCAAGGCCGCGATAGAACAAATGTGTCAACCGTAGAGGTTGGGTGCGCCAAGAACACGGCATGCTGCTGTGGGTGCGGCCAGTCACCACGGATAGTGGTGAAAAACTGACAGCTACAGAAACTCGATCAATTTCGCTTTATCAGGTGACAATGATGACTAAAGGCTCCTCTTCATAAAAGGCTTGCGGTTGAAAAAACAACCTTCTCTGTTCTATTCAGCAGTAACTTGTTTCTCTTAACAAATATTATCATGTTTTTTTAGCTTTTTTAATTCTCTTGTATATATATTATATAATGTTGTTCTTGCTTTTGTGAAGCCTGCCAGTCAAGGTCACAGCAAATGTTTGGGCTGCTGTATGCAATTATGGAGAATGTGGCTAGCGCAAATAATGCACAGGCGATGAAAGCATGAAAGAGATACTCACATACATATACTCGGGTTCGGCTTGCGTGGCCTTACCTAGCTCCCTGTGTTTGTGTAGCAACAACTGCACACACTGCATAGACTGACCGGCTAGACTGATAGGCCTGACTGGATAGACTGCTATTAATGCTCACCGTCACACTTGGTGGGATTAATAACAGCGTATCTGACACCATGCTTAATGTGCAGCTTTGACCTCGAAGTGTTGCTAAATAAAAGAAACAAAAAACCCCAAGAATATCTGTGTTGTGCCCCTCCCATCGCTTGACCACCACCACTCATAGTCCCATTAGTCAAGCGACTTTCTTTTTTTTCCCAAACACTGCTAGATCTCAATTTTGAAATTTAACAGTGGCTCACCATTAGCTGCATACTGCGACCTCTGTTCGTGGAGCTTTGGCAGAGGGTTCTTATGCACACCATACTTCTCGCTTCCCCACTCCTCGTGCCAGCGGTAGACGGCCCTTTTCCCTGGGTTGACCTTGCCGTTGGCAAGCAGGGCGTCGCCGCCTGGATGTTGACCAAGCTCCTTTTCATGTTCCGCCATGGCTTGCGAAGGCGTTCTGCCTGCTTCAAAGTAAGACTGGAACTGCTGCTTGGTGTCAAGGCTTGGGCGCAGCATTTTTAGGGCACCAGCCGGCTCTCTGCTGTGGTTGTGTGCTGAAATGACCTTTATGACAGCTGGCAAAGGGTCCCGTCACGCAAGAGTCCACGCAAGAAATTGTCTTTCCGCTTTGTGTTTCGGTTAATTTTTTTTATCTTGATGTCAATCTTCGATGAGCACTTTGTGCTGCGCTTGGAGGACACCCTGTGGCGCTGGCTGTGCTGCCATAGCCACACCTTGCGAAAGGCTCTCCTGCAAGAGAATCAAAGTTCAAATTACAACTCAACCCGGTAGGCATCTTTACATTCTCAAAAGTCTAGACACATGGACGTTGCCGTTTTGTGCCTCTGGCAGGAACTGCAACAGAGTGTCACTGAGAACATCTTGGTATCACAAGCAGCAGCTGCAAGGTAGTCATTGTGTTAATTTTTGTACCTATACTGGTAATTAATAAAAACGGGAAGCAGAAGAGCTTAGGAGATATCCGTTATTTTGTTTGTTACAGTTTTTGAGATGCATGCACCATAAATATAGCTCTTTGAATCTTTTTTAACAATAATTTTTGAAAGCTCAGTTGATATGCTAGTTTACCACCCTGCAAGTTGCCAAAGAAATAACATATATTATTCATGTTATATTTGCTGTTACAAGTTTAACTTTTACTTAGTTCCACTCTAGAATTGCATGCTTTATTTAGAACAAATAGCCATGGCGGTAATCGTAATTCGATCAGGCTTCCTGAGACCGAACTTCCTTTACTTAAAAAAAGGGCAAGATGTCGCAAACGATCAATAAACAAGTGCACCACCATCTGGGCTAAAAACGGGGCAAGTGTGTAGCGATGACGCTGATCGGTGTATTGACGAGCTGATTAGTGCCAGTGAATGGGAGTCATACCTCGCGCGTTGCGACCTTTGTAGCCAAAACGAGTTGTGTGCCGGGGGCTCTGGATAATTATAAGTCTTACCTTGTGCATTTCGTTCGGACTTTATGTACTATCCAAGACGTGTTTGTGCTGGCGCCATGTCGTTGAACCCACTACTACGCCGACGCCGCGTCCGAGAAGGCGCAGCGAATTACGCGTGCGTCTGAAGTCGACGCATCGGCGTCGTCGACGCCCCCCTCTAATGGGTCAGTATCCGAAATTTGGCAGGTTGACAAGCCAAAACACAAACGGCAATGGCGTTATCGGTGACAGCGCGGTCTCAAACACGTACGCAACGGTGCCGTCCACGAAAAAGCGCGCGGCGCGTCGGTGTCAGTTTTCACTTGTGAGTTTCAGTTTGCGCGCCGCCGTACACGCACAGAGGTCTCCACTGTTCGCGTATACGGTTGCCATGTCAACGGTGCGAACAGCTTTACAAAAAGCTGTTTATTGGTCTTACAAAACTGCGATTGCCGTATATTTCACCACAAGCATGTTTTAAGTTTACAACTTTCATTTTAACTCTAGCTTAATTAGCAAACCGGACGTGACGTCGCAAAGGTCACGTGGCGTGCGTCTGGGCGGCAAGGATTGTCATTCACGCAACCCCGACGCAGCGGCAAGGCCTGGAGGATACGTGTGTTTTGAACTTGGCTCGGCCCAGCGGTCATGCTAACTTCAACGAAAGTGGTTTCTAAAGGATTAAAGGAATAAATATGGAACTGTGTATAAATGTTTATACGTGTAAAGAACTTTTACCTCATGATATTTTATGTAGGTTTACAAGAATGCTTTTGCAGTTTCAACAAGCGCATTTGGTAGTTTCGAAATATCGTGCGCACGAGATTTCCAAACTACAAAAAACGGCAGAGTTTTCGCAGTCCATGGTGCGGCAGCGAAACGTTTGCGTTTTTGCATGCGAGTTTGCGATGGCGTGCAGCTAAAAAAGGGAGGCTGTATTGGGTAAAATTTCGTTTCAGAAGACCACGAGCAGAGAAGCGACACGTCATACGACACCAGGTGAATTATAATAGCTGTTTGTCATTTCCATTCATACGTTTCACTGCTGTAGCTTAATCCGACGTGTTGTCGGCATGCTGTTACACTTGTGAAGGGTCTTTCATTTACGCACTTGCATCACGTGATAATTTAATTTCGCACCTCAAAGAAGCGATAACGGCATTCTCGAACTTACAGAACAGTGTTATTTCTTGCTAATCCACAGACCTTGTGTTATGGACAGGGTGGTTCATCGCGTTCTCTGTTTAGTTTTTTCTATTATTCGTTTATTGTTTATTGTCATGATGCATTGTTAAGCTGCATCTCTTAGCAAATACAAGTGTATGTGGTGAAAACTATCAATATACAAAGCGGGATAGCTGATCAGGCTACACAGAAAAAATGTATTTGTACGGCATTTAAGGTAACCTTAATGAACCTTTTGCTCTAAGGCACAACCCAGCAGGTCTGTAAAACTAAAGCAGTGGACTACGTTTCACCCGTGCTGTAATTTTCTGAAACTTCCTGTGCATAGTGTTTTCGTGGGTGTCCGAGGGCGAACGTTACACGGCCACAACACTGCTCTCTTTTAATAACTGATCTCCACATGGTTTACGGTGGAGTGCTGCCGAGGTTCCGCAGGACGAAATGGCCAGTAACGCTTATGCCAGGTACGCATGTGTAGTTTAAGTGTCGCGTTACTCGTAGGCGCCACCCAGGCAAGCATGCGGAAGCATCTCTGGGCCTCAGTCTAAATGTTGCTGAGCAGGCGAAGCTTGCCAAACATGCAAAAAACAGAGTGCTTCTGCAATATTGTTTTCATAATACACAAGCTGCATTCGTGCATTTGTTATTCTCAAGTTGTTCCGGAATACTTTCGTAACATTTAGGTAGATTTGTGTAGTACAATATAAGCCCTCAATATTCCAGCTATAAGAACTACGTGATGATAAAACACGACCCATTGACAACGATGCCGCTTCCCGTTGCGTTCTGTGTAGGTATCTTCCCTTAGATTTTATTGAAAACTGAAACAGAGCAGCACGCAGCAGATCATAGCTGAGTGGTCTACATTATATATACAGATTGCTTGAAAAAATTATTTTTCTAAAGTTTATTGTGTAGATAATTACAGTAGTGGGCGGTATGTTCAGAGTATATAATTTGCCTAACATTTCCCCTCAAGTTGTGCAAATGCCTAAAACCATGGCATTCATTTCACTACATGTAACTACTGAGCCAACAGTGAAAGGAGCTGGTACCAGGTAATGCAAACGACCACACTACGAATGCTATCAGTTTCTAAGTCAGGATAATTGGATGAATGATCAGCAGAGAAGATGTGGCCGGCATGCCACCTGTCTGTGAAAGAGACTAGTATTGTAGCAAGCACACCTCACCAAAAAAAAGAGGCTTGGCGGAGCAAAATGCTCATATGAAAAAAAACGGTCATGTACCCGCACAATGAAGAAATCAACTTTCAAAGAGAATGACTTGAAGTACTATAGAAAAAGTATTGCTTGTTTTATATATTACCCACTTGGGATAGGTGCTAACAAGTAGCTGTTCAGGAACATTCATTGTATTATTTATTCATTTACCCTAAAGGCCCTTACGGGCGTTACATAGGGGTCGCAATGAAAAAAAAGAACACATTGCAACATTAAAAACAGCAACACCCCAAAAAATGCGAATACACATACATTCATGTCGAAATGCATAGTTTCAAGAAAAGAATACACAAAAGGCGCACAACAGTCATCCAAATCCTGAAATGCGAGGGTTAAAAAATGACCCAGGTTCAAAATAACACAAACATCGAACACTGAACCAATCTAAGAGGTTCAAAAATGATGCAAACACAGAAAAAATATTTATACATTGAGGAATAAATGCAACTCTTTGATAAATGAGTCGTGATTACTGAGGGTGACGATGTTACCTGGGAGCTGATTCCAGTGACGAATAGAAAGTAAGAGTGGCGAAAAGAAAAGTAGGTTGGTACGCGCGAATATTGGTTGAACATTGAATGTATGATCAAAACGGGAAAAAACGCGACCAGCGGGTCTTATGTGCGAGGCAGCGAAAGAAGACTGGCTGTGGTATAGCCTATAAAAAACCGATAAAAGACTATAAAGCCGACGTTGTTGTAGAAGAGGTAAGTCCAGCGATTGTTTCATTTCTGTTATACTTGATGTTCGTGAGCAGTTCCTGAGAATGAATTTGGCAGCTTTATTTTGGAGTGCCTCAAGTTTATTTACGAGATACGACTGATGGGGGTACCAGATTAGCGCTGCATATTTAATCTTTGATCGAACAAGTGTCTGGTAGGCCAGAAGCTTTGTGAATGTGTGGATGTGGATGTGGATGTGGATGTCTACATATGGCTTAGAGCAGTGGTTTCTTTTCTTTATAGCTTGGAAAAAACCTGATTCCAAGCTTGTATTACGGCTAGTAGCGCGAAGAGCCCTTTATATACTTGTGGGCGTGCTTATTTAACTGAAGGAATGTAGAGGAAGTAATCCTGAAGTACTATTCGTTGTGTTCCTGTTGTGGTATTCACATGGCCCACCCTAGTGAGTGGAGATGTGAATGGTGCCAGCAGCTGGGAGGGCCCCAGTGCATCTTGACTGCCCTTGGAGGACCGATTAAATCGCGCAGCTTTACAAAGCGTACTTGTAACGCTGTTACCCTCTCCAACCACATATACATGAAGGCATGATGCAGAAGATTGCCTTTCACGACGTGAATGTCACTTTAACGTGATATGCTGTGTTCTGGCAGGGCTCTTTTGATTATGCACCTGTGAAATATCTCAACTGAATCATTTGAGAAATGGTATGAGGCCCTCTCCTGTGTTGCACTGGTATGAGGGCACAAAATATTCGATATGAAAAAGTAGAACGCTGTCGCACATACATCTGGTTGATACCAAATTGCATGGCGTATTCACTCGCTGTTGTACATTGGTTCTGTATATTGTCATGCGGCGTGTGCTCAGTTTGAGAAGATCGATTTATTTATTCGTCAGACATTCTTGCCCTCTTTCTATTGTCCTCTTAGGTGCTGCTTTACGACTCCACAGCTGTGGAGCTTTCTGAGTTTTTTTTTTGTGAAATTTTATTATAGCCTAGAAAACACATGTGTTCACCACTTACTGTAGCCAGTTCGTTGGTTTCTGCATAACGCACCCTGCATCCATTTGTATGCAGGTTGCAAAAGTTGCTATAGAGGTGGGAAGCCGCAAATCGTTTTATCATTAAAACATATATACAATTGCGACTGCTGATTCCTGCAGACATCACTGTTGTGGTACGCATATCTGCTTCTCACGTGCCTTTCAACGTTTGAAAACATTTGTAGAAGTAATTACGAATTCTGGTTTTTCCGAAACCAATCAATGTTGCACTTTTTTTATTAGTATTACCCCGCATTACGGCGGCGAGTGGTCGTTTTATGGATACGTAAAGTTTATTGACGCCCTTTGCAGTTTTCAAAATACATTGGCTGTAAATCGCGGAATCTTTTTTGTGGCTGCTACAGCTGCCTGCCTAAAATACTCAACGATGGCTCCAGTATTGCACATAATCGCTCCAGTGGCAACTGGAACCCAATGAGACAAAACTATGATCAATGTAGACTCACTAAAATTTTCTTGAATGGCATATTTCTACGGGTAATTTCATTAAACAAATTTTATTGAACATATTTTCTTGGGTAACTAAGGCGTTGCATGGCTCGGAGAAAGTACAGAGCACATCTCATTTCGCCTCCGTCAAATGGCGCAATCGCTTGTGCTTCTGGGCTTTTCATTTCCCCGGGAATCCGTTTCAAAGGCAAGCAGCTGAAATTCCTTCCTGTAGGGTAAGCACGAAGCAGACACAGGACAAGACAAGAGATGGGGCGAGGGTGAGCGCTAACTTCCAACAAAGTTTATTTCGAAAAGCAAACAAATATATACCCCCCAAACAGTGAAACAATGCACACAAGTCATCCAAAGAATACACACTTGCCATGCGCGAACTTTCAGTAGCCTCAGGACTTAGCACTCTTTTCTGAAAATCGCGAGGGAGTGGGTTCTTACACATGCAGCCCCCACTCTACAAATCTTTTCCGCTTGGATGATTTCGCGCGTTAACCTGCTTGGAATTTTCCCTATCACAACACTTTTTGAAAATGAGCCTTACAAAACCTAAAACACCCTTACTGCAGTGCAGTGCGAGGAAACTATCACCACCATTCCTGACAATACATGCCTGTTCGCGGAGCCTATTATATAGGTAGCGACAAGTCTGTCCTACATACTGCTTACCCCAAGAGAGAGGTATCAGATCCATATATGTCTGGGAAACATAAGAGAGATAGAGAACAGCGTACGCCACCGTACGCCACCAGTGAGCGTGCGCTTTTTGCGTAATCTGCAGAGTACGTCTCCAGTACGCTACGTTGCTTTTGCGTTTACCGTACGTAACACGATCGTCCACTATTTTAAACAAATAGTGTCCGAATGCTGGGGGCATGCGTATCCGCTTTTATCACCGCACCGGTGAGTTCCACGATGTCTTTTCACGCTTCCGCATTTCCGTGTAGGCTATTTTATGTCTAACTAGGAAACATTCATTGCGGGTGTGCTTTCAATAAATTACCTAGTTATCACAAAGCCCTTGGGAAGGCTGGCATCGCACTGACTTCGCTGACTGAGCGAACGAAGCACCGGCTGCCTGCCCGCGGCTCGACCATGTGTGTTGTGGCCGCGTTCTTTTGGTGATGATATGGGCCTTGCCTTTACGGGGAGACTAGGCTCCCCACGCTCGCAATTATCTTACTAGGGGCGACTGCATTCCGTAATGGGTGCCAACTCTGTGCGCGGATAAAAGCCTTCTAGCCTGGCGCGCTGGACAAAAGTGATGTGCCATTCTTCCTCGCGAACCACGTGAAGTCAATGCAGGTTTTGGGACAGGCTGGAGGCAATAGATGGCCTCTTGATAGCGCTTCACAATTGCAGCGCATGTCATGTCGTTACGGTCCTTCGAAGCCGAACTCGCGATTGCTTCGAACTTGAAAAACGGTATGAATCAAACCCATTATTTTTATACAGGGGATATATGCGATTCCTCAAAACGAATGATTGCAAGAAAGAAGTTTCACGGGCTTCAACGCATGTTGTGAGGTGCGTTCGCAGGTCATAGCGTATTCATGCCCTGTTAAGAGCAGATACTACCGCGAAGGCGTTTATTTTCACTGGACTGAATAGTAAAAAAAAAACGTGGGGCTCGGGGGTACTGCTCTGGAAGCTCGGCCGATTGGCGAGCTGTTTGGCAATTCGTTCAATAGACGACGCCAATATCACCAGCTTGTCTCAACACATAGCCCAAAAAAGGCTCACCTTAAATTTTCCGCGTAGCATTTACGTACCATGCTTAAAAAAATTCAAGTACTATAATAAACCTCGCTATATAAATCCACGCTAATAAATGCACGCAAACGCAGCAAATACTATAATAAAACTCGCTATATAAATCCTTTTCGATCGCAGAGAAACCATCCATTTTACTCTTAGTTTATTTCAAACGCGCAGCACTCGTATAAAATCCTTTTTAGATAGCTTTTGCCATCGTTGTTTGAATAAATTGAATGCGCTTGCATTTCTGAAATAAACCATCCAATCGAGCAATCGAATTTAGTCTCGCGTGCCTTCAGAAGACGGTAAGGGCTGCATAAGACCAGGTTTTGATTGAATATTCTTGCTTTCATTAGTTTTTCAATTTCATTTCAAGGAACTAGAATACCTTGTTTGATAGATAGTAATAGCAACTTCACCATCTCTTCCTTAATAACATGAAAAGACGTGCCAAATCTTTCTGACGCAAAAACTGCAATAAAAGTGGGTAAAAAGACTAACCATAAAGTGTCTAGCCTCCGAATAAAGTACGTTCATTTGTTCTTCAAACCTTCAAAACCCTCAATCGCAAACGAAGAACGAATACACCCGACTGATTGGCGCACTAAATAAAAAGGTCTCTAAAAAATCAAACGTGTATGATACGTGGTTTGTGAGATAAAGGTATACCATTCTATTCGCTCTTTATAATCAATGTGTGCATTGACTTAAGGACCCTTCCTTTGTTACGATTTTTGAAAAGCTTTTTTGACGTCATGAAAACCTGAATTCATGCACGCGCAGTGTCAAGAGATCTTATCAGAGCTCTTCGCTTGACCAACGGGTGTATGGGTAACGGCATTTAGTTTTTGTGAGGACGCGTTCAGTTCCAGTAACATAGTTCCCGCTTTAAAAACTGGCATTTCTATCTTTAAAATCTCTTTTATTTTCCCGCCACAGGCAGCGGGTTCGATACCTGGCCGCGGCGGCGGCTTTTCTGATGGAGGCGAAAAGCAAAAACGTCCGTGTGTAGGAGATTTCGGCGCACGGTAAAGATCCCCAGGAGGTCAAAATTAATCCGGAGCCCTCCACTACGACCTGGCCTCATCGCCTGTGTTGCGTCGGCGCGTTAAAACCTACGTTCAATCATTTTCCTGCCGCCTTCCTGGAGGGATGGGGGTTGTTGCTTGCCGAGGGTGTCGCTAGGGGTGAGAGCACGTGTTACTAGCCGTGCATGATATGCCGGGACTGCCTGCACCCGACTTGCATCCGATGCGCCAAATTATTTCGGTCCCTAACTAAGAGTCCGCAAGTTGTGTGTCATGAAGGAAGCCGACGCATAGGCGCGATAACAATCTGCGAAGTATCGAATCCCCAGCGGAGAAGAGGACGAAATGCAAAGTAGTGTTTTGGGGGCGAACATGTGCATCACCGATACCAGAATTGTGCGTCGAGCAGGATACTGTGGGATGCACATCACCGAGGGTTCCACATCTCCAGAAAGCTGCCATGTATTGGGTATTGCATTCGTTGCGAACCCCTGGAGCCAATGCGAAACATTTTCACATCGTCTTTGCTTAGCGCTGTCAAAGCAAAGTCGGTCATCAATCATCTTCCGTCTTTGTTGCCCCTAAACAATTTTGCCCTGTTTCTCTATTTCGGTAAAAAACTTTGTTGCAAATGAGTGCCCTTCCAGGCTTAAAACCTAACGATTTAGGCGCCGTAAATGTCTCAATTGATATAAGCTATTGTGGTAATAGGGTGACATCACACAATAACACTTGCTCACGCTGGAATCTTTCATTCTGCGTAGCACTACAGTCTTACCTTCAGCACTTGGAGAGCGGCGGTAATACCATCGTGCGTCACACTCTTCCCATACACATTGATGATAGCCAAATGGATGAGGCCGGTCACTCGTATATTCGACAGAAGCCATTTCATTTTTTTGTACGAGAGAAAACTTTCAATCTGCTGTTTTCTGAGAGAAGCAATATTGCAGGTGACATCTTTTCCTCTCTTCCAAGAAAGAATACTCATGAAATATGTCCTACAATGCGTCAGAAAGTTCCTCACGCTCAGCATGCAACTTAGCTTCTTAGAACAGTCGTTCTATTATTACCCATACCAGATGGACAAAAATCACCGAAAATAACATATGGGCTTACGCCAGAAGTAATCAATGTGTGGAATGACAAGCCACATCCCTGTGGTTGAGTTTAATTTTTTCTGCTTCATAATTTACCCGTGCACAGTAAATATAACGGCGAATAGAAAATAAAGTAAGGGGCAGAAATGTAGGCTCAAAGAGCCCGTACATGCGTTTGTGCATAAAACGAGGGTCATGCTTTTTACTTATGCTTGGGAACTGCTCCCAACCTTCTCTTCGTACCTTTTATTGCGGTTTTGGATTTTTATCTGTTATCATTTATTGCAGTTGATCAGTAACGTCGCACAAACATTTTACGCATCAACCCGATGACGAAACAGGCAAAGACGAACTGAAAGAGCTCTGTAAGGCGGAAATTCATATCATCCATACAGCAATTTAAAAAACGTGTGTTTGTCCTCTCTTTTTTGCAATAGGGCTACTCACAAGCAAGATGCTGTTGTAGGCAACCCCGAGCTAGTTGAGCAAGTTAAATACTTTATCGATTTAATATCACATAAACATTGCCGCGAACCATGCCTTTGGTTTTTCAATGTTTTAGTTTTGCCGACTGGCTGCGCCGGGCGGTGTTGTCTGTCGTATCCATACCCCAAGTGAAGCACGTCTTCCATTCTTGATGCCGCACGTGTTATCTACTTTGATGGGGATAGATTTCCGTGCGAACGTCACCGGCCTAAAAAATCTCTGATCTACAGTGTTCTAGATTAAATTAAACAATTCCAGAAACACCCGCAACGAAAGTTAAATGCCCGCAGAGGAGATGCTGCGGTATTTGATTCACCGACATCCGCCAGCACATGTCACTTCATAGACAGCTGGTTCGCCGCCTGTGTATTTTTTTATTTCTTAAGAGAGCACAAGCTCGATACAATAAACATTCTTTTCCTCCAAGGCAACTGCGTCATCTCGGGCTTTGTGACATCTGGTGAAGGTGCTTGGTACATCCACCCTAAACTCTGTTTAGGTTGTCCAGCAAGCTCAACTCATGCCAGCCACCCACAGCAAGGCCTAAAGCCGGAGTTTGGACTACTGCGGGATAAATTGAAGGCAGAAGATATCACTACTGGTGCCACGATCAACGCACCCACGATAACCTACGCACGCTGTGCGCTCTCCTGTAGTTCAGCAGCAACCACGGGAGCCACCATTATTTCACCGGTCACCTACGGAAGGTCCTTCGGGTGGCTAAAGAATTTTGGAAAAGTCCGATTGATTAGGCGATAGGATAACGACGAAGTTCTTAGGCAAGTGTTTTTCTACCTTGAAGACTAAACCACGAACGTACACTGACGACCTGGGAGTTATTTATGGCCGGACGTTCTAAAACGTTCCAACTCTGGTACGTAAAAAACGGGCCAAGCAGCAGTGGCAGACATGCAACCAGCATCCCTTTAAAAGAGTGATAGTGTTCGTTGAGGGGTTGAAACGACTTTATCGGCGTGGGTATCCAGAAGTGAAAGAAGACAAGAAAATAAGGTTTCTGTTGTGAGGGTCTAAGCCAGAGCTCGTTGCATGCCTTGTGCGGAACCCCGCGAAGAGTGTGGCGGAATTCGCCTTTGAGACGGCCGCGTTGGAGAAGACGCTTGAAATACGAACGAGGCAGTACCTCCACCCAATCAATGCTCAGGCTTAGGAGACAATTCCTGCCGGGGCTATTAGATCCGGCATAATACGCCAGAATATCCGTGCAGTGGTGAGGAAGGTGCTTCGAAAATTGTCCAAACAACACCCCAACCTCAGGTTGCCCCCATGACCGAAGTGATCCGCAAATTTCAATACGCTTTGGGGACTTCTACGCTGTCCAAAGAACCCAAACGGCCCCAAGCGATCACCTACTGCACGGTTCTTCGTTGACCCCACCCATCATGTCGACCCCACCCACGCACTATCGTCAAGAGGTCCTATCGTACCGCCGCCCATTGTCGCCAACCCTATCCCCCATAGTACAGACGCAGACGTCCGGGACGACCGACGTAGGGCGAGCCCCCGATAATCGTCAGTTGTTTTACTACTGCAGATAGGCAGACATCTCACGCAGGTGCCCGTACAATACGCTCGTATTTCGAGGGTTCTCCGTCGATGCACCACGCCCCCTACCAGGCGAGCGCCCTACTGAAATCGCAGATTTCAGTAGGGCGCTTCCAACACCAAAAAAGGTCCTGCGCCCTTCAACCATTCGTCGTCACCCTACCTATACCGATCGCCTAACCGTCGAAACAAACCAGTTGGAGTTGGAGTTCCCCTGCCCATGTACGAGAAATAAAAGCATCGACTTCTGCAGGTAAAGTTGCACGATGGCGGAAAAATAAAAAACCTCCAACGACGCAATGATTCGCCGAAAACACTGATCTACGACATGCTCTCAGCTAGACGTCCCGTTCTAACCCTGATGTGACTTCCGCACGAGGATAGAAACAGGGAGAGACGCGTGCCTGACGTGACAGTGCTTCCCGCTGAGAAGACGACAACGACGACGCTAATTGCCGCACCTTCAAGGCCAACTAGTTCAGATACGACAAGTTGAGAAACTGCTCCCGCGACGTAATTCTTGGAATGAAGTTTGTAACGGGCAATGGTGTCATAATTGATCTGCAGATAAAGTCGATAGCATTTTCCTCTGATTCCTTCCTGACCCCGGAACCGAAACCCTGCCACGTCGCGGAAGCTTGATGAACACCGTCTACTGTGAAGACGCTCCTCCTAAAGTAGAAGCTATTGTACAGAATGGCCAAAGTTTGCTTCTCGACCACGGTGTCTCCGTCGCATGAGGCATTGCGCGCTTTAAGCAACGCTAATCCCACGGTTTATTCACTAATTTTAGCGAGAATTACCAGCATTTAAACAAAGGCACTCCAATTGCGTTGCCCGAAGATACGCAAGAAGCAAGTGATGTGATAGGGGTAACCGACTTCGAACGCGAAACCGAAGATGTCTTCAAGCTCCCGTGTTCCGTAGACGTTAGCCCGGTGCTACCGGAAGAGAATCGGAACAATGTATTGGTTTTGTTGCATCGATACGGCGTTTGGTTGTCGTGGACCTCTAAATTACTTCAGACACTTCTTGCGAAACACGGAAATACTACCGAGGATTGAGACCGGCCTACCCTACAGTCACCGTAATGCGTGTCTTCACATGAGCGGGAAGCCATCGGGAACCAACTAGAAGACATTTTAGTGACGACATTACACAGCCATAGAAACGCCCTTGAGCTGCGCCGGTCGTACTCGGGAAGACGCAAGAGGGCACAAGAAGGTTTTGCATTGACTACCGGTGCCCGAACAAAATCACCAAAAAAGGACGTGCACCCTTTGTCACGTATTGGCGTCGCCCTCTACCACATCGGTCACGCGAAGTACTTCTCATAGATGGGTCTGAAGACAGGCTACTGTCAAATAGAAATGGTTATAACGAAATGCCGAGCTGGCTAATAAAAGTGCCGCACCAAAATCACGCCCTTCGAGTGGTTGAGGCTGCGGTGGCGCGTGACCTTGATACCAAGATCGGAAATTGCGGTCTGCTTCAGGAGTTTTGTGGCCTGCTGTTGACTGTGTACCTGGACCAAGATATCGCCGCTTCTTTGCTTCTTAGCTTTATAGGATTCCCGTATATTTCCCGCATAATACTTTCTCAAAACTTTGAAATCAAGAACATGGACTGTGAAGGAATAGGACTAGGTTGTTCAAGAGATTGAATTAACAATAATTGGGGGTAGTTATCAGGTTTTGAGATTGTCATGTTCGGAAGGGGTTCTTTGGTGTAGCCCATTTTACGGGGGTCAATCATTGGATTTGGGGAATGGAGAAAAAACCAACAGCAGGTACAGAACCAGGGAATGGGGTACTTTCTTCGCTCCGGTTATCCTGATACCGAGGCTGGCCTCGGAGCTCCTTGCCTGGTAAACAGACAGGAAGCCCATCCGCTGGAGCTTGACCTGGGCTCGGACGGCCATCGTCTGTGGTTTCTGCCCTTCACGTTACAACTCATAGCCACGGTATATTACAGCGTGAGTATAGGGGCTCGGAGTCCGCAGTGTCACCGATACCATAACCGAGATTACTCAATGTGCGCCGCGTGGGAAGCTGCCGTAAAAAAACAATGTGGGGATCTTCAGAAGTATTTTAGCACACATGGTTTAGTGGTGACGCTTAGCTACAAACAGGCGTCATTTGACATAATTTATTAGACATGGCACGCAGATTCAAAAGCGCTTGGACAAGCGCTTGGACGCAATACCGGCCATTCTAGTAAGCTCTTACATGGGGCCCCGTCCCCGAACACAACTAATTGCGGAGCTGCCGACATGGCTATTCACTCTGGTGGTTTTCATCGACTGCAAGATAGCGCTCACCCAAAGCTTCAGGTTGTTTGTCTTAAGGCTGGTTGTAAATGAACAAACTCGTTAGCCTCCTATTTAAAGCTTCTGCATATTCACCTGACGTCAGTGGTATCACAGGAACGTGGTTGCATGACGGAAATTACCACAAGCAATATACTCCTCGTTACTACAAGCAGATTGGGCAGGCAGACCGCACGTAAAGATTGTGGCGCTGCTTTTATTTTGCGTTCTTACTTTACCTTTTATGGGCTTCCTTACGATTTGGGTGCAGGGTCTGTTAGGTGCAAGCTACATCTCCAGAAGACACGCGTAGCTTTTAGTACTGTGTATCGCGCACCTAATTCTTATTTTAATGATATCAAACACCTTAGCCAACACTTCAGCGAACCGAAGCCTAATGCTACCTGTCTTGTCTGCATGGGCGATTCTAATGCACCAGGCATCTTCTGGACTTGTTATTCTCATCTGGAAGAAACAGTCTAATCAACAAAGCTACTTAACTTTTCATGTTTCAATGACCTCGTTCTGATTGTGGAATTAATTCCCCCACTATAAACAATGGCCCCTTAGATCTGGTTTTTTGATCCCGGCGTTGCAGAAGCAGTATTGAAATGTAAATGTAGCGCTTGTGCGTCAGACAATGGACTGCTCTCAATAACTAAATATCCCTGGTGGGCTCGATTTCACGTTGACTATTTTTCGTACTTTTCCACAGGTGAATGGCATCTCTATACACTTATAGGATCACGCATGGTAAAGAGGAGTTACGCTGCAAAGCAAACTTTTCGACGACTTTTATCACCCAAAGCTGCCCGGTGTTTGAATTCCTTCCCATGCGGGTTTCTGTCGGGGATATCACCCTATGACGTACATTCCAGTTAACGCCTAGTTAGAACTTGAAGCACCAGCGACCCTGTTTTATTCTCGAACGCGGCCCATGCCTAGCTCCAGTCTGTCTTTTCACACGACAACAATGTTTATCTCCTTTTCCTGGCACTGACCGAACTACTTCGACCACTGACTTTGACGTTATGGTAGAAGGTGTTTCAAGGATTGTTTCGAAGCTTCATTTCGAAAAATGCAGGCCTCCTGGCATGCGCAATTATTTTTCATTCGTTACGCACAGCGGACGTGTAGACGTCACACGAAATTATTTCATAAATAACTCACTTGTGGAATTGTACCATCATATCGGTAATTCGTGTAAGTTCTTCGTAATAAATATCTGGTTATAGGAGAACCGGCAACTACAGACCCTTTTCGATTACCTCCTTTTTATGAAAACTCTTCGAGCATATAGTGTACAAAAACATAATGCATTACCTTGAAAGAAAATGACTTTTTTGTAGAAACTTTATGATCTTTATCGTGTACTAATGATGTTCCCATCTTGTCTGCCCGTCATCACGCGTGAGCAGCTCCTCTTTCCTCCACCGCCATTGTAAAAGTAGAACCGCAACACTACCACCGGAAAGTCGCAGCAATTGGTTTCTTCTCCTGATTAAGATTTTGGTGGCCAAACCTGGGGTGAAAGCCCTCCTGCAAATCCGGGGTACATCAACTTTGGCAAATTAATTCGAAAACCGCTCTATGCCGATGACGGACTGTTGAGATAGAAAGAGCTATGGTGGTGCTGCGAAATGCGACGAGTTACTGACCAGATGAAACAAGGATGCACCTTCACCTCCGACGATTGACCGATGGGACCAGGAACTTATTTTATGAACCATGAGGTGCTTTCCACAGCTTATCGTGCCGTGAAAGACGGTATATTTTTATGCATAAACAGAGTGTTTGTCAGATTAAGATTCGCCCTATGAAATAAATTACCAAAGTAAAAAGATGCGGTTACTTACTCTTCACCTACACAGAAACGCAGAAGCCGCATTAGCCTTAACCGTAATGACGGCCAATGTTTGCGAATTGTCGACGAGCTTACGGCGCCAGCTACTGAAAATTGATGCTGATTTGAGACTGTGAAATCAGGAAAGTATACCGCTTATCTTCATCGACCACTCATTTGACGAATTTGAAATAGACGTACAATATGAAGACGAAATTATGCATGTTATGATCCATTTGTATTACCGATTGAAAGGCAGGGGCGGTAAAACGATGGAACAGCGCCAATTCTGTAAAACATTACATTGATCAAAATACTTTTTTGATGACTGAACTGTGCTACGACACACGTGTTTTGAAGCACTGTGAGAAACACGCGTTATTGCAAGAAACCTCGCCTCAGTTTCATTTTCAATCACAAACAGGGCCTGAGAATGCGACACCTTCATCTCTTGCACTTGACCTTAAAACTCGACACACCTTATATTCGCGAACATTGGAAGAGCCTGCAGAGATGACCGGAAACAGGACAGGGGGATGCTCATCGGATCCCACGAAACCGGCACAATTTCTGTTACGCGAATGCTCACGCGGGAGTGGACGAACTTCTTACGTGGACAACGGCAAGGTCAAGATCACAAAACGAAAAAGCGATGCATGACACTGCGAGCGAAATACTGACTTTCTCGAGAAGTATACCAAGATTGTCAGCTGCTGAGCCTACCAGACAATCTAGTGTAAGAAGAAGAGCACACGGAAAGCTACCTTTTATGAAACAAATATATCAGACATCTCCGCCGCACTTCTATTGCACAAGTGTCTACAACGAAGCCAAATTCAGTGAAACTGTTTTAGGAACGGGGAATCTGCATTTAAGAACCCACATCTGAGTTAAAAAGCGTCTAAGGTGGTCTGCGAATTTCAACTTGGTTGCATCGACCGCACCGACATTATTTACGTGTGTCCGAAAGGCAGCCCCAGGGCAGTTACGCCCTTAAATTGCATTAACGGATCTGACAAACAAGAAGTCAATACACCTACTAAATACGCACTGACCATGGCTTATGTGTGGCTGGGGAAGTTGAAAAAACTTTATATTAATCATCGCTGGCCATCATCACGGGTGCGAAGCTCCAGCTCAACCTCTTTTGTCTTCGTCACAAAGCGTTTTGTAAATACACCCGCAACCGTCCCTCCGGGACGTCGCTGTACTTTGCCTTGCCTCTTATTTTACACTTCTCATTAACATAAAACCCTGTTCCATGCCCGGTTTCAGCACACTAAACCAATTAGCCTGGTTTTCTTATATGTCATTGTTAAAACACAGGTACCCAGTCTGATGCCATATTCGTCGACACTTCTAAAGCGTTTGATACGGTACCTCATGCGAAAGTGTTGTTAAATATAAACGGTATTAAAAAACAGCATTATCTTCTTTGGATAGTTAGCTTCCTTGAGCAACGCACACCGTTGGTATCATTCAGCAATGTATCATCGTCTGTAGTAATGATTCCCTGTGGTTCCCTGTGGGCCATTGCTGGGTCCTTTTACATTCCTCCTATATATTACGACTTGCCTATTCACAATAAATCCAAGTTTCGGCGTTACGCGGATGATTCTTTACTATATTCCAAGAATTGTTTGTTTCAAGATAGCTTACGTTTACAAGAGTCATTTTCGCATTTTTGCTCATCTTTAGGAACATGAGGAATGAAAATATTATTTGTAAAACCGCAAAAATGGAGTTTAAAATAGTACATATCCATCAGTTTTCTACTACACAATCAATACACATTCACTGAATATTGTCGATGAAGATTATCTAGAAGTTACTTTCCTCTACTGCAAATGTGTCTTGGTCATAACATCTCTTCGATCATCACTGAAAAAGATTGGCTACCTTCGTCGCTCTTGCTTAAGGCACCTCGGGAAACAATGCTGATTTCTTTGTTCGCTAGTCGCTAATACAATGCATGCTCCAACATGCTTTGCTTTTTCTGTTTGTTACGTGTATACGTAATTCGAAATGAACCAGATTTTACTGTACAAACGGAATACGTTGGCTGACACCTGTAGCTGTGCGGTGAAATACCCCAACCCTGTAGTTTTTGGTTTTATCTTATTACTGGCACTGGCGCCTTTCTGCTATTCTTTACGTCGTGCTTGCTGAGCCATCCAATACGCGTCGTTGTCAACCACTGAACAAAACCATATTCTATCGAAGAAAAATTTTCAAGTACAGTTTCTTTTCGAATACAATGCCGAAAGAGAATCCTCTCCCCGAGTCAGCCCGCTTTCTCAACTTTGACGAATTTGTGTCTGATATTAATAATAGTAAAATATTCCTATTAAACAAGGTTTGTGAGTTCAACCTCTATGCGCTTGGGCAGTGTATTTGACAAACACCTCTTCTAAGCATTTCAGGCTCAAGCAGGTGATAAAGTAATAATGTAAGACTATACTATCCCTGGTTGTTGCTTGCCCATCTAGTCGTCCAGCACTGCATGGGTGAGGACCCGTCAAGTTGTGCACGAAGGTGTTTTGCTATTTCCTACCCATTCAAGCTAGCCAAAATAAAAATCTTGAATATTGAATCCGAAATAACGGATACACTGCTGCAGTGAACGTAAATCCTACTCAATTCTGATACAAAAACTGCGACATCAAAAATAGTTTGGCCATCTATTAGAGCCTCTCAGAAAGGCGAGACTTTTGAAAAAATTGGCGCCAATCCACTTTGTGAATCTGGTTGGAAAGCAAAGCTGTAAGCGCACCCACAACGTTTACCCATTTGACATCACTTAAATTTACTCACGTCGCTCTACAAATCGTGAAACCAGGGAAAAGTGAAATGCACTTAACCTAACCTCTATTACTTCAAAGCGATATTCTTGGTCAGGTTAAATTAATGCATGATGCATGAGGGCTGGTTGGTTGAGTGGTATTGGTGTTGCACATGAGTGTAAACTTTTTTTCTAAAATTATAGCTCAAACCCGGCGCCAGACGATCTCACTTCTCCGTCTCTGCCGTCGCCGACGGAGGTGACGAGCTCGGCGGCAGAGACGGAGCAGGAGCATGAGGAGGCGGCCGAGATGCTAGAGGGGGAATTACTTCTGTTGAGATATCTGAACGGCCTAGAATGCACCCCAGGGGAGTGCTTTCTTCCTGAGTGTAGCCCATATTTCCTCCGCGCCGCCTGTTTTCTGTCCAACGGCTGAAGGTCCAGTTCAGGGTCTCGATGTTTTAGGATGGCGATGCCGGATTCTTTATGAGGGATTTAAGGCATGAATACCGACACTTTTTCAATTTGTATGCTGCTGAATTATTTGGCATACACCGGATTTAGGCTAAATTCAAAGCTTGTCATTTTAATTTATGACCATCGTTTTCCCTCGGACAACATGAAAGAGGAGAAAACATAATTATCTGAGTTTATGCGATTGCTGTCACTCCGGACAAATGAGGGGCCTCCTAAGTCTAAGACTCCCGGGCTGTTTCGGGTCTCCCACCCCATTATCACCAGCCGAAGACGGGGGCAGAGCAAAGTTACAAACACAGTCCTTAGATGGTTGTAAAATTAGGTAAAATCATCATCTTCTTTTTTGTCTTCTTCATCCTGCTCAAGTATACGGCAGGAAGAAGGCCTCTATCATTTGCTAACTGCCGCCCTTGCGCCGCGAGTCTCGAGTCTACCGTTACGTATTTCATCCGTGCAACATTTCATTGTCGTTCCCCTTCGTGTATACCCATCTCTTGCTCTACATTCTGTTACCCCCAATTGTCCGGCGGTTGTCGGTTCATCTCCCTACGTGACCAGCCCAAGTCTTTTCCTTTTTTTCTTTTTTAACTATGATATTAGCTTGTTCTCTGATCCTGGTAGCTTGTTTCCTGCTCTGAATAGTATTCCTAACATTATTCACTCCATGGTCCGATCAGGCAACCTAAGTTAGTTTACTAGTTGATTAGGAAGGCGCCACGTTTCAGCTCTATACGTCATCAGCGGCAGTGTGCACTCGATTTAGATTTTTCTTTGGTGTGCTAGAGATAGCTCACTTTTTATTATTTGAAGGTGCTTGCGAGTCGCCCCCCCCCCCCAACTCATAGCTTTTTTCTGCGCGCAATTAATCTCTCGTTGTTGGTGCACGCACTAACCATCTGTCCGAAGCAATTAAACTCTTTCACTTCTAGCGTTTTCGAATCGGAGATATATCGCCTTTCTTGTGGGGTGTTATCCTGTCTGTGCATCTTTTCCATGTCTTTTAGAAGTCTTATGTTGGTCTCCTCTATTCTCAGGTCTTTCGGTGCTCCTGAAACGGCGGCGGTGAGTACGGAATCAAACGCTTTTCATAATCTATGTGCGTCATGTAAAGGGGTATAGTGTACTCTATGATTTTTCCATCACTTTGTTGATGACATGGGTGATTTATTTTTCAGTACCCTTTACTAAACCCAGCAAGCTCTGTGTGTTGACGAAATTCCAGGTTGTCACCTATGCGGCTAACTCTAACTTTAAATATCAGCTTGTATACAGCTCAGGGTAAGCTATTAGGGGTGTAATTGTTCAATACCTTGGGATGTCCCTTCTCATAAACGAATATATAGTTGGCGTTTTTTATGCTAAGGGCAACTTTTAGGTCTTTAAGCACTCCGAAAATAGTACACCAAGCTTTTCCAGTACATTATCTCCTCTCTCCTTCCAAATATCAACGGTCATTCTATCACCTGCAGCTTTTTCTATTGGTATGCATTTTTAAAACTTTCGAACACCTCTTATGTAACTAATGAGACATCGCAAGTTGAACGTGTAGGAAGAAAAATGAACAGAAAGAAGAAGCACATTTGGCAACGGTGGTATTGAGACGGTGCGGCGCAGGCCCGAGGTCCGTTACCGGCGCTGTCTTCCAAAATACCAACCGTCCATGTGTAGGCCTGACGAGAACCCTGAACGCCGCAGGAAGAAACCGGGTTCCGGCCCTTTAGTGAACGGTACTCCTGCGACCCGGGGTGCGGCAAGCGAGGCTTCGCTTCGGGCCTAAGCTCTCTCCTCCCGCCCCTAGTCATAAATACAACCGCGTTCTTCGCCGTGAGAGCGTCACGCCGGTTTGGACCTTCTCAGCGCACACAGCTCGTCAGCTGTGAGGACAGAGTATCCCCTGCCATCGGCTCTCCGAAGCCACCAGGCCGTTTTTTCGCGATCCACCACGCAATCCCCAGGGTACTCAAGTGGACCAGGTCCTGATTAGTCCTTTCTGAGTTTTATTAATAGTGGTTGCCTCTTTCTGCTTCTAACCCTTGGATTCTTTCTGGTAGAATGCGTGTGTTTGTGTTTGGGTTGGTGCAGTGGCATGGCTCATCGCGCTTCGCGCGATCCACCCTTTTCATTTATAATAAAAAGTGGCGAGCCCGCCAGGATTTGCGTGTTATCACTTCAATAGAAGAGTCCAGCAGCTGTGATCCTTACCATCACGAAAGTATTCCAACATGTATCTAGGGGGTCTGGAAAGAATAACGAAAGCTGGTCAAGACTTGAAACAGGCGATGGAGCGCTTCGCATTTACTTCGATTGAGAGAAGCTGAAGCTGAAAGAGGAACTAGCTTTGAGTAGAGAGGCGGAGAAACTTGATGTTTATGCTGTTTTAATAAAACAAAGTGCTGAGCACAAAGAAGCCATCGTGAGACAATATTAGCTAAAAGAAGCGTAAGAGTAAAGGGAGGAACAAAGGGAGCACGAGAAGGGGCTGGACGCAGAGGAATGAAAGATAGCAGCCCTCAAGAAGCAAATCGCCGGTGGAGAATTCCGCATCTGCCTCGTTCATCCTTCCGACATATCTCCTATACCCGTACGCGTGCCAAGCTGAAAACCTCGCTAATGGTTAAATGCCTGCTCAAAGAGTGCTTGCTTAACTGGCACCTGAGACTCATGCAGAGAATGCAGAAGCTCCGGAGGCAGGCAAGGCACAGGGTTCGCTTATTCTTGAAGCTCATCCACTAACCGGCCGGGTAGTCATTATTCAAAAAGGACCCGCAGTTGTTAGTGAGACGTTTTTACGCTCGGAAAGGATAACGCGGAAAGTATAGAGCCACAGAGTTACTGCGATGCATTGAGCCATAAAAACCTAATTTCACTACATCGAATAGGCGCACAACACACCAGCAACAGTGCTATAAGATATTCCGACTTCACGAGACTCGATGTTTTCCTAAGTCCAGCCGAACAAACAATTGCCATGAAATGTACTAAGCTGAGGCATTTTAAGACGCCCATCACTCCGCAGCAATGTAAGGCTGGCCAGTTGTTACACACCACCAACCAATGCTATCCCGATCAACCCGTGAAGTGAACAGCAGCGTAAAACAACTCCACCGAAGCATTCGAGAAAATCAATTCAAAACAGGCGCCGACGGAGCCCAAAGCCCCACAGGCAGAAGAAACGTGACATGTACTCCTGATTCCTATACAGCCATCTTCCTACCGGATTGTCAGAACGCAAACTTACTAAAAATAGGAGTTCAAAAGGAAATCAGAGTTTTTCTTACCAGAGGGTAATGCTGCCCGAAGCGGAAAGGGTGCCTAACGTTCTAGGCAACAGTAAGCTTTTACTCCTACACACAAGCATGGACATGCATGCCTGCAAGCAGGAAGAGCCTAAGCACAAATTGCCTTTTTCCTGGAGTTTCATGTGTTTTAGGGCATATTTTGCTGGGGTTGATCAGCTTTCTTGTGTAGATATTTTGCGTACTTTTACCATTTGCTATAAGGTTTCATTTTGCTCGTAGTGTGATGGCGTTCATGGCTGCGTTGAGCGCATTTGTTTTGTCACGTTATTTTTTTACATCAGTGCATGTTTTTGTGTGTACAAGCCTTGAACACTTCCCGCGAGCTTTTGACATCATTTTAGCTCTGTTATGTGAGCCCCTCCCCTATACAATGGTTGTATGGCCTGACGGAAAATAACTAAGTAAAAACATATATATATTGCCACGGCGCACACTACCAGACGACGAACGATGTAGTTCTGAGGGATTGGTCACAAGCAAGAACAACGCGTCCAGCGACGGTTGTGGTAGAGGAAGACGACGAGGTTTCTTGTGGGTCGTTGTGAATGTTAGCGGCAGCCCAGCCTTTCTTTCCGTAAATAGTGTAAATACTTTAAACACATTCTTCTCTTCCGCATCCTCGCCTCGTAACATCTTGTGGTGAAGGTTCTGGCCTTCTGCGAAGACGGAGCTGCGTAGCGGACGCCACGTCCGGCACACTTCCTTTCGCAAAGAGCACTCGGGGACAACCCTCACCATGACTGCGCCTAGCCAGGCCGCTACAGGCCAGATCATCATCTTTACCCACCCGCGCGAACCCGGTAAATTCAGCGGCACGGATGACGTCGACGTAGAAGACTGGATCCTTATGTACGAGCGTGTCAGTAGCCACAACCGCTGGGACCCCACATTCATGCTCGCCAACCTGGACCTCTACCTTAAAGGTACAACCAAGGATTGGTTTGACACAAACGAGGCCCGCCTCACCAGTTGGCACGCTTGTAAAGAAGAGCTGAAGGCTCTGTTCGGACGGTCCGAGAGTCGGCAGCTGGAAGCCAAAAATGACCTTGCCTCCCGCGTGCAAAGCCCCACTGAATTGTACGTTACTTACCTGCAGAGCGTGCTATCTTTTTGCTACGAAGTCGACCGTCAGATGTCGGAGGAATAAAAAAGTGGGCCACGTGTAAAAGGAATAGCCGACGATGCTTTTAACCTTCTAGTTTTCAAGAACTGCGACAAAGTTGACACCCTTATCGCCGAATGTCGCCGCTTTGAGCTGGAGAAAGGCGCCGAATCGCTCAAAAATTCACCCGGCTCCCTAACACAACTGCGACCTCTTCCTGCGAAGATAACCTCCGGCCGCCAGCAGGACAGCGCACTTCCACAGGGATGGCACCAACTCCAGATAATATCACAAGAATTGTACGTCGCGAGATTGAGGCCATTGCCCCAAATTGCTTCCCGCACGACGCCCAGAACTCCTACGCTGTCCCTATACCTCTCATACAGGCAGTTGTGCGCGAAGAGCTGCTGAACCTAGGAGTGCAGCCAATTTGCTTCGTGAGTCACCCATGCGCTCGTTATGGTTCACCCATCAGCCCTTCTCGGTGCGACAATAGGCCGCCACTTTTCCAGAGCCGCCTCGCTGATGAATGGCGGACTCCTGACGACTGGCCGATCTGTTACAACTGCAGACGGGTAGACCACGTGGCTCGATACTGCCGGAGCCGTCAATTTCCGCCCCGCAAGAACAACTTCTACCAGTACCCTGACGACCCTCCTCGACGCTTCTACTCCCGCCGTCAGCCGCAGCCGAACACCGCTGATTCTGCCGACAACCGCTGGTCTGGTCGTTCCCCATCGCCGCAGCGTCGCCAGTCCCGTTCTCCTCGTCGCTTTTCCTCGCCGACCCCGCCGAGCAGCTACTCGAGATCCTCCAAGGAAAACTAGAGGATGCAGCCCCCGGAGGTGACGCTGCATTTTCCGACCGACCTGAAAATCCTCTGAAAACACTGCGAGCCGAAAAGAACTTGTTGGACGTGAACGTTAATGGTGTCGATGTGAGTGCGCTCATTGACACCGGGGCGCAAGTATCGGTCATGAGTGGGAAGCTTCGGTGTCGTCTGCGAGAACTTTTGACCCCAGCCACTTCGTGTCTCCGGGTCGCTGACGGAGGTACCCCAGCGGTAGCCGGTATGTGCACCGCGCGCGTCACCATCGCTGGCCATGACACAACAGTCCTGTTCGGCGTTTTAGACCACTGCACCCATGACCTTATCTAGGCTAAGATTTTTTGTCGGATCATTCAGCGCTCATAGATTGTTCTCTCGGCCTCGTACACCTCGACCTTCCACTGCCACCAGTCACCATCGAAGAACCCTTGCCGCGTCTGTGCTGTCTTGAAGATGTTCGTTTACCGCATCGAGCATTCACTTATGTCCCGCTCTTCATCTCTTCCCCTGTACCGGACGGGGATTACGTCGTATCGCCAACCACACCCGTTGCACTGGAGCACAGAGTGAAGCTACCACACACAGTTGTCAGAATCAAGCAAAGCCGAGCATCTCTTCCGTTTCTCAATTTCAGCTTTTCTGTGCAATCACTGCCCAAAGGAATCACTCTTGGTCATCTGTCCCCTTTAGGAGAGTACAACCTTTCTGTTTTAACGGCCGATCCCCCAAAACATCCCGCCGATCACTTTTCTTGTGCCCCTTCCCCGACCGAACCATACTCAACGATGTTGGCTCCCTGTCTCCTCCCTGCAAATTCCGTTGAGCTCCGCCGACTGCTAGCATCCTATTGGGACATTTTCGATCTCGAAGACCGCCCTTTATGTAAAACTTCGTCGGTCAAGCATAGAATTATTACAGCCGCCTTCTTTCCACCCAAGAGCGCCACTACTTAATCACTGAAAGAGAATGTCTCGTTCTTGTGTGGTCAGTGACCAAGTTCCGTCCTTGCCTGCAAGGCCGCCCGTTTACGGTCGTGACAGACCATCACGTGTTGTGCTGGCTCTCTTCGCTAAAGCATCCCGTAGGGCGGATAGGTCGGTGGGCATTGCGTCTCCAGGAGTATACATTTGATGTCAAATACAAATCTTGACGTTTGCATCAAGACCCTGATTGCCTGTCCCGCCACCCTGTCGACCCACCCGACGACAATGAAGGTGACGGTGCAGCTTTTCTGTGCACTATATCTGGCCTTCTTCGCATTAAGAAAGAGAAGCGTCATGACCCGGCACTACGATCGATTATAGACAACCTTAACTCGGCCTCACCCGACACTTCAACGGCAATGTTTCTGCTCCGTGACAACATCCTATACCGTCGCAATGTTCGTCCCGATGGTCCTGAGCTGTTCCTCGTTGTTCCCCAGCACCTACACTCCACTGTGCTGCAGCAGCTTCACGACATGCCGACGGCTTGGCACATAGGCATCTCTCGCACTTATGATCGAGTCCGCCGTCATTTCTTTTGGCCTGGCCTATACCGTTCCGTACGCCGCTACGTCAGGGCTTGCGACCAGTGCCAACGCAGAAAAGCACCAACGTCGCTTCCAGCGGGCCAGCTCCAGCATCTTGACATCCCAGCAGAACCTTTCTTCCGTGTCGGTCTAGACCTGCTTGGCCCGTTTCCCTTGTGTTCTTCGGGAAACAAGTGGATTGCTGTCGCGACCGATTATGCCACACGCTGCGCCATCACGCGTGCATTGCCGACCAGCTGTGCTACAGATGTAGCCAATTTTCTGCTTCGGGATATAATTCTCCAGCGTGGCGCACCTCGACAGTTGCTCACTGAACGCGGACGTTACTTCCTCTCCCAAGTTATTCACGATATTCTTCGCTCGTGCTCTGCTAAGCACAAGCTATCTACAGCATATCATCCCCAAACTAACGGCCTCACGGAACGCCTCAATCGAACCCTGACAGATATGCTCTCTTGCTACATTTCTGCAGACCATCGCGACTGGGACGTCATGCTGCCTTATGTGACTTTCGCTTATAATTCATCCCGGCATGATACCGTAGGATATTCACCATTCTACCTTCTATATGGCCGTGATTCTACTCTACCATTGGACACACTCCTCCCCACGTCGGGCGACCTACCACTACGGCGGTCGGAGTACGCCAGTGAAGCCATTGCCCGCGCAGATCATGCACGGCAGATAGCCCGACACCGACTTTATTCCTCGCAAGCTGTCCAGAAGACGATCTATGAACGCAAACACCGCGTGGCCCACTTCACACCGGGATCCCTTGTTCTTCTTTGGACACCTAGCCTCAAATTCGGGCTTTCTGAAAAACTGCTGCCCCGATACTGTGGCCCGTATCGTGTGCTACGTCAAGTGAGCGATGTCACGTATGAGATCTCCCCAGTTTCTCCACCCTCGTCGACTCGTGCACCTTCTACGGACATTGTCCACGTAGTCCGGCTGAAGCCGTACCAACCGCCTCTCATGAATTCACCGTAGCGCCGCGAAGGCGCTTGTTCCGCCGGGTGGTAATGCCACGGCGCACACTAGCAGACGACGAACGATGTAGTTCTCAGGGATTGGTCCACAAGCAAGAGCAATGCGTCAAGCGACAGTTGTTGGTAGAGGAAGATGACGAGGTCTCTTGTGGGTCGTTCTGAATGTTAGCGGCAGCCCAGCCTTTCTGTAAATAGTGTAAATACTTTAAACAGATTCTTCTCTTCCGCATCCTCGCCTCGGAACAATATATATAACGATTTATTGCTGTACATAGCTTTGTTCGCAATCTTTTGTTCTGGTACCCTACTTATTCAAAGGATTTTTTAGTTTAGAACATTGTATAGTTAAGACAAATGAGAACTTGTGAATTAGCTTGAGAGGACTTTTTGAACTGTTTTTGTTCCCGTGCGAACTGCCCATAGTGACTTTTCCGATTTTGGTGTGTGAGTTTTTCTACGTACTGCAGCTTCTAGTGACTGTTCTGCTTGACTGCTAGATGGGTCATTTTTTCCACCGCCTAAAACACCGACCAGCGTTCTTCCCCAGCAGCGTCTCCAGAATAGTCCTGTAAAGAGCTATTTAAGGGGGTGGTGTAGCCGAGGGTCAGAGCAGTGTGGTGGACAATCCGCAAAACCGGTGGTGTCGCTCTTGCAGAAGAGGAGGCGTCAGCCGAAAATGGAAGACCACGAATGGGGAGTTTGTGGAAGGCGGCATGACACGGTGCCCTCGCGGTGTAGGTCCTAGGTCTGTGGCCAGCACTGCTGTCCGAGGTACCATCCGCAGCAGTGCAGTTCCGATGACAGCCCTGGACGCCGCCAGAATTGGGCGGTTTCCGGCTCCCGAGTGAGCGGCGCGCCGGTGCCATGGTGCGCGGGCATCGAGGCCGAGGTTCGGGCGTAAGCTGACCCCTCCCGCCACTAGACAGAAAGTCACCACCACGTAATTGTCATAGGACCATAACGCTCGTTTGGAGCTTCTCGGAGCACACAGCTTGTCAGCTCTACGGATAAAATATCACCTTCCTTTGGGTCTCCGAAGCCACCAGGCAGTCTCCGCTCGATCCACATTGCAAGCCCAAGCGAACTGGAGTGAACGACTTTCTAATCAGTCCTCCCTGAGTGTTGTAAATAGAATTTTCCTTTTAAAGCAAAGCTTTCTACCTCTACCCCCCAAGGGTTCTTTCGCGACCGGTGGTGTCACCAGAAAACTCCAGCGAACAAATAAAAGAATTTACTAGCACCGCCGGGAATCGAACCTGGAACTAACAGACTAACAAAGCGAGAGCCCGTTGTCTTACCGATTTATCTACGAGCCCACGCGAAGACGGGGAAGACGGGTGGTGTACTCACCAAGCACATCTACGGGTTTACCGCCTGCGTTCTCGCTGAATGCCGCGTGAAAGCGTCACGCGACCACTCACGCCCGTCTAGCGGCCCTGTGCGCACCTTGCTCATGTGCTAAGAGTTTCAAAAATTAAAGGAAGCGCACACCAATGCATTAAATCTCAATTATAGTACGCCAAGGTGCTAAAGCCTGAGCCTCCAGTGTTGACGTTAAAAATCACAGCTCCTTGTCGTCCGTCCTCACGCCAACCCTATGAATACACTCAAATACTCCTTGATGGCAAGGCCACCACTCCAAGCCCCAGCATCCATATCCTGGGCCTACATCTCGAGGCTAACACCAAGAGTGACGTCTCCTTGCAGCGCCTCAAAAACAGCAATAATCAAATCATACACATGATCAGGTGAGTTGCCACCAATAAGCGAGGCCTAAGGAATCCGGTACCTTTCGATTAATTGAAGCTTTTGTCCTCTCGAGAGTCACTTACGTAAACACCTGTCTTCTTCTCGACAAGGAAGACATAGAGATGCTTTATATAGTGTTTAGAAAGGCGGTCGAGCAGGCCATTGGTCTTCTCATGAGTGCGTCCACACAGAGGCTGCTTAGCACGGGGCTCCAACACGGTGGAAGAGCTGATAGAAGGCCATCTTTCTAACCAGAAGGTCCGATTCAGAACTGCGGTGGGTAACCGCATGCTTCGCCAGATTGGCTGGGCAGCCCAGAATGTCACTCTGCTTGACGTACTCCCAGACTCTTGGCGACTAAAACTAAAGATGTTCCTTTGCTTAGAAATATGAACCCCTCACATGACGAGGGTCACCAAAAAGCACAGACTCAGGCGCTAAACGCCACCCTCGGTGGGGATCATGCAGTTATCTACACAGACGCCTCCAAACATCGAGGGCAGCAATACGCCATCCTCGTGGCTACCTCCAGAACCAACCTCCTTGCGTGTACCTCGCTTAGGACCCAAGAAATGCCGGCAGCAGAAGAGGCAGCCATCACCTTGGCTCTCACTCAACCAGGGGTTCGGAGGGTAGTCACCAATTCCCAGCAAGCCTACTGGAATTACCAGTCGGGTTGGGTGTTCCGACCTGTACTGCGCGTGCTATAAAGCACTCCCCAAACGGTTCCATTCAGCTCATCTGGACACCCCCTCACTCTTCAATGGAGGGCAACAAATATGCCCACCTAACAAGCCTGCGCTTCTTCCCACAGCCTACGCGTCTTCACTTAATGTATCCCAATCGCTACGATGCCGAATGTAAATTTTGCTCAGAAGTAGGAACACTCCGCCCCGTATTCAGGGTGTGCTACTTTATCCCTGAGCACCCTCCTTTCTTTCCGTCAACTACCCAACAAGAGCAATGGGAAATGCTGCTGTCCAGGCACTCTATACCTACCCAGCTTCAGCGGGTGGACAGAACACGGGCCGCGCGGACTGCATATAGGCCCCACAGAAGAAGGAATCCCTCCGCAGGGCAGCACTCTGGGCCTTTCAGAAATCTGAACAGAAGCATTTCTTCCTTGTCGTCCTCCTCCTCTGCCGCAAATCTCGTCGCCTCCGTCCGCGGCGCAGAGAAGGAGAAGTCATATCGTCTAACACCGGACCGGGTTGGAGCTTACTTTAATTTTATAAAAAAAGTTTCCAATCTTGTGCTACACCAATACAACTCAACCAAACACCATTCATGCTTCATGCATTGATTTAAGCTTACGAAGAATATCTCTTTGAAGTAATAAATGGCGTGGTTAAGTGCATTTTACTTCTCTCTGGTTTTACTATTTGTAGAGCGATGTGGGTGAATTTAAGCGACGTCGCATGGGTAATCATTATGGGTGCCGTTTACAGCTTTGCTTTCAACTACATTCACGGGGTGGATTGGCGCGATTTTTTTCCGTTTGTAATCGTAGCATTCTTATCAGTATTATGCGTATATTTACGTAGAAGCAGTGGCAAGGCTCATGGCTCTCCGCGCGATCCTTCCTATTCCCTGATAACAAGCATACAAGCAGGTGTAGATAAGTTCTGCTACCTTTAATGTCTCATCAAAGTTGCGCGTAATGTTACCTTACTCATCTCTGAGCGCGCACATCCGGTCTTTACTGATGGCTAGGTTTCTCTTTGTTGTTTTCAAGCTTCAACGTATATGCAGTGCTATCTCAAATACTGCCATCTTATTTACATGAATGCCTAACGTTTTATTTCTGTAATACATTTTGACAGCTCGGGCAATTTATTCCGATTCACCGTACTTGGCACCTATTTTTCCAGTTTGTTCCTTAGATATTGCTCCGATCAGAGCTGCTGCTCATTCACAGAGTGCCGATGTTAGGTGTTCAATTATACTTTCTACACTGACCTCATACTGCTATTTTAAAATGAAGAGTGTGTTTTGAAGAGTTGTTTAAACTCCTAAGATATGGCTCGGGCTTCTTGCATGCCTACAGAGAACCCCAGTCAACTGCTCTGCACTCATCCGGTGAACTAGCGGCCCCATCAGAAAAGATCTGCGCCTGCTCCTGAAGATATACATACCTGCTGTGCACCCCTTTGCCAGCAGCGCCATACCATCGACAGCTATATAACCTGGGTGGCCCGATTTGACAGCCACTTTGCAGCAGCAGTCGCAAACGAATGCACGTGCCTGACCGCATCCTTTCCGCCCAACAGGTTGGATATATATTTTGTTAACACTAGTATTTTTTAAGAATTGTCTGCGACTGCTGCTGCTACGAGTGTTGCATTCTTTTAAATTTATGCCAGCATGCCTAGTAACACCGAGCTAGCAAAGCGAATTGAAGAACTTGAAAATGATTATAACGACAGAGTAACCAAAGTGGTTGACGATATGTTAGTAAACCTGAACTTGAAACTTGAAGCGGACTCTGCTGTGACAATAAAAACTGCTGATGATGAACTGAATGAACTTCGACGCAGCCTCGCGTTCCTGAATGAACCGATAGAAGAAATGACATCAGAGCGGGAACAGCTCAAAGAAGCAAACAAAACCTCGGTCGCACGTAACCAGGAACTGGAGAGTAGGGTTGCTTGCATGAAGCAGTACTCGAGAAAGAACAACGTTGAGATTAAAGGCGTTCCAACAACAAAAGGTAAAGACGGCGGGGAAATTATGCAAGCCATTGGGAACAAGATCGAATGCCCTTTGTCAGAGTCCCATTTTGATATTGTACATCGCGTACCATCTAATGGAAACACAAAGAATTTGATTGCTCGTTTTCTTTCACGCGTAAAAAAATGAGTTTGCAAAGAAGGCCCGAAAGCCCGCCTAGAAGCAAAATACCTTGGGTTCCATGGAATGGAAACAAAACAAGTTTACGTAAATGATCACTTGACTGTGAGCAACAAAGAACTGTTTGCAAAGGCCTTGGAACTCAAAAATGAAAAAGGATTGAAATTTCTGTGGACAGTGGACTGCCAGATTTTGGCCAGAAAAACTGAGGATAGCCGAGCAATCCGCATCAAGGACGAGTCTGACCTTTCTATCTTTCGCTAACTGGTCTTGAGCTGTTTTAGAAATCGTAATAATGGCGTACATGAAAGCTAACGACGCACAGTCATTCTTCACTAATTTCTATCATTCTGTGGTTCACTTCAACTTCCCCAGCCTTAGAAAACATTATAATGAATTTCAAGCTTTCGTATCGTTAGGAAAACATCGATTTTAGATCATCTGTGCCTCAGAAACCTGGGTAGGAACTGCTGATAATAATCTATACTGTTTTCTATCATATAATTCAGAGTACTCCCATTGTATTACGTCGACTCACGGTGTGTCGCCATATTTCTTTTATCTTGCATCAACTACCGACGGCGATCTGATCTACGCCTGAACGCAGTTGGCTGTTAATCAGTGTGGATTGAAGTTACTAACCCCGATTTTGCTATTGACCGGAAAAATGTTATCATTGGTACCATTTATCGGTCCTCTAATTCAGTAGTTGGTAACTTTTGCCTGGAACTTGAGAATTTATTGCATTTCCTCTCACAAAAACAAAACTGGTATTAGAGTTGGAGACGTTAACATTACCCTTTCAGATGACAGAACCTCCCAGCATACTGATTACAGCAATTGCTTCCATGGGTATGGTTTTGTATCTTTGCTCCATCTACCTACCCGTTGTCCTACTACTGAGTCAGGCACTTTAATTGATCATGTTTTAACAAATGCGCTCATCCCACCGGAAGCCCTTATCATTCAGGTTGACACCACCGACCACGTCCCAAGTGCCCTCCGTTTTCCCTGCCCCAATCCCAAACGCTTATCGCATCATAACAAATCTACTTTCAACAAAGCGAAATTTATTAATTTACCTAGCAATTCAGATTGCTCGGAACATTGCTGGCGCTAGGCGGGACAAGGACGACGAATTACACACAACTGGAGCGCACACTACCAACTGATTTATTAATCGCAACAAACACAACTTATGAAGGGAAAATTCAGATGACGTGAAAGCGCATGCGCATAACAAATATTGTATTCAATTCAGCGAGATTGATTAACTCCACCTTTCACGTCATCTGAATTTTCCCTTCATAAGTTGTGTTTGTCGTGATTAATAAATCAGTTGGGAGTGTGCGCTCCAGTTGTGTGTAATTCGTCGTCCTTGTCCCGCCTAGCGCCAGCAATGTTCCGAGTAAGAAACCAACTAGCCCCATTTCAAGCTCTGGTTAATTCAGATTGGTCCAGAGCCACATCTCAAAAAGATTCTCAGTCATCTTACACTGAATTCGCACCAATCATACATCACTGCCTACTATCTTCAACATCGGTCATGTCTTGCCAAAAAAAGCAATCGTCTCCGCAAAAACAATGGATAGCAGTTCATCTGCTGAAAAGTCTACGAAAAAACAGTAACATTTATCGGAAGACTAAAAAGCAGCCATTCAACAGCGCACTAAAGCAACGGTACGAAAAACATTGTATTTTACTTACGTCAATACTAAAGAAAGCGAAAAGAGTGTACTACCAAAACCAAATCTGGCAGCAATATCCGAAAGCAATGGCGTTTCTTGAATGAGTTTATGCAAAACAACATAGGCCGGAATCTGATAGCGGAAATAAATCATGATGGCAATACCCTCAAACTGCCCGATGATATAGCAAATGCTTTAAGTATCTGTTTTTCTGCCCCACCGAGCTGAGCTGACTCGCCTACTTTAGATTATCCGCGACTCGCGCCCCAATCATTTTTCCTATTACCTACTACTCCCAGTGAAGTACGTTCCACAATTCTTAATGTTAAAAATACGACTGCGGGCCTTGATAATATGCATGCAAGCGACATTAAAGCCATTGTCGACATCCTTTCTGATATTTTTCCGCATATCGTTAACCTTATATTTGAGACAGGCATTTTCCCCAAGGAACTGAAAAAAAGAAAGATAATCCCTGTGTTTAAAAACGGTGACAGAACTTTGATTTCAAACTACCGGCCGATCTCAATTCTTCCATTTTTCAGTAAAGTTGTTGGAAAAATTATTCGAACAGCGTTTATCTAATTACCTCGAGCAAAAGAATATAGTAACCAAAAGGCAATTCGGTTTTCGTCATGGCCTATCAACCAACCTTGATCTAATAGCCTTAACTGACCGACTTAAAAAAAATCGACCAGGGAAACATGGTAGGGTCTGCGTTCACAGACTTTAACAAAGCCTTTGACACGATTACCCATACCATACTTTTCCGTAAGCTTGCTTCATATGGAATAATTCGACCCCCCTCTGAAAGTAATTCAAAGCTATCTACTTAACCGTGAACAAATTGTTTCTTTACCTGATTTGCTGTCATATACCAAAATTATTAACATGGGGGTTCCTCAGGGTTCCATTCTTGGGCCGATTTTGTTCTTGTTATATATCAACAATCTACCGCACTGCCTCAACCGGGAAATTGAATGCCTATTGTATGCTGCTGACACCACAATTTTTATTAAACTCTGACCTCTGAAACCTTAAGTTGTGGTGTCAAAAAATATTTAAAAAATTAATACTGCGAAAACTCAATTTATGTTATTCGGCTCCAGGGTCCAGCACACTCATAGTATTACTATTATGATTTACTCGCACCCCATAACAAGTACTGCTCAAAGCTCGTTCCTTGGTGTTCAACTAGACAGGCACCTCAAGTTTATTTTTCATATATCTTCCTTAGTAAAAAAAACAGCCTTTGGAATTCGGGTACTGGTGAAAGCTCGACGTTATTTCAGCTTGCCCACGTTAATTACTCTTTATAATGCTTTCATCCATAGCAACATAAATTACTGCATAACATCTTGGGGGAACACTTACCTGTCTCACCTTGCATCACTGCAGCATATTCAAAACCAAGCAGCCCGAATAACCACTTTAGCCCGGCATACACCCATGTAAGCCCTCTTTTGCGATCTCTAAACCTTCTCCCAATCAGTGAGGTCGTTTTGTACAACTTAGGAATTACCACTCACAACTTACTCAGCCACTCTCACCTTCTTTATGTAATAGGGCGAACAAGTCTTACCAACAACAACAACACGCGTTTTGCAATGCGAAATAATTTCTTGCTTCCTCCAGTCGCACGAACTACGGACAACAGTCAGTTCAATTCAACATGATAAGATTGTGGAACAACCTGCCGGTAGCCTTGAAAAGTCAAAAGCCATTATCATCCTTTAAGAGATCACCTAAATGTTTCTCCCTAAATAGTCCTTCATTCACTCTCAGCCTATAAATCCTTGGAATGCGTATAAAATTCGGGAAACTGTATGTCTCCAGTTCACCGACGTTGATTTTTGTGTTGCAATTTTATTTTTTTTTATCTATCGCAGTGAAAGCATGTTGCCTGATTGATCCCCATAATGCGTTTATTGCGTAATATTTATTTACAAAAATTCTGTTTTCATGCTCTTTTCCTTTATGAAGGCTGAACAAATCAGCCTAGCCTGTTTTGCCGAAATTGAACTGTTTTGTTGTATATTTCGACACTGTTGATGTCCAGTGACGCGTCATTTTTTTTCTTTAAACCTCCGCTCTGAAATTTTGGCCTAATCAGTAATGAAGGATCATCGCAATTGTTCATTATACCGTTATACCGTCTTCATTTGGTTTGTGTATATATCTACTTTATATTTCTACCTATCTCTTCTTACTGCGCTTGTTTTAACGTTTTACGTACTTTTTAACATAAAGTCCCACCACAGTGATAAACTATGGAACCTCTTTCGGTATTCTTTACAAGTGTATGTACTGTATTATATGCAATCTTCCTAATAAACTTCAAACTTCAAACTTCAAACGCAGAACTTCAAACTTCTTACGTTTCGTGACTTTCGTTTTTTGTGATCGCGGTGACCAACCTGTGATCGCTGCTTCGAATCTTAGTTAACCCCTGTACGTCAGGCTGATTTATCGGGTTGTTACCAAAGAAGAAGTCCATTTTGTTGTTCGTCATGCGATTGGGGCTTTTACGTGCCCATTTCCTATTATTTCATTTGTAAAAGAATGCGCTCATCAACTTCGGGTTATTTCTGCCTGAAAATCCAACCATTGTATCTCGTCAACTGTTGCGATTATCTATTACGAATTTTCCCGCTGAGCTTTCTCCTACTTGCTTTTTACCCACATTTCCGTTAACGTATCTGATCACAATCGTGAACCGCGTTGCTGCTTACTTCATTGCTGATTCGATGTCCTCACCCGCCGCGGTGGCTCAGTGGCTAAGGCGTTGCGCTGCTGAGCACGAGGTCGCGAGTTCGTTTCCCGGCCGCGGCGGCCGCTTTTTTGATGGAGGCGAAAGGCAAAAACTCCCGTGTGTACGAGATTTCGGCGCACGTTAAAGATCCCCAGGTGGTCAAAATTAATTCGGAGCCCTCCACTACGGCGCGCCTCATCGCCTGCGTTGCGTCGGCGTGTTAAACCCTACAATCAATCAATCGATTCGATGTCCTCGTAGAAGCTATCTATGGCTTCATCATCTGGTTTTTGGCGCCTAGGTCTCTAATGTGTTTAACCAGTACCCCTGATTTATATTGCTTAGAAGACCGGCAACTCTCACTAATGGTGAAAAAAGAACTCAACGTTTTCTCCTTTTTCTCCCTGGATTCAAAATCGCACCTTGCGATCTTTCGTCTTTCCGGGTACGCAATAACATAGAATATGCCCGCAAGTGACTCATGAACCATTCTGCTGTCCTAAGCTCGCCTAACCTTTATTATCCAACTTATTAATTCAATGGTATAGCTAGGCTTCTCTCGCTAGACAGAGAGCGTGCGTTGAACGTTCCTAGCGTCAAGTTCTAATGGTGGCCTCTCCGGACAAAGAGATTTTACACACTCTGCTGTATCGCTGTTCTGACTGCCGCCATGGACAGGTGCTCTATAGTTGCTTGAGAAGGGGGGTTGAGAGTGGAGTTGGTTAGTCAATGTGCATAATAAGTTATGTGAAATAAACGAAAAATAAAGATTTAAAAAATTTACCTAATCATCTCGATTCGGAGCATAGCAAGAATATGTAAATTCTTTATCTGGGTGTACAAAGGCCAACAAAAAAATAAGAATTCCACAGAACAAGTACATGTATACCAGAGTCACGCTAGATCTTCTGGGTAAACCGGTTTCAAAAAATAACTAACCTTCTTTACGCCCACCTGAGAAGCAATTATGAAAAGCGAACTTACTCAACACTTGCTGCGAATCTGAATAACTGCTGACAACGATTAAAAGTATCACTCCTAATAAAAGAACTTAAAGTACACGTAGTTGTGTGAGCAGAGTTTGCTCTCGTTTTCATTGAATGTAGTTAAAACAGTAGTAAATCTTACGAGACCACTAGCGGCTTTCAGGAGATATGCGGTAAAACAAAGGGTCAACACCTTTTCTATATTTTTCTAAAAAGTTCCGAGACATTCTTTACACCTTTATTGAGGTAACTAAGCACTACGTCTTTGACAGGAGAGTTTACGTGCTTCCCAAACATAAGCTAAACAGACGGCAGGCTATCACACTTTGCATGCTTCAGATAGGATCGTATCCAAACTTGGCTTTATTCCACCCCATCAATTCAGACGGCTATATCCAGACAGCCCGAGATGTGGACAGAAACGTAATTTAGACCAAACGCTCTGGGGACTCCCCCCGCTACAGAGAGGCCCGAATAGCTGTACTGTAGAAGATTGAGCTCTACGCTACAAAGCTCCGAGATTTCATGTCAGTATAGAGCTGTCAGTAATGAGGATGCGGCAGTGAAGCGTGGACTTCCCGCCCCAACGTGGGACCAGCCCATGGCTTCATCGCCCCCTGAAAAGGGGCGCATCGGAGTCTCTCAGGACCACCAGTAATGTTTCTTGTCTGTATGTCTGTCTGTCTGTCTGTCTGTCTGTCTGTCTGTCGGTCGTGATTTTCGACTGGTATTTGATAACTGCAAGCAAACAGCAATTATACACAGCCTGAACACACTGTGTGGTGTAGCCGAAGTTGTCTACGTCGTCACAAATTTTCTTTGGGAAAGGAAAGTTGTCAAAAAAAACTTGAAGCAGGCGAGCATGGAGTCAATATTGACTGGGACCGGGATACCAGAAGAGGCCCTTTTGAGAATTGCACACTAGGCTATGCCAGATCACTGACGACATATAATGACTGATCGTTCACAGTATCGCTAAGAGACATAGAAAGTCGCCTGCAACGCGCAGTCAATGTGGTGAATCATGCCATGTAACGCGGAATCATCGGGGCACTACAAAAGACGCAGCTTCTCATGGTCTCACCACGCGAAAAACAGCTGTAAGTTCACCCAGTATCACCCTACTGCTAGAGGGCCATATCATACGCCATTTGTAGGCGTGAAAATTCTGGACATGATATTCCAGGCAGAACCCTCGAACACGCTTGTCATAAAGTTTAAAACCACGACATACCACCTGGGTCATGGAATGAGCAGTCACGACCAAAACGAAGGGAATAAATAAAGCGGACACGCTTGGCTTTGTTCAGGACTTTATCGGGTCTAGAAAACACTACGCTATACACTACACCGTCCTTAACGCCACAGAGCTCCACAACATAACCATTATGGTCAGGCAGCCAGATAAGTAAACTATGGCCCCTTGGAAGCACCACTATTGAACGGCTTCTCAAACATGCCAACCAATATTCGGCCGAGTAGATCATAGGGGCACACATATAAAGTCTCAGTTTAAGGTAAGGAGAAACCTAAACGGCAAGTTTCACCCTCTCACAATTGGCGGCATTGGCGCCACTCAGCCGCCCAGCTCTCCTTTCTAAACGCGTATCCGAATTCAGCAGAAAACAAATAATTGTGCCCATCTTGCCAAGAGATAAGCACCCAGTGCATCACAAAGATGAAGAGAGGCGCAAAACCATGAAATATTGAAATTGTGGGGCGATGAATCACATGGCACCCACACGGACGCAGCCTGCTACCACGGAAGAGTAGCCATGGCAACCATCGTCAATTTAATTAGGGAACACAGGGGTAGCATGTCCATAATCGGACACAGACCTCTCCAAGCATGGGAAGCTGTGAGAGCACTTTCACTTGGCTAAAGAAACGCCAACGTTATGATCCGAGACTTTCAGCAGGCGTTCCGCAACATTTCAAGTTCTATTGCACCTCATCACACTTCGACTATGCAATCAGGGACCACCGACAAGGCCAGTCCAGATCCTGTGCGCAGCACAACCCGAAAGTAATATTTCCGCAACGAGGTCGCCACCCACGTGGCTCTACATTTTACCCTCCGAGCCAGCTATGATATAGCCTAGCGTGAGCGCATGCATCCTGTAGTACACACTAGGGAATTAATTACACAGCTCAACAGGCTGACCTGTACAACGTACTCTTCCCGTCCCAATATCTACAGAGAGACCAGGTAAGGTTATTGTCCCTCCCGCCGATTCGCACGTTCCCCCAGCCCACGAGGCTTCTACTTTTTGATTGAACCCAATTTTTTTCACTATGCCCCTTCTAAAGAGATCTTGGGACGGTCAGAAACATAGTGGGTGGCTGGAGAACATCTACCCTAGGCATCATTTCACAACTCTCCACACAGCTTTGGGAGAAAACCTGGGCCACCGGCGGCATCGAAATCCAGCTGTGACTGACCAAATCGGCATTCGACGGAGCCACAGCACAAGGCGTCCTTGAATGCAGACACCTCTCTTAAAAGTTTATACCTCTCTTTATTGTTTTTTTTCTCTCTCTAGACAATGGCATAGCTAATCGCAAGTTGGTATTAGGTAAATATTTTGTAAGCTCTTGACCGCGTTTCCTACCCCAAAGAAATCCTAAACCTCGCAAGACGCTAAGTGATAAACCTATGACCAAGTGGACAAAAATCTCTTTCACAAGCATTTTCAAATGCATGTCGCCAGTGTGAAACCATACCCGTGTTGTCAGGCGCCCCACAGAGGTATCTTGTAGTCCCCATGTGTTTTGTTCTTTTTAAGAATGGTGTCGCAATGTTAACCGAAGTAACCTTAATGCTCGACACCGACTGGATTCTCTACGAAAACACGAACACCTATAAGGATTAGTTAACCTAGTTATCTACAACGTGAAACTCTCCTTTCGCAAAAGTCATAACTAGTTAAATACAGAGGATGCACTCGCCATGTCAGTAAATAAATTAAAAAATTCAAGGCGGTTTTTTTGTATACGCTCGAAAATTGTGCGACTTTTGCAGCGTCGCTGCCGGCAAATACCTTGACACATTCATATTGTGCTACCTGATTGGTTCTCCCCTTGACGAATATAGAACCACGAAGGATTTTAGTAAGTGTTTGTAGACAACCTGTGCGTAACTCGACGCCACAACAAAGGTATTTTAGCTTTTATTATGCTTACGCGTCCTATCTCCCAATATGCGAATGTGACCCGGTTCACTTTCCGAAAAAAAAACCATTGGCGGGCTAGAATAAACGGAACGGAAGGCAGTTTGTTGAGGTAATATTATTATAGCCGTACTTAGTCACCGACTGCGTGTTTGCATTTATCGGACGATTCTACTACGCGGGACTGTTTCAAGCATTAACACTTCAAAAATGTCCTATCTGCTCCTATAAAACTCTTAGAATATAAATCTGGTAAGATATGTTAAGGCAAACGCTAGGACAAAACAAGTGAAGTTACACACACGGAGAATACCATTTTACAAACATCGTTTCTGGTCGCCCCTTGTTTCCGCAAGCTATACGCGTGTCACAACCCCCTTTGCCTGGTCGCGCAAACAACGAGGCGCGACCACGGTTATGTATATTTGCAGGGTGGTCGAGCCGTGCGTGTGCTGAAGTTGCTGAAGTTACTGATAGTTCACAGGGATGCACAAGTACATTTGAAATAAAATACCTTTACTCCATGCACAAAACCAAAATACAGGGGGACAGGCAACGCTTGACGAAAAAAAAAAGAGAAAAAAACCTTTACGTGGATATCGGCTTTTTGCGCGCAGGCACTAAGATGGGGGCGCTAAGACATTACTACTAAGGCATTACTACAAGCACTAAGCAGGAACTACAATGTGCGCACGTGCACGCCGGGCGGCTAACGCACAGGGTTGACTAGCAACAACAAAAACATAACCCAAATACACAATGCTTGGAACACAGAGGCACACTCTATGGGGAGGCTTACATCTTTTCCCCTGGCAAGAAAAAGAACAAAAAGAAACATAGAGCACGAAAGCTCTGAGTGACCGAAAGCTGTAAGCGGCTATTGGCAACCGCGAGTTCAATGAGGGAAAGTCATGCCGAAGTCGAGACGTTTGTCTGGGATCCGGAGTGAGGAGTCTGGTCGGCCTGGTGACCGGCGATGACCAGGCGAACTCGATCCCCTAGGCGAGGAGCTGGTCGTTCCGCCACGGGCCTGCCGGCGAACCTCGCTAAATCCACGTCACCCCACGGGGCTTCCTAGCGTCTTGCACATAGAAAAATCTCCAGTCGACTGCCCCTAGACCCCGCTCGGACCGTCTTAAATAAACTTCGCCCGATCGCCACACACAAGTGCACCTCCGCCGTTACAATTCGTTCCGTACTACTCTGAGCGCCCGCCACCATGCCGCACTGCGAGTGCGGGGCTGCTCGCGTGATTGTGGGGTAGTCTTCCCGCAATCGGAAACGGCCGAGCTGGACCATACCGGTTCCCCCAGGCACGCTGACGTCGACTCCCGAAAAATCACGACATCCGCGAGTGAGCCGAACTGCAGCGCCAACGCCACGTGCCCTGTTTTGAGCAGTGACAACGAAAGTTAAGAAAATAAAAGAAACGTGGGATACGTGACCGGGGTGACTCAGGTGCGGAAGAGCGACGAAAAATGCACGTCCCCTGCCGGGGAAGCCGTCATGTGGGCCACCTGAATGAAATATTTCAGGGCCTGGACTTCTGTTTGCGACCGACTGTCATGCGCTGCGCCCCACTCTGTAGGAAGAGCCGACTGATAAATATTTAGCCAGCGAATCTTTGCAAGTAAAATCTAGACAGTGAATCTTTTTGATATTTATGCAGCCACGATAATGAGATGCGACGAATCTCTTGCACTGAGGCATGTGCCTCCTGCGTCGGTGTCGGCGTCAGAGGCATCCGCACGCCACCTGCGCATGCGCGACTCTCCGCTCTTCTCTCCGACAGCTGTGCGCAACACTCTCACTCCGTCTCATTATTATAAACAACAGCTGCGTGCCCGCGCTTCGCTCGCTTCTCCCCGCTCCCGTCATGCAAGTGCGCGCATGCACGACTCTCCTCCGTGGTCCACTCTCCTTCAGGCGCTCTGAATATAAAGCGGGTAGCGCGCTGCGGCGGTTCAGTCAGCTCTCGCTCTCGTTCGACTTCGCGTCACAACACGTTTCACCCGATTTAGAGAATCAACCCAACGGAAACACCAATTGAACCCCCTGATGCGTCGCATCACACCAGGGTTCCCTCGCGGGAAGATGGGCGTAATTTGTCTTCAATTGAACTGTACACGTCATGCATTTTAACACCATGTCCATGCTTTTTGTTATTTGTACCAGCAACAAAATTCACGTTATATTTGTGCAAGGGCGACAGGTTCTTTCCCTTACACTTATATTGCAATTACGTTTTCGCAATAATTCATGAATTCCAATAGTTTGCCACATGTTTAATAACGTACGTGAATGGTTGGTTTTAAATATGTGACTGGACTCCTGTTATAATCGCTGAATGGCGTACACCGTAACCCGAAACAAAGTCGTTAAGTGAATATTTTCGTGTGTTACGCTTTCACTTGCTTACACGACAGCGCATCAGACCACCGCAGCTTGTGCAGAACATGTGCCCACGGTTCTTTCTTTTTGTTCAGTCACTGCTCGTTTTCCCTTGAAGCCTAACCTTATGCCTAGCTCTGCCACATACCAACCTGTTCTAGAGCCGTGTTAAACTCCCACACCGCTGAACACACCAGGGGTTGTGTGTTGACCATCAAATTACCTCAAAGCGAAACATGGTTTTAAGAAAAAACACCCGAACTTAAATTGTAGGGTTGCTAGTTTTGCACTGTGGTTTCAGGTGCATTCATATTCTACTGCTTGACATTTAATATGACATTTTTTTCTAGTTATCTGTTTTTTTTATTTATGTATTCGTTAAATGGGTAATTTCACATCTGTCTTTTCAGATTTGTAGTTCTCTATTGATTAGGTGTGGTCATGTTTATGGGATTTAACTCGGTGCTTTAAACAGTGCCGTATAGAATTTTTCGTTGGGGCCCCCTACAAATTGCACACTCTGGGGCCATTGTCTTGGTGATACTTTTTATGCTGACACAAATGTTACGGCAACTTTTACTATGAAGCTCTCGCGTATGCGCTTCAGTTACCGCTTCAGGTCTAGCAAGACTGTCATATTGCACGAATAAGAACATCACTGCTAACGTGTGTTCTAAAGCGCTTTACGGTGATGATGTACACTGATGTCGCAGGATACTCCGTATCTACCGCGATGAGCTACCTGGCAATTTTCATTCTGCATGGAGTATTCCTTTGTACACTGTTGGCATGTTTATCGAATAAACGCAGTAAAAATAGAGTAACAGCCTTTGCGACGACTGTGTAATACGAAATTAACCATGGCCTATTTGGGTCAAGTTCTACATAAATACCAATACTCTAAAGCAGTGTGTACAACATGAAGGAAAATGCTATAAATACAGCAGCTTCTCCGTTGAGTGCCGTAAGCCAGTTATTTTAAATCGCCCAAAATTGCGGTTCGTTGATATCACTTTTTCAGGCTACATGGTTAGTGGCGTTTTTGGCCTGCAAGAAGGGAAGCTCAATAAAATTGCTTCCTGCCGCAGCCACATCATCTTTTTTTTTTCTACTGCGCACGTTTTATCCGAAAGGGTCCTGTTAAACGCCGCTCGCGTGATTCTTTTAAGGGTAGAGTTTCTCTACGAGGGTTGCTTTAATAGGGCGATTGTACAAACACTCGGTCTGCAAGCGACGTTAAAAAACGAGAAAAGGCCACCTACTCTTCTGACCCGCACGTAGCTCGGACAGACTGCCTTACTAAAGACAGATTAAGAGCTAACCAATTCCTTGAAGCGTGTTTGTGAACAAAAGCCCTTTTGAGGGTCAATTAGCGTATTTGGGATGGACAACGTAACATCCGGTGAAAGCCGGAAACAGCAGCCTAAGCGCTAGGTCCCCAGTCGGAAGGAACGTTACGCTGCCTGTCCGACGACGGGAACACTGCACTTCTCACCGCATGTTAGGGTTTGCGAAATCATGCCCTTCCATAACCTTACGCCTCCCGCCATATTCTGCTGTGCTGTAGGCCATTTAATCTCAAGCAGATGCATCACGCAGTTTCCACCTGAAGCAGGCTTGGACAAAAACTACTCCACCCAAAAACTTCCTGTCATGTAGACTATGCAGTATACTCTGTCTTGTACTGCCGCTCTTGTTGGTTAGCGCTTTAGAGGAGTTTAAAAACTTCTGCGAAGCAACAAACAATGCCTTAAATCATAAAGGAAAATTGCCCACTTTATGTGGGTCAGAGCTCAGGGGTCTCTTGCAAACATTGCTTCAACCTCACTCGTCCAGGGAAACTCCTAAATATGTGGTTTATAAACTTGCATAGACAACAGCTATGGAAAACACTTCAGCAAAATTTTACACACACAGTGATGGAGTGCAGGGCAGCTAGAAGAGCTGTAACACAGGGATCACAGCACCATCCTTGGGAAATGTCGCAGGTGTATTAAAACAAGCTTAAGGTTCGTCGGCAATGTTTTTAGTCGATATAGCCACTCACGCATTCGCGAACACTTCCTCCGTAAACCAATGGTGTCACACGAACTACTCCACGCTACAACGGTCTCGCCTTTCAGTGCAGCCATGCTGACTTGTGCCCAGAGACCTTCGTGTACACTGTCTACGCGCACATGCCCCTTTTTTTCGAGGCCGTTCTTTCTCTATTTTATTAAACCTTTTTCCGGAGTAGGCAATATGTTGATGTAAAATGTATAGATTATTGTTTTATACCTGCCTGGTACTTACCCCCCGTATAAGGACAAACCAAATTCGGTACTTGTAATATCCTTCATCCAGCCGTGGAACGCTTCGAAGTTCTTTTCGAAACTCTCACTCATCTCGTAGGGAACCTCTTTCAAAAAAGAGTCCCAGAAGATAACATCACACATGTTTCTGGGTGGCGGAAGCATTTCCAGTGACAGTCCTTCGCCGTTGACCGTGCACACCATGAAGTTGGCTGGAACTGGTTTTGCCCCTGCGTTAAACAGCGTACTGTCACTCACTGTTGTCGCTATTGCTTGAATCTCATTTTTGATAAACCGCAAGGTTAATAGCTGGCTTTCATGCATGTCGAGGGACGTATTTTTGGCTCGAACAATCAGCCGCTATTCTTTTCCAAGCGTAGCTTTATTTTCACAGATTCTAGCAAATTAAAAAAAAAAGCAATATGGCTCCAGTGTCATCCCCGGCCTGTCTCACGAGAAGTACACCTGTTTTTCAAATTTGCAGTCTCTCAGAAGAGAAAATCTGGAATTGCAGAACTAAGTGCAGAAAACGAATAATAAAGTACCAACTCATAACCATACGCAATGCGCCACCACATACACGCAGACTGACATAATTATTGTTATTTTATTAGATTCATCATACCATCCGTCATAGAACGATAAGACCTAACCTAGTGTCTCATTTAATTTCGTTTGCTAAATACAAGACATTGGTTCCAACTCCAGCATTTTGTAATTGTTGTTACGGTACCAAATATCTGTATTTTCTGCAATCGTGGTTGGCGCCTACTAATATTTTCTCCTATCCGAGGGATTACACCAATACATGTCACAGTGCACCAGTGACAATGGGAGCTTGCCCAACGCACCAGATATTGAGGGCTAGTTAAGTAGTTTAGGGTTAATTTCTTAATATCATTGCTTGTTGCCATCGCGCATGCAATAACTATACATTTTATTGTCACGAAGCCCAATACGCCGCAGTTGTCTTGAAGAAAAACACATTTATTGGACCGAACTTGTGCTCCCCTAACACAGGCGGCGAAGCAGCAGTCACAAAGTGACGTGGGCGGGCAAGAGACGGCGATTCGGAGACCGCGGCGTCTGCTCAGCAGGCTTTTATCTTTCGGCGCGAGTGTTCCTCGAACCGTGGATTTACATCTAGAACATTCTAGATCAAGGAACATTATTCGAGGCTATGGACGTTAGCGCAAAACACTCTTCGTATTAGAGTGAGATAATATTTTCGGCACAAAAATAAAGAATAAAACATGCGCTTTGGTTGGGACACATATACCACAGCCTGGCGCGGCCGGGCAGTAAAAGCAAAACATAAACAAACCAACCCAGTGCCTAGATTGCGAATTTACTCCCCCTCTAAGAGAGCATCGACCCGACGCTAAAATATAAACGGCAGTCCGAAGAAAGAACAAAAAACCTCCGTCATTTTGCCCAGTAAGGTTTGAGGCGAACCACGTGGACGACTTCTGGTCGCGTGCGTCTTCGTGATGTGCCGCAGTCACCATGGGAGACCACTTCGTAGGTAAGTTAGCCAACATGTCGTAGAATCCGGTACGGTCTGAAATACAATCGCAGAAGATTCTCGCTGTGTGCGCGTCGTTGGATGGGAGTCCGAACCCACACACGATTTCTAGGGAGATACTCGGCATCTCGGCGACGGAGGTTTTAGCGGCCAGCATCCACCAGCTGCTGGTCCGTTGCACGAACTCGAGCGAGCTTGCGGGGCTCCTCCGTACGCTGAAGGTAACCCTGGACATCGGCGTTGAGGTCGTCATCTTCTACATGCGGAAGCATGGCGTCAAGCATCGTGGTCGGCCGTCTTGCTTAGAAAAGCACGAATGGTGTCATCTGCGTAGTTTCTTAGATAGCCATGTTGTACGCAAACGTGACGTATTGGAGCACTTCGTCCCTTGTTTTATGTTTAACGTCGACGTACATGGACAGCGTATCCGCAATCGTCTTGTTCCAACGTTCCGTTAGTCCATTCGTTAGGGGGGGGGGGGGGGGGGGGTACGCCGTCGTTCTTCGGTGGTCCGTGTTGCCGTTAGCGTAAGATTCCTTGCATCACCTCCGCAGTAAAGGCCGTACCGCGGTCCGTGATTAGGACTTCAGGGGCGCCGTTTCGCAGCACAACTTGGTTTATAAAAAACTTCGCGACTTCTGCAGCAGTCCCCCTCGCAAGACCGGTAGTCTCCGCATAGCGCGTCTTGTTGTGTGTCGCTACGACAATCCACTTGTTGTCGGAACGTGACGTTGGAAACATCCCCAAAAGCAACCTTCCAATCTGCTGGAAGGGCCTCGATGGGACGGGGATCGGCTGCAGAAGTCTGGCGGGTCTCGTCGGCGGCGTTTTTCATCGCTTGCAGTACTAGCAGCTCCGGACGCAGTGGGTGACGTCGGAAAAAAGGTGGGGCCAGTAGTACTTCGCCTTGATTTTTCCAATTCTGCGAGCTGCGCCGAAATTTCCGGAAGACGGGTCATCGTGGCACGCTTACAATATTTCGTCACGAATATATGTGGGGATGACAAGACGATAATTTGTTCTCCTTCCGAGGCTGAAATTCTTCTTTACGAGGACGGTGTTTTCAGGCTGAATGCAGGTAAGCGGCGTTTTAAGCTCTGGGCATGGCGACGGTCCATCATGGGAGATAGTCCATCATGACGCGTAGATCGGGGTAGGCACGCTGCTGGGCGGACAGGTCGCTCTCAGTCACGACTCCGAAGAACGCGCTGTCTTCATCGGAGTCTTGTGGTGGTGGGTCGAAAGGGTTGCGGGAGAGGCAGTCGGCGTCAGAGTGTTTCCTGCCGCATTTATAGATGATTGTGACGTCGAACTCTTGCAGGCGCAAGCTCCACCGCCCAAGACGCCCAGAGGGGTCATTCACATTGGCAAGCCAACACAGTGCATGGTGGTCTCTCACAACCTTGATAGGTGTACCATACACGTATGGGCGAAATTTTGAAATCGCCTGTATAATTGCTGGGCAATCTTTCTCATACGCTGAGTAGTTTTTCTCCTCCTTCGACAGACCCCGGCGATTACTTTCTCGCAACCGCTTTGCTTTTGGACGAGGACGGCACCCAAGCCTGCATTACTGGCGTCCGTGTGCATTTTTGTTTCGGCGTTTTGGTCGAAATGAGCGAGCACGGGCGGGTTTTGCAGCCATTGTTGCGGCTCGCAGAATGCTTTTTTGGGGCATTTTCGCAGCTCAAATGGGTGTTATCCTTCGTCAAGCACGTAAGTGGCTCTAAAATGCGTGCAGAGTTTGCGATGATGCGCTGGTAGTATGCGCACAGTCCGAGTAATCTTCGCACGCCCTTCTTGTCGTTCGGCCTTCGAAAGTTTGCAATGGCTGAAGTTTTTCCCGGGTCAGGTTGGACTCCCGTTGCTATGACGACGTGGCCCAAAAACTTGAGCTTTTCGTAGACGAAACGGCACTTTTCAGGCTTCAGCGTTAACCTCGACGTACAAATGGCCTCGAGCACGGACTCCAACCTTGCAAGGCGTTCGTCGAAAGTTCGGGCGAATACCACAACTTCGTCGAGGTATACGAGGCAGGTGTGCCACTTCAGGTCAGCTACCACAGTGTCCCACTCTTTGAAACGTTTCTGGCGCCGTGCACAGCCCAAACGGCATCACCTTGAACACGTATAGGCCATTCGGTTTTTTAAATGCGGTCTTCTCTCGGTCTCTCTCGCCCCGCTCAATTTACCACTAGCCGGACTTCAGATCCATCATGTGAGAAGTACTTCGCCTCCCAGAAGTGGTCGAGGGCGTCGTGGATTCGTGGCAGGGGCTACGTTTTTTTATGATTTTGTTTAGTCACTGGTAGTCAACGTAAAACATTATTGTGCCGTCTTTTGTCTTCACTAGTACGACCGGCGCGGCCCGGAGGCTTTTCGATTGCTGTAAAATATCGTCGCTGAGCATGCCAACTATTAAATGCAGAACATTTCAGTAACTCACGATGTCACCCGCGTTGGCGTCCGTAGTCCGCACCGCACCCCTCCCTACTATATAAAAATAAGAAATACCATCCGGCGCCATGGTTTCGATCCCTCGACCCTGCGGGCGGAACGCAATGTACAAGGTACTCTAACCACTGCGCCACGAAGCCGACACAGAATACGAGTCTATGAACGCGCCTTATATCGTTGACTCATTCAAATTACTGCTGACGAGCGCTCTCGTCAGCAGTTGTTTTAGTCCGCGTGGCTTCCCGCTCAAGTGAAGAGATGCGGTACGGTGACTGTAAGGTGGGTCAGGCTCTATCTTCTGTTATTATTCGGTGCATCGCCAGAGGTGTGTGACGTAGTTTCTAGTTGCACGAAATACACTTCCTGTAGCGAAGCAGAAAAGCCAATAATTTGTTCCGTTCTGCTTGTGGTAACGCCGGATTTTCGCCCGGCGACAGTGCTGATGCATGCGCAGCTTCAGCAAAGCTTTCATAGAAAATAGTCTTTTTTTAGATAAAACAACTAAATGTTTTGCCAGTATGGATATCTCTCTGTCTCTCCCTCAATTTTACCATGCGACCAAATTTTTAAAAGTTGCTTACACCAAAACCACCCACCAAACTGAAAGAACTGCAGGCGGGAGTCACACATCTTCACATCACTTAACGTGAAACCTGTTCTAGGCAAAAAGAGGAAATCTGTCTGTACCTAACTGGTGGCAGAGAAGGCAGCGTGGCAGGGAGCGGCAGAAAGTTAGATGGGCAGATGAGATCATGAAATTTTCTGATAATATCACGAAGCCAGCGACGACGCAGTTGTCTTGAAGGAAAACACGTTTTTTGGAGCGAACTTGTGCTTCCCTAACAACTCAAACAATACACTGGCGGCGAAGCAGCAGTCAACAAAGGGACGTGTGCGAGCGAGCGTTGACAATCGGAATGCCGTGGCGTCTGCTCTGCAGGCTTTTATCTTTCGGGGTGAGTGTTTCTGGAACCGTCGATTTACATCCAGAATATTGTACATCAGAGAAGATTATTCTGGGCTAGTAATTTTAACACAAAACAGTCTGCTTATCTGAATGAGATAGCCCATGAAGCATAAAAATAAAAAATTCAAGACGCGCTTCGCATGACACGGATAACAGAGCCGGGCGCAGCGGGGCAGTAAAAACAAACAATAAATGAAAAAACAAAACATACATGGTTCGCGGCATTACCCCTCCCCCTAAGAGTGCATCGACCCGATGCTAAAACAGAAGACAGTCCGCAAAAACAACAAAAAGTCTTTTATCTTGCATAGCAAGGTTTCAAGCGATCCACGGGTACAACTTGGGGCCGCGTGCCTCGTTGTGATGTTCCGGAATCCCCATCGGCGATCACCTCGTAGGTCAGTTGGCCGACACGTCATAGCATCTGGTTAGGGTCCGAAATACCGTCGCAGAAGCTTCTCACTGAGTCCGCGTCATCGAATGGGAGTCCAGCCCACACAATCCTCAAGGTGGTACTAGGCATTCCGGGGTCAAAGATTATAGACTCCGGCATCCACCAGCTGCTCGTCTGTTATACGAACTCGACCCAGCTGGCGGGCCTCCTCCGCTGAAGGTATCCTTGGACGTCGGCGTCGAGGTTGTGGGAATTGTGGCTGCCCGCGATCCAGACTCGGTACGCGGCGGCGCTCAGAGGCCCGCGCGGCGTGCGCGGGATTGCGCAACAAGACGCCAAGAATATATAGGTTTGCTTGCGCGTCGCCTGATGGCGCCACCGGCGCGCTTCGGAGCTGGGAGTCGCTTCGGGAGGGGGGCGGCCGAGGCGGCTGCGGGGAGAGCGAGGACTTCGGCTGCAGAGCTCGGCGGCGGCGGGCGGCTGCTCCGAGCGAGGACAAGATGGCGTGCGGCGGCGGTGGAGCGACTCGGCGCCTTCCCCCGTCGAGCCTGGACCGACCATCGTCAACCGGTAGCGGCGGAGTCGAACGTCTCCGGCCCCTTGAGCAGCGCGGGACGCGTCGATGACCGAGAAGACGGGGCCAGCTAGGGGAGGGTTTTGGGAATAACCCCCCCCCCCCCACCTTGGAGGTTGGAGTCGGTGGCCTTTGTCTTTTTCCTGCCTCTCACGGCGGCGCCGACTACACGGCAGCCACGTGCGGAGGATCATTGGAGTATGATCCACACCACATTTTGGCATCCCAACGTGGGGCCTCGACTGCAAACTCAGTTGAGGCGCATACAGGCAAGATGGCAAGCAACCCTAACAAGCGGAGCGACGGGAGGAGCCTGGAGGCACGTAGGCCTACTGCCAACATGGCGGCGGGTTGGCCCCCCGCCACGCCTTGCCCGCGCACACGCGCCGGCGGCAGCGATGAATTGACCCACCAAGCACCGAATGGTGCGGCGCAGTCTGCCTACAGGGATGCAGCGGTTGGGAGTACGCAAATGCGCACCATAAACCTGTGACTACAGCGCTTCGACTTGGCCGATGCGACGTTGACAAAGAACGAGGAGGACGTTGAAGGTCACTGTTTTCCTTTTGCTACGGGTGGTGTAAAGGAAGACGAAACCGTCTCCACGCTAGTGGGTGCTTGCATCTCGTTGTCGGAAAGGTGGAGAAGGTGCCGCCCGAGATTGCATTCAGGCAGTAAGAGCTTCGCGTGGCTCGGCAGAAGGCTCGTTTTTTTTCGGGAGGCGATCGTCAGTGTGTGTAAGAGACGGACCTCAGTCGACTATCACCGGAGAGCCGCGCCCATAAGCCGCTTGTAACGCGGTGGGCGCTGGCGTTACGGCAGCCTGTATGCTGCGATTGGGATAGTCCATGTGTGTGGGCGAGCGTTACTGTGTGTGTGTGTGTGTGTGTGTGCGTGTGTGTGTGTGTGTGTGCGTGTGCGTGCGTGCGTGCGTGCGTGCGCGCGCGCGCGCGCGCGTGTGTGTGTGTGTGTGTGTGTGTGTGTGTGTGTGTGTGTGTGTGTGTGTGTGTGTGTGTGTGTGTGTGTGTGTGTGCGCGCGCGCTCGCGCGCGCTGCAAGAGAGTTGTAGCAGCCCTGCCTTGTTGCGACCGCGAAGGCCGACTGCAGCCGGGAAGGCGTCCAGAGCTTATAGGCGAACGTAACTGTTTACTTCATAGCGAGAGGTGAGCTGAAGCCAAAGAATAATGTCCCGACGGGCGAGGTTACAATACAGGACTCGAGCAGAGGGACAGCATCGATTCGCTGCTCTAACAGGAATGGATTACAACGCTTGGGCAGCTCTATTTGTACCCAAAAGCGGTAACGGTCAAACGCAACACGCTGGAACACGCACAACACTCTTTCCAGAGTTCGTAAGCCGTTCATAGCCTCGGGCACGTTGAGTCCGAGAGAGGGGAGAGAGGAGGACTCCGTTGCGATCGACGGGGCCTCTGTGTCCTTCAAGAGCGTGGAGACGAGCCACGCAGGCAGCCGCCGAAGTTCAGCCGCCGCAGGCAGCCGCCGAATGCGCAGAGAGCGACGCGTCTGACGCGGCTTGTCGCTACTTGTCACCGACATGATTGCGCCTGTTTTCGAAGGCGCACGAGTGGCTTCGCCGCACAGCCGAGGAGTGATGCGGGGAAGTACTGCGGCGCTGGCCCATTCGTAACAGCTTCTCCGCCGGGGGTCCGAGATCCCGATGGACAAGGGTCTGCAACCGTTGTCCGGAGGGATGCTGTCGAAGTGAATTGTTCGGCAGACGCTCGACTCCAGGCCTTGGCTGTACGACACCATGCTGGAGCTTCACCGGGCGGGTCACTGGACGAGTAGGGGCTCCCCAACAACGTCTCTGGCTTGGTCAGGCAAGCAACAGAACAACACAGGAAGGCACAACCGCATCGCCGGCAAGTGCGAAGACAAATCCACACTGAAGATCTACCAGGCTTTTAGTTGCGAAAAAGTACGCGAATAACTAACTACTCAAGTTATATTTTTGCCCAGCAGTACTTTAGACAAGTGACAAACCTGAAAGGTGACATTTCGTTTGATTGGAAATGTCCCACACAAAAAAATTGCAATCATAAAGGGCGAAACCTGTTCCAGGAAAAACAATGGAAATTGAGAAAGTCAGGCGTCTACAGGCCATTCCTTGCCTTAAGGACTCCGACTTAAGCCATCAGCATTGCCATTCCGTTCCCCCTTTTTGTACCATACTTTAGGTGCACCCGTTCTCTGAACGCTGCTGCGACCGCGTGAGAGGACACCGGCCGTTCGCTTCGACAACAGTCGAGCGCGCGGAGGAGCGAGAAGGATTTTCCATCGTTCAAACGAGAGGCGCGCACTCCTTCTTGGAGGCGGCGTCCCCCTGGCGCGATGCGAGCTCACGGCTTTGCCCCTTCGCTTGCCTGCACTGAAACACGCGCCGCAAGTGCGCGCAGAGGTTTTCCCTCTATCCTTCTTGCTCGCCTTTTCCCGAACGCGTTCGGCAAGCGAACAACGGAACGCGTTCACGTTCTTTTCTCTAGGCTGGTCGGTTCCCGACTTCGGCTCAGCCGCAGTCGACACAGCAACCTCAACTAGCTCCGCCGATGTTGGCCTATCATCGGGAGCATCAGCTGGGAGTGACAAGGGCACGATGTGCTCATTAGACGCCTCGTAGCATCCAACAGTCACTACCTTTTCGTGCCTCGCGCTTTCAGCGACAGCCTCGGAACGCGAAGACCGAAGCGTGTTCCTGTTCTCCTTCCTCACTGCCAGAACTACACTACAACCAGGCTGCCCTGTCTCAAAAGACGGCTCAGCCGCCCGTGACACCTGAATCTTTACGAGCTCAGCTGGACGTTGCTCGAGGTTGGTTACCTGAGCTGGTGGCAGGACGGAATCGGCTTGCTCAGTGGCGAGATCGTCATGATTCCCAACTGAACTGTGCAAACCGCTCGCTGCCTCGGCAGTAGACTTTCCCACCACGTCGCTCGTTTCTGTACTACCGTCCGAAGGAGCAACCTCCGTTTCGGCGGACTCGTGCGGTCTCTCGGTAACCTCATCGGTTACACATTCCTCCTGAGCTGGTGGCAGGACGGAATCGGCTTGCTCAGTGGCGAGATCGTCATTTCTCCCAACTGAACCGTGCAAACCGTTCGCTGCCTCGGATGCAGGCTTTGCCACCACATCGCTCGTTTCTGCACTACCGTCTGAAGGAACAACCTCCGTTTCAGCGGAGTCGTGTTGCCTTTCGGTAGCCTCATGGTTTCCGCACTCCCACGAAACCTCGCTTTCTCGCGAATTGTTCGTGTTCAGACCGGTAGCCGTTCCCAAGGCCTCTCACGAATTTGAACCGTCCGAACACTCCGCCGAGATCTCCAAAACAAACGCCGACATATTATCGCACTCAGTGGACACGCACTGCCCTCTGCCGCCTCTGCCGACAGTCTGAGCTAATGCGCGGTCGTTATCTCTCTCAGCAACCATGATGACCATGACGCGCTGCGGGGCGGCAACGGTCGCTTCCGACTCGCGTTTGCGCTCCCGAGCGTCTGCTACTGGCAGCGCTGGCACGGTGCTTTCCTCGACAACGAGGTCTTTTCCGAGCAACAATTCTAACTCAGGCTTCGCTCCTTCCTGCTCGAGTTGAATTTTATGCTCTAGGTACTTGTTCTCCCGTTGGAGTCTCTCTCGCTCGAGCCTCTTTCTTTCCTTTCGGATTCGCTCGATATCGAGGGCGTACCATCGCATCTTTTCCTCGTGCTCTCGTTGCCGTTTCTGTTCTTGCTTCTCCCTCTCGAGCTCATCACGCTTGCGCTCAGCCTCTGCCTCTGCAGCCTGTCGCTTAGCGGTCTCCCTGTCATTGATCAGCTCAATGCACTCTGACAGCTCATCATCGTCAGCACCAACAGCGAGTATAGCCTGTATCAGCTCTGGCTTTCTCAGCGCATCCGTAACATCCAAGCGCAACTCTTTCGCAAGCTCCAACAAGTGCGGTTTTTTCAACGCTTTCAAATTCATGGCCGGTCTAGAGTACTGCTTTCCCACGGCTCAAAAATGTTTGGCGCGAATAACCCACCCGACAAAAACACACGCCCTACCAGCTATCCTTAGAAGCCTGGTAAAACTCAGTGAAGAAAAGTCCCGCACTCACCCTTGACCGCCGTGAATTCTGCGAAGTCCGAAGCCGCCTTGACGTCCGTGGTGTTGGGTCTCGCACCGCTGGCTTCAGGTGTCACGAAGTTGCCATCCCACCGCTGCCAACCAGTTGTTGCGACCGTGCGGGGGCACCCGATCCGATCTCCGTGGCCTCCGACATACGAGTGGTAGCGTGTATGATGCGAGCGGCCAGCCGCTGTTGCAGCCCTGAAGAAGTCCAGAAGCCGTAGGCTAACGTAACTGTTTACTTCATAGCGAGAGGTGAGCCGAAGCCAAAGAACAATTCCCCGACGGGCGAGGTTACAATACAGGACTCGAGCAGAGGGACAGCATCGATTCGCTGCTCTAACAGGAATGGATTACAACGCTTGGGCAGCTCTATTTATACCCAAAAGCGGTAACGGTCAAACGCAACAGGCTGGAACACGCACAACACTCTTTTCAGAGTTCGTAAGCCGTTCATAGCCTCGGGCACGTTGAGTCCGAGAGAGGGGTGAGAGGAGGACTCCGTTGCGATCGACGGGGCCTCTGTGTCCTTCAAGAGCGTGGAGACGAGCCACGCAGGCAGCCGCCGAAGTTCAGCCGCCGCAGGCAGCCGCCGAATGCGCAGAGAGCGAAGCGTCTGACGCGGCTTGTCGCTACTTGTCACCGACATGATTGCGCCTGTTTTCGAAGGCGCACGAGTGGCTTCGCCGCACAGCCGAGGAGTGATGCGGGGAAGTACTGCGGCGCTGGCCCATTCGTAACAGCCTGCTTCACGCTAACACAGCTTTACCGAGTAACGCACGCGGGCAAAGAAAACTTGAACGGGTATTTCGAAGCCACCACCCATGTTATCGGGAATCGGAATCGCTCGCATTGAGGAGTCTTCCCCACACGGACTGCAACGGGAGTCACGGGAAAGCGAGGACGGAGCAGCTGAACCACCCGGCGGGGCCGGCCAGTGAAGGTGGCACCGAGCGCAGCGTGTTGAGCTGTCGCCAGTTGCTACTCCGGCCCCCCCGGGCCAGCGCCCTGAGCGGCAACCATTCAGCGGTTCGGGAGGACCAGCGTCCAAAACAGCCACGGAACCCAAAAGGCCGAGGGACCCGCCATTGGGGAGAATGCCTTGCACTGGGAGCGGAGGTCGCGTCAGCAAGCGACCTGCGCATTCTTCGGCTACGGCTGCCGGCTGCGTCTGGAACTGCAAATCTGTTGTGCTTCCTAACCGTGAGAGACTCGGACCAGTGCAACGCGTGGCATGCTCATCAGGCCGAGCTTTGCGGTTACGGCATCATATGGCAAACATTGGGGGTGAACTGGCATGGGGATGACGTTTGTGGGTGTATTTCGTAACTTGAGGTTTGGGATTGACTGTTGTGCTTCGTAGCGCCGTTTCAATGCGGGTGGCGTCGAGTATTTAGGGAGGAGGAGTGTGGGAATTGTGGCTGCCCGCGATCCGGACTTTATACGCGGCGGCGCTCAGAGGCCCACGTGGCGTGCGCGCAATCGCGTAAAAAGTAGGCAGGAATAGAGGGATTCCCAAGCGCCAGCTCCCAGCGACTCCCAGCTCCCAAGCGCTACCGGCGCGCTTGGAGCTGGGAGTCGCGTTGGCGGGGAGGCGTCCGCTCCGAGCGTGGACGAGACGGCGTGCTTCGGCGGTGGAGCGACTCGGCGCCTTCCCCCTTCGAGCCTGGACCGACCACCGTCCACCGGTAGCGGTGGAGTCGAACGACTCCGGCCGCTTGAGCAACGCGGGACCCGTCAATGACCGAGAATACGGGCCAGCAAGGGGAGGGTTTTAGTAATACACCACCCCCCTTGGAGGTTCGCGTCGCTGGCCTTTGTCTCTTGCCTGCCTCTCACGCCGGCACCGTCTAGACGGCAGCCGCGTGCGGAGGATCGTCGGAGTATGGCCCACATCACAAAGTCCTCGTCTTCTACGTGCGGAAGCATGGCGTCGATCATCGCAGTCAGCCGTCTTCCGTAGACAAGCTCAAACGGTGTCATCTGCGTAGTTTCCTGCGTCACTGTATTGTACGCAAACTTGGCATACGGGAGGACTTCGTCCCAAGTCTTATGCTCAACGTCGACGTACATGAACAGCATATCCGCAATCGTCTTGTTCAGACGTCCCGTTAGTCCGTTCGTTTGTGGGTGGTACGCCGTCTTCCTTCGGTGATCCGTGTTGCTGTAGCGTAAAATCCCTTGCATCAGTTCCGCAGTGAAGGCAGTTGCGCGGTCCGTGATTAGGACTTCAGGGGCTCCATGTCGCAGCACAACTTGGTTTATAAAGAACTTGGCGACTTCTTGCGCAGTCCCCCTAGGAAGAGCGGCGGTCTCGGCGTAGCGCGTCATGTAGTCTGTCGCTAGGACAATCCACTTGTTCTCTGATTGTGACGTAGTGAACGGGCCTAGAAGGTCCATTCAAATCTGTTCAAAGGGCTTCGTTGGGACGGCGATCGGTTGCAGAAGTCCGGCGGGTCATGTCGGCGGCGTTTTTTGTCGCTGGCAGTCACGGCAACTCCAAACGTAGTGGGCGACGTCGGATGTAAGGCGGGGCAGAAGTACTTCGCCTCAATTTTTGCAATAGTGCGAGCTGTGCCGAGATTTCCCGAAGACGGGTCGTCATGGGACGCTTCCAAACTTTCGTCACAACGGTCTGCTGGGATGGCAAGTAGATAATTCATTCTCGCTCCGATGCTTGAATTCTTCTTCACGAAGACAGAATTTTTGAGGCTGAATGCAGGTAAGTTCCACTTGAATGCCCTAGGCCCGGCGACGTTGCGTCCTTCGAGGTAGTCGATCATGACGCGGAAGTCGGGGTCGGCACGTAGCTGGGCGGCTAGGTCGCTCTCCGTCACTATTCCGAAGAACGCGCTGTCTTTATCCGAGTCTTGTGGAGGTGGGTCGACGGATGCGCGGGATAGGCAGTCGGCGTCAGGGTGTTTGCAGCCGAATTTGTAGACGATTGTAACGTCGAACTCTTGCAGGTTCAAACTCCATCGTCCAAGACGGCCAGAGGGGTCCTTCAAATTGCCGAGTCAACACAGCGCATGGTGGTCTGTCACAACATTGAACGGTCAACCATACACGTACGGGCGAAATTTTAAAATGGCCCATATGAAAGCCAAGCACTCTTTTTCGGAAGCAGAGTAGTTTTCTCCTCTTTCGACAGACCACGGCTTGCATAGGCGATTACCTTTTCGGAACCGCTTTGCGTTTGGAGGAGGACAGCACCCGAACCTGTATCGCTGGCGTCCGTGTGCATTTCAGTTTCGGCGTTTTAGTTGAAATGAGCGAGCAGGGGGGGGGGGGTGTTGTTGAGGCGTTGTTGTAGCTCGCAGAAGCTTTTTCGTGGGCGTTTTCCCAGGCCAAAGGAGTGCTATCTTTTGTCAGGTGCGTGAGCGGCTCTGCAATGCGTGCGAAGCTTGCGACGAAGCGCCGGTAGTGCAAGCACGGTGCGAGAAATCTTCGCACCCTCTTTTTATCTTTCGGTCTTGGGAAGTTCGCTATGGCTGATGTTTTCGCCTGGTCAGAAAGGACTGCCGATTGCGATTGTAGTATTACCCTGCACAAGATGGCAACAGGTAATGTGCGACTAAAACAACCAATTACATGGTTGATGTGCTCCTCCCAAGTGATTTTTTCTGTGAAGATAATCCCCACTGTTTTATAAGCAGTAACTAGCTCTATCGCTGCATTATTGTACATAAAACTATCGAAAGTAGATACATTTTTGTTTTTCGGCGAAAAAAATAGCTTGATGTTATTTGTGTTTACTTTCAGAGCATTTTACGCGGTTCATTTTCTTAATTCAGCAAGGATTTTGTTTGCTGTGGCAGCGTGATGTGACAGAAAACAGTGATGTGGTGTCGTCGGCATATATATATCTTAATTTTGTGGTTTTCTTGATGTTAACAACGTCCTTATTGTATACATTTGACAGTAACATGCCAAGAATACTATCTTGACACACGCCAGATGATAAAGGTTTAACATTTCATCAATAACCATTTCGCCTACATATTTTTGTCGACTTCCTAGATAAGATTTTAGCAACGTTAAACCAGTACCGCAGAAACTGTACAATTCTAATTTATTCAATAGCTACGCGTGATTTAAGTAGTCAAATGCCATTGTGTAATCTCAGTGTTGTACGGAACGGCGTTACAAGGAACGGCGTTCCTGGAACTAGTTCCTTTTTGGAGGAACGGAGGAACGCCACCGTTCCATTAAGGGTCGGTGGAACTATAACGGTAACTCGTTACGTTTTTGAAGGAACGGCAGGAACGGCGTTCCTGCCGTTACATCACTAGGATTTGGCTGTTTTTGATGCCAAGGCTCGAGTACAAAAATCCACTAAGCGCTACTGCGTTTCTATTCCTATAAGATGGTCAGTTTGCCCGCCCTTCAGCCGTACGTGCTTCCTCGAAGGTCAAAGGCAGAAGAATAACCACGCAGCAGGCCGCAGCTTGTGCTTGCTTTCATGCTGGTTGCTTACGCGGCGTTCGACGGGTGAATAGCGTAGCCGCGAGAATGCTTTTCACTCTTCATCGTTTGTCTGGGGAGGCCAGAATGCGCGTCTGGCCGATAGAATTGTTCCCTGGCGGGGAAAGAATAGAGAGTTTTAGCAGTCCGTCCGTTCTGTCGTATGCCTTGTTGACCGGGACCCGGCTGGGCACTTGGGCATTCGTCGCGGTAGGGGGATTAGTTCCGCGCGCCTGCCTTTGCCATGTCCGTGCCTCCGCACCCTTCCTACTCGCGCTTCCGCACGCTCAGGAGCCGACCGGTCCTGGTCAACCGGGTAACAACGTAGCCAACGAAACGGACGGACTGCTAAACGGGATCCAGACATTTGGGTGTCGGACATTTCGGTCCAAGTCGTTTCGGAGTGGACGTTTCTGTGCACGGACATTTTGGTGCACGACGTCTTGGCCCAGACATTTTGAGTGAGGGGATGTCCCAGGCATTCTTTGGACATTTTAGCTTTAATGTTGCAATTTTGTGACTTGATATGATTTTACGTTCGAGACTTGTGCTTGCGCCGCCGTTCGTGGAAACGAACGCCAAACCCTGGCGGAGCATTGCTACGTGAAAGCCAATTTCTGTAGCAGATGGTAAAAATTAACGTTGTTAATTTGGATCCGTTCAACCATTTTTCTTATTTTAACATTCATGTGAACAACCCTAATACTTTAAGTGTTACCAAAGCGCTTTCCTTTCACTTCACCCAACGGTGCAAGACGCTGCTGCTTCTAGTCTATTCCTCCTCCCCAGCAAAACTTCCGCGAAAAAACAACCGAAAAACGAGGTCGATTAGGCGCGTGTGCATTTAGTTTTAATTATTCTCTCAATCAATCTCGCGTTCGTTGCATTCGGTGTCAGTTCTACTTAAAACTAACAAACCAACGATCGCACTTACGGTGGCGTTACTTAGGGGAGGGGAAAGCTGAGCCCCGCCGGCAATCATCCCCCTAAGCAGAGAGAGAGGGGTGTCACTTGTGCTTCACCATTGCGTCGACTGGACTTCGAAAACTTGAAGACGACTGTTTCTGCTCTCGTCACACTAGCCTATTCATTTTTTTGCTCCTTATAATGGGAGGAAGCGATGTCCATGATATGCGCGTCCTGATGAGTAAATTCCCAAGGGGGCAACTGAAGGCCAGAAAGTGCGATTACTCGAGTGGGGGCGCCGTCGATATCACCGCGACGCGCGGAAGGGCGTAGCCAGCAAACGATAGTGGCCATTGTATTCTCAGAGGCCTTTTGGGAGGCTTTTTGTGTCACATTATAGAGTTTTCGTGCGCCCATTGTGAATTTTAAGCTTTTTCTCTGTTTTAAAAGCGAAGTGTGCTATGTCATTGTTCTGAATGTATCACCCAATTCCTGCAAAAGCCTCCACTAAGAGGCTAGCAGTATGTTTTAGATAAAAAATAAAAAAATCACTGTGGTGACGCTTCGGAGGCCGTGAACTCCACCACGCCAGTAGGATTTTCAGGGGAAACCGAAAATAATATGGCTGAAAAAGAAATCTGGTCGAGATTTGAGCATACAGGCGGGATGTGCGAATGGGGGGGGGGGGGGGGGGGCGGGCGCTAGAACAAAGAATTAAAATTAGGTAAATGTAGGCTTGTAAACATTACACGAAGGTTGGTTGTCCCGAACACAATGGGTGGAATTTGTATGCATCACCGGTACGCGCTTAATCAGCATTTAGGACATTAGAACCTGCGGCTGTTTTCCCAAAGGCCCGTTCTTCCTCCCCGACAATATCCTAGACCAGTGTTCGCGAATTCATTTTAGCAAGGCAGCCCAGCCTACGTAATAGTCTTCATAAGGTTTTCTTCATTCTGGGGGGCTAGCTAATGTTTGTTACTTTTTCGATATTGAGAGTGTACATGTAATTTATGTAATTTGAGGGTGTGTAATTTTAAAAAAATACAAAAGAGGCGATAGACCATTGTAAACACGGGTAATTGTCTTAGCTAAAAAAGAGCGAATATAAATTAACAACCTGTCATAAATGAAAAAACAAAAGTGTGCTAAAGAATTCAATCGGCTGCATAACAGGTGTCCCCAGGAAGAGGTATTAAACAAAAATATATAAATGTAGAATTTTTAAAAATACCTGGCAAAGATCGAACATGGCATCAATCAAAAAAATAAATTCACTGCTCCAGATTGTTGTCCATAACCCACGTTAAGCGGAAATAAAAATATAATGGCTGTCGCAAACAGGCAAGCACCAGATAATTTGGTCGCCGAAATGTCCGTACAACGTAATGTCCTTACACCGAAATGTGCGTGCACCGAAACGCCCGTACACCGATATGTCCGTACACCGAAATTTCCGCACCGAAATGTCCTCGAGCCGTCTGGAGTTTGTCCTGTGCTCCCTGAAAAAATTCGCCTTGGAGCGTTTCTTTTGATTATCTTTATATGCAGATAATCTGCGGCCGGTGGTGTTAATATTCGTATATTATACGTAGTTCGATGTGAGTTTTAAATGTCTCACTTAATTTTGACCCAGGATTATCCGACACTATATTTTAATTTAAAAACCTAATTGTAACGTTAATGTAACGACACGTTCCAATTTTCGAAGTGGAACTGGAACGCGTTCCTTTCGCAATAAAGGAACTTGTAACGGGAACTCGTTTCAAAATTGGCAAGGAACGAGGAACGAGCTTTCGTTCCTATTTTGGAGGAACGTGTACAACACTGGTAATCTATATATATTCTGATAGACACCTGTTGGTCTTCAGATAATTTGAGAATGTATTCCTGGTGTTCTAGGAGGACTTACTCTGCAGAGCAGTTTTTCCGAAAGCCAAACTGGGCGGAGCTCACTACGCTATAGTTACCGCAAAACTTTTCATTCTGGAAAGAATTACTTTCTCAAGACCCTGTGATACGACGGGCATTATTGATACGGGTCTAAAGTTTAACATATCATTTTTACTTCCCTTTTTTTAAGTATGACTACGACTTTAGCAATTTGAATTTATTTCAGAAACACTCCCTGTGATGAGCATAGGGCAAATAAGTGACTTAGAAATGGGGTATTGCTTCTATAACGTATTTAATGGGTCTGATAGTTACCTCATCCGTATCGCGGCTGCCACTGTTTTTCTTACATGAGCGAAGTCGCTTATACGGAAACGAGTCATTATATATGTTCAAAAAACTTTCGAAAAATACATTGTAAGCGCTCTCTGCATTCGTTTGTTTCAATATCGTGCTCCCATCAAAACATTCACGTTTTGGTGTAAAGTCATTAGGAATATGTGGCGTCATCTCCTGAAAAAATACTGGTGGTTCTTTCGGGTAATTTAATTTTTGTTTTGTACGGATGAGTAAATCGCACTGTGATCTTTAATATCAAAACTGGGAATGCGGCAGCTTCATCAATCATTGTGGTCACCAGAAGTATGCTCCCTGATCACTCAAAACCATCCGCCTATGATCATTATCACCTGTGTATAACCATCACCATTGTGTGCTCAGTATCCTCGCAACGTTCGGTGTGAGCTACCTAAAAACTCAGTCTACATTATCAACCCCTCTGACTCGATATATATATATATATATATATATATATATATAAATATATATATATATATATATATATAGCGAATCAGACAATGGGAAATGAGGGGCTCAGTGAAATAAGACAGAAAATAAGGGTTGGCAGTCAAAAAACCTCGGAAAGCAAAGGGGAGGTTCAAATTGTGTCATAGAAACAGATGAAGAATTTTTTGAGCAAGAAAGAAATTGGTGAAGAAATGCCCGCCTGGTGGGTTCCAAACCCACGAGCTCCAGAATCGGTCTGGTGCGATAACCAGTACGCTACCGGCGGAGCTGTTTCCCCACCAGTTTCTCGGGTATTTATGTTAAGGTATTTTTTTCCTTTACTTGGGGGTGGTCAGACTCAAAAAATTCTTCATGTGTTTCTATGACCCACCACAACCTCCCCTTTGCTTTCCGAGGTTTTCTTGACTGCCAACCCTGTTTTTCCTCCTCCACTTTCTGGGGTATTTATGTCTATGTAATTTTTTCCTGTGCTTGGGGGTGGTAGCCAGTGCCACTCCGACTTCTCGGGGTGAAGGGGACCTTCTTTTAATCCCCCGGGCCGTGACTGCAGTGTCTACGACATGCCGAGAGTAGTCGACTGGCGTTCAACCCTCTTAAGCTTCCTAAGGCACCAAGACTGCCCGAACAGAGGCCCTCGCTATGCATGTAGCGAATCAGAATAGGAAATGAGGGGCCCGTTGAAAATAAAACAGAAATAAGGATTGGCAGTCAAGCAAACCTCAGAAAGCAAACGGGAGGATGTGATAGGTCATAGAAACAGATAAAGAATTTAGAAAGAAAGAACGTGGAGAAAAAATGCCCGCCAGGTGGGATCCGAGCCCACGACTTCCAGAATACCGGTCTAATGCGATAACCACTACGCTACCGGCGGGGCTATTTTTCCCCTCCTTTTTCTGGGGTATTTATTTCTATGTAATTTTTTCCTATGCTTGGGGGTGGTAGCCAGCACCACTCCAACTTCTCGGGTCGAAAGGGACCTTCTTTTAAACCCGCGGGCCGCGACTCTAGTGTCTACGACATGCTGAGAGTGGTCGAAAACAAACTAATATTCGATTTTGCAGAAGTAGAGAAGCACCTCCTAACAACCGACGAAAGATTGTCGGATCTGGGAAGCGCATGACCGAACAAGAACGCCATTACTGGAATATTTTGCCCCTGCGAGCTGACATCGCCGCAATTTAGGCCGACACACCACAACCAGGCACTTAATTTCCGAACTTGCAAAACGGCTGGATAACGCAGAAAACTGGTCAGGACGCAATAACTTCATCTTCTATACACTTCCAGATACTAGTGCCAAAAAACAAATATTGAAACAGAAGAACGCATTATTAACAACTGTCTTGAACACTTGAACTGTCTTGAGCGCATCGGCTCGGCCACCACACCAATGATCGTTGCCGACCGGTAATTGTGAGGTTATGTTCTACAAAACCAAGGAAAACACCCTCACAAATGCGAAAAAAAATAAAAGGAACAAATTGCAGCATTGGCAAAGAATATTCCCTCTCGGTTTTTTCTGCCCGTCGTCGTCGCGTGCCTTTCACCAAGCAGAAATCAGAAAAATTCCAGATACGCTTCAAAACTTTGCACATGGGCTCCAAACGGCACATAGAAATCGCATAGCGATCACTGCGCACACAGTTTAAACCGCACCTCCGCCAAACACATTCACGAAATGAACTTTCTTTTTCGGTTATTTTTACTAATATTCGTAATCTCAAGTCGAAGTGCCAACTCGTGTCTAACGTTGTGGCGTCTTCCAACAGCAATATTTTGGAACTAACAGAGACTTGGATAACTGTTGAAGTTCGTGACGCCGGGGTGCTCTCGGATTTACCAGATTTTCAGTTATTCCGCACCGACCGCAAGCACCGCCGGACAGGTGGTGGGATTATCGCAGTGCGTTCCTTAAGAAAATAAAAATGAAAAATGAAATGAAAATGAAAATTTCGCAGAACGTCAAGCAATCGCGCTGGGGTTTCTCGTCGACCACGACCGTATTCGGTGCGACCCGCAAAATATCTCAGCAGTATCGAGGCTTCGTCCCACCAGGTTTGTTAAAAGACCTCAAAAGTTTTTTGAGCCTTCGTTCCTATATTTGACGTTTTATTAGTCATTGAGCCAATCTTTCTCACCGCCTGCATTGCCTGCTTAAGAAAGACACCGCTTTTTTGCCGACGCCAGAATGCGAAACCGCATTTCAGCCACTCAAGTTTTTAGTTATCTCTAGCGCAGTTCTTCGCCACTTCAACCTCACTGTCCCTACTGAACTTCGCAACTACGCCAGTGGCATCGGTGGGATGCTCTACTCGTCCAGCTCAATGGCGGACGTCTTTGCACGTCTTTAAGCACGTCTTTGGCATAAGCACGGCTGGCATAAGCACGTCTTTGCTTATGCCAGCCGAACGTTGACAAAAGCCGAACGTAACTACACTGTAACTGAACCTGAGTGTCTACCTTGATCTTCGCCGTTCTAAAGTTTCGTCCATACCTGCATGGGCGTCACCTCTGAATCATCACTGACCACCACTCACTATGCTGGCTCGTTGGTCGGTGGGACCAATCTGTTCGGCTAGCCCGCAAGGCATTGCGCTTACTAGACTACGATTTTTCTGTGTTGAAGAACATCGGATGCCGACACAGTGACGCGGACTACTTGTCACGCCTTGCTGGCCCGATGCACCCGTGTGGCGATTATCACTTTGAAGACTGCCTGGCATCTCTTTCGGCTGTTGTGCCCAGCACCTCCAACTAGAAGCAAGAACAACTGAAGGATAGTTCTTTAAAAAACCATGTTGGGTGCAGCGCAGCGAGCGCAGCAGTCGTGCGCCTTGGTCGTGCGTTACGGCTTGTTGCTCAAGACGAACTATTTTGTGGATGGCGCCTGCATTCTTTTGGTTATTCCTAATAGCCTTCGCGCCTCCATTTTACATCCTATGCATGACACCCCACAGCGCGCCACGTTAGCTTTGTGTGGTAGCAACATCAGCCCAAAGAGAATTTTAACTAGCCAGAACTGCGGCGATTTACGACGCAATACGTTGCTGGCTGCCCACAATGCCAGCGTCATAACCACCCGCGAAGACTTTTCCCAGGATATTTGCATCTACTCACTCCACCTACATCACCCGTTGAAAAAGTGGGAATAGATCTTCTTGGACCTCTACCCAAGACTTCGACAGGTCATGGCTGGATTATCGTGTTCGTCGATTATTTGACACGGTACGTCGAGACGGCCTCTTTAGTTGAAAGTACTACTGACGACGTCTCAGCCTCCCTTCTATATTCTGTTGTCATTCGTCATGGCACTCCGGGTGTTATCATCTGTGACCGTGGGCGACAGTTTACGGGAGAAATTGTAGAAGAACTATTAAGGGTTCGTGGTTCTCCCTCTCGCCATAGCACCACATACCATCCGCAAACTTATGGTCTTGCCAGGCAAACAATCCGAATGCTCACCATAATTATATCAATGCACCTCACATCCCAACGCAAGAATTAGGACAGTTTGCTACCAGTCCTGAAGTGCGTGTACAATACCGCACAATATAAAATTACTGCGTATGATTTATTATTTTTTCTTTATGCCCTTGCTCCACGTACATTTCTGTTGAGCATCTTGCCCTTCTCACCACTTCAGCACCTTTTGCTCGCCTTTCTTTGCGCTGTGCTGTAGAAGCGTGACGGCTCTCCCGTCTGCGTACTCTGATCTCGCAAGCTCGTGCGATGACCGATATCGTCCCGTCCCGCAAACTCCAGGTGAACAAGTTTCGCTCTGGACACCTGTGCGCAAGAAATGACTACACCAAACACTCCTCTCCACTTACTCAGGACCGCTTGTGTGCTCTCCCACTTCAACAATGTGAACTATCTTGTCGCCAAAGTCGGGTCTAACGGTCTCCGCTCAAGCAGGAGCCAGGTCGTGCATGTAGGTCGGCTGAAATGCTGTCACTCTCCCGCCCCTTAACTCACCCACGACCTTCGTCTACCCCGAGGAAAATGTTACGACAGAAAGTGAAGTTACGAAACTAGGCGAGAACACAACGAATACGAACTGACACGCCGCGAGTGTTAAAGAAGAGAAAGACGTTGGTGGTGCGCGCTACTCGCTCTCTGCTGACCGCTCCCGGCCTAGGACTTTCCTGGGCATAGGCCATCTCGTCTTTAATAAAGCCAATCTGATCCCTTACGACCATTTCAAGATATATACATTTATATATATATATATATATATATATATATATATATATATATATATATATATATATATATATAGTGTGTGTGCGCGCGTGTGCGTGCGTGTGCGTGTGTGTGTGTGTGTTTCATTCTAGACCTACGCCAAAGCTGTTGGGCCATGCTCGACCTGCAGCTTTGAAGCGTACTAAGGAATCACAGGAGGCATTCTACTCCAGCTTGTCAGCTACAATAGACTCTTCTTGGACACTTCGATATAAAACGAGGTGTAATAACTAAAAAACAATTGAAACACGATATTCCCGTTTAATTACTCCTTATGTGGCTAGCATAGTTACGGTATTGCAACTCCTTTCCCCGTTAACTTTCAATGGCAAGTCATTCTTTGTTTATGCTTTACATGCAATAGCCTTGTGTTATCAGCAGAATATTTGTAGAATCTCCGTATGTCTGTTTGTGTGTTCCTCGATTCAGCGACCTAGTCAAAATATAGTCAATTCTTGAAGAAAAATTTATTTAAAAAAATTATTCGTAAATCTCTAAACACGCTTCATACCTGTCAGCTTTGTGCTTCAAAAAGAAACCTTTGGGAAGATTTCAGGTAAAACTTGAAACTTAAGTGGTATTGACTTTTTTAAATAATACGTGCCCGCTCTAGTTCGGCGATAGCGCATAAAAATCCCATTTGAAAACTTTGTTTTACTGAAAAGTGCAAAAATGATCGCGAACGAGACTAGACCTCGTGGTGGCATTCCAAGAACATTAGTAAGTGGTGGCGCCAGCGCAACTGCGGGAAAAACGAATTTTCTTGAATAAACCTGCACCGTGTCTGCCATGAAAACACTCATAAAGAACAGGGAGAGATTGAAAGGTGGGCGAGAGCGAAAAAGGGCATTTTAGGGCACGGCTTGCAGATGACTATCGTCTTTCGGCATTTCCAGGGACTTACCAACTGCGGTGCAAATTTTTCTGGTCTACGCTTTCTTCTGGGAAACTTCTACAACGAGGACTCACGTGGTGTGCTCGCGGGGATTGCTGTTGACGTTGTAGGCGGTGTTGCAGAAGAAGAGGTTGTAGGTATCGTCATCTCCGGTGTCATCGTTTTGACTTTCGTCGTGGCATGGCGCCTAGCAGCGGTTGTGCGAGGGAGCGTCACCTCGCTTTTCAGCAGATCAGGCTGTGGGGCTCCGTTATCACCGCGACTACTGGGAACTTGTGCCGTAGGTAAATCTTCCGAGCCTGCACCAAATTGCAAGAACAACAAACAAGGGGCTTTCAGACGCTGCAAGGAAAGAAAAGCGTCAGTTTCATGGTTTGACCGAACAAAATTATGTCCGCACATGATTTCATGTTTACTGAGCACTGACACCTCCAAATGAGGACCACGCACGCACGCACGCACGCACGCACACACGCACGCACGCACGCACGCACGCACGCACGCACGCACGCACGCACGCACACACACACACACACACACAAACAAACACACACACACACACACACACACACACACACACACACACACACACACACACACACACACACACACACACACACACACACGGGCGCAAAACGTGTGGACCTTAGAGCTACCGATGCTGCTAGTAGATCAGAAAGCAAAAAGATACCGTTGCTGTGGACCCTAAACGTGGCTTGTTTGTAAATATTCCACCCAGTCCTTTTCCCTTCCCAACAAACATTTCCCTTGCATCGCGTCTATGACTTTATGCACACATCTTCTACCTTGTTCTTCCTCTCCCGATATATGACATTTTCTAAGATTTTATGTTGCAGAGATAAACCAAGAGCTCACACAATGTCGCATTTTCCGAATGCCTTGCAGCAATTACAGTAGGAGCCTGCAGTCTGAACCACGCGATACTGGAGCACTACACTTATCGGCTTTCTTGTTCCTTCTATGTTTCGACGGCGAGGGGTGTGGTGCATGCTCTTTCGGGCATTCATGACACCCTTTAAAGTATTTTTATTTCTCTTCCTTCTTGCTCTAGCAATGTGTATTTTCGTTCCTGTTTTGTTATTCTACATTCATTCAACCTTAACCTCTACATCGCCGGTCTTTTCACTCATATCGCTCCCCTCCTTCTATCCGCTTTCCACTTAACACTTAAATTCCCTTGACAACAGCACAGTCCCTTTCTTGTTTCCTCCTCCACTCGCTGCCCTACCGTGCTTTGAGTTTACCTTTTCACACTCTTTCAACTCCCCTTTTTATTTTTTGTGGCAAATAGAGCCCATTTTGCTATAGTTCTGACACTTTCCCTTATCTAATGTTGTCGTTCACTGCCTCTCTTTTGCCTGTCTTTATCTTAATCTTTCTGTCCTACACTTTTCCTACATTCCTCCCGCCTCGCAATTATTTTTTACCTACCTGTCATCATCACACCTTCCTCTTCAGTTCTTTTCTCCTCATGTTATATACTCCTCTTACACACGACTCCAATTCGAATTTTTCCTTCTCGCTGTGATTGCACACTCTCCCTCAATCTCCTCACTTCTATTCTTTCATCGATCCCTTCCGGTAGACTTTTCCACCCTCTTCTGTTTCCTCCCTAAGTCCCTGTTGCCCTTTCCTCTCCATTCAAACCTCCCCAAATTTCCTCACTAACACCACTTCTCTCCAAGCCACTCTGCTCTCCCCCTTGTAATCTCGCACTCCAATCGAGCTTCTCCTCTCGTGCCGTTCTCGTTGCTAACTAGCAAAGACACGGCGAACAACGCAAATACTAGTGTAACATGCATCCTACGCCACACTGATGCACCTATTGTTCCCAAATCAACACGAAGCCTAATGAACGTTGTACATAACACCAGGAACGCTTAGAGACGTTATGCTGGAATGCACCCAGAAACCTGATTTGGCATGTCCACACTCTCATCATTCCCCTGAGCATTGGGAGACACTGTTGTCCAGCTCTCTTCTTTACCATCACCTCAAGAAGGTAGAGAACGCGGTAGCATCATGGACGGAACAAGGCTACCTGTAGAGGTCCGAACATCCCACTAAGTTCTCTGTCTCTGTCGCCCTCTATCCATGTGACCGCTCCCTTCCACGCTCTCCCCGCCTTGTCCCTGGCGACCACGCTCTCGACACTGACCTCAAAGCCGTCCTTTTTCTTTACGCGCATTCACTTCTCTACTTCGGTTTCTATCGTTCTCTCCCGATTCCAATCAGTAGTAGGCAGGCTGAGCAGTAACACTTGTGGCTTGTTCTGGTGACAACCCCGCAGGGACAGGAAAAAATTTATTCTCGTCTTAAGGTTGGTCCGAAAGGCCTGCCGTGTTTAGCAGTCAGACACGTCAGCCACGGGTACCGAAAGATTGAACCTGTCAGGGTCATGGATACAGCCCTAATACATTGCGTCCGCGTATTCCCCGTAGAGTTGACGTCGCCGTATTCACCTTAGGGTATGTAATTTGTCTAGGGTGAATTTTCCCGTGTATGTTCCGCGACTGTGAAAATTAACCGCCGTCGCCGCACGGGTGTTTGATACGTGAGCCATTTAAAAGGGCGTGGTGTCTGAAATCAAGCACGTTGAAAGACGAACCTCCAGGTGTGCCTTCCTGTGTTGTGAACTGCAAATGATTAGACGGCTGGAGCTCCCATAGATAACAGAGCGGGATGTTTGTCTTCGCCACAAAGTATTTTGGGAGTTGGGCTGTAAGCCCATCCAAAAAGCGTTTTTAAAGACGAGAGTCTTTCTTCGCCTACCTAAAGCAGAAACTTCTCGTCTGTATGTATGTATGTACGGTATTTATGTATGTGTATGTAAGTATGTACGTATGTATGTATTTATGTGTGTATGTACGAACGTGCGTTATATAGGAAGATGAATCGGTCTGTGTGGCTGTTGCGGCTTCCTACATTTATTTGGAGATCGTTGGCCAGGCCAGAACTGGGAGCGGCAGACGAGCTACCACCTGGGTGCGCAGTCGTGTTCTATCTCCAGTTAGTGTCGTACAACTGCTGACGCTGGCCAGGCACCGCTGATGATGATTGTGGTACTGATGATTACGATGACGATGGTGTCACCACAGTATGTATCTATGTACATATGTATGTAAGTATGTAGGATGTAATGTACGAACGTACGCATGTGTGTATGTATATACGTATTTACGTATGTATGTATGTATGTATGTACGTACTTAGGTATGTATCCATGTATGTATGTATATATGTTTGTACGTAAGTATGCATCTACATACGTACGTATGCATGTACGTATGTATGTGCGTATGTACGTACGTACGTAAAATGTATGTATGTATGTGTGTGTATGTATGTACGTATGTATGAATGCATCTATGTGTGCATATGTATGTATGCATGTATGTGTGTACGTTTGTATGTATGTATGTGTGCACATACATATTTATGTATGTATTAATTTATGTATTTACGTACGTACGTATGTGTGTATGTACGTGTGTATGCATGAACGTGTGTATGTATGTATTTATGTATGTACCGTATTTACTCGCGTAATCGTTGCAGTTTTTTTTCCGAAAATATGATGAAATTTGAGGGGGGGCGTTAATTATCTTTGGTTAATTTTTAGCAAAAACGTTTCACCGCAGAGCCCGCAAGCAAGTTGAACGTCACAATTTTTACGATAATCTCATGAACACAATAAACATAATAAATGAAAACATAATGCTACACGGACCACCGCCAGCCGCGTGGCAAAGTGACGCAAAATGCGGTAGTTTCATTAAATATTAAATGGCCTGGAACGAGCGTCTACCGAGCTGAGAAAAGGTCTACCTGCAGCGGCTGCTGCTGTCACAGTGCGGGACGTAAAAACAAGACACGGCTGCCAACGCAGTAAGCTGAGCGCGTCTTTTTCATTTCTCCCATTAGTACATTATGTGTATTTAGTGAGAGCTTCTTCCGCACCAAAGACGAACTCATGCTTTCCGATATCGCTAATATAGGCAAGTCTGCGGCAATAACGTAGCCATGTCCGCGTTGAAAGAGGAGGAAATATAGGTAAGCACGACCATCGTCAGGTAGATTTGGCACACATGCGAAATATGGCACTAGTAAGTTCAAGGTGCGATCATTGCGTAGGAAATAAAAAGTGTTATTTTTATGACAAATTTTGGGGGTGCGATCATTATGCGAGCAAATGCGGTTTGTATGTACGTATTTATGCACATATGTATGTATGCATGTATGTATGTATGTATGTATATGTGTATGTATGTATGTATGTATATGTGTATGTATGTATGTATGTATGTGTGTATGTATGTATGTACGTATGTACGTACGTATATATGTATGTGTGCATGTATGTATGTATGTATGCATATTCATCGATTCGGCCATCCTGTTAAGAGTTAAAAAAACTCTTGAACAAGTTCATATATAGAAAACGTTTCGAACACCTGAATCGGCAAATATACTTTTCACACGCCAAAACTGTTCAGAAAAAGAGAACGGTGGGCAGATTTGAAGCATAACATAACAGGTACTCACCGCGTTTTTTTAATTCAAAATAATCTCTTGGTTGATATTTGTGACAATAAAACAAAGAATAGCCGTTGAAAACATTTCCACCTAAACATAGAAAAGAGCTAACGCAAGGCGAGACCGCGTGGTATTGTTCCAAGTTCAACAGAAATAGGTTCCAGTAGATGACGCGAGCACTCGAACGCAGAAAACATGAATTAAGTTAAGCAGACCTCTTACGTGTCCATCCTAGGAAAACCGAAAGGAGGAGAGTACAAGCAGGCCGGGGGATTCGTAGGCGGCATTTACGTACGTGACAGGTGCCACCGAAGAATCTTTTTTTGAAGACATTCACAAGGAATCAAGCTGACATGCGGCCAATTTTTCAATTGAGGGTTCTTACCCTGAAAAGATGACGGAGTTCGGGATAGGCATAACCTTGAATTCTGTGCACGTTTTCTGTGCGCGTGTAGAAAAATACTTTTCGGCAAAGCCGACTTTGTTACCAATATTCTGCAGAAGATGGCTGTAACTGTGGGGGCCTTCTCTTAGATTGCCTACCGTCAATGCGCAAGTTAAGAAAGATTCGCTTACCCCTACCAACTAATTTCTGTTTAACCTCTATGTTGCACGCCTAAAAGCATCGCTGCCTAAACACCTTCTCGGAGTGAACCGGCTCATCTATTTTTCAGTTTTCATCTCTTTGCAAAGTTGGCATGGAAAGATGGTTAGGACGTAGCCGTGGTCTTCTTACCAGTTCCAGTGACAATTATGGTGCCCGAAACGACAACCAAAGTTCCAATGATCAGGAATGCGACAGTGATGAAGACAAAGACTTCCCGTGTCCACCTCGGCGACCTGAAATACAACAGTACACCTTCTTTATTTCTCGGGTTTTACGACCGATAACCAGAAAGGCCTAAAACACAGACAGAGAACAAAAAGCTTGGTTCAGCCTTTGCAGCGATACACCCTTTTAAGGCACCCTCGGTCTCTCTCGGTGCACTTTGCGCCATCAAAGCTCGGGCTGCGAAGCACCGTTCTAATGACTGCACGGGCACCACTAAATACCAACAAACCCTGTGGCGAGATTTAATGTGAGTTTCGGGTTTTGTATACTTAACTTTGTCTCTCGTTTGGGTTTTGCTTTGGTTCCAGTTGGTGAATATGCATAATTTCAGCTATTATATATATATATGTACCGAATGGGCACGCTTGGTGCGCAGATAGCTGTTGTTGAACAGTTGATGCTCTTTGAGAGTATTTCTTGTTAAACTTGGTTTTTCAATAATTTAAATTTCTTCTAATCGCGTGAGGTAGAGTAAATCAATCAAATAAACTTATAATTGGCGCGATCTCATCCTCAGCTCTTGTGTTGTATTCTCTAGAAAGGGGCAAAGGTTACAAAGAGATAAACATTTGGGATATTAGTGATTCTTACATTTTACTTTTTTTCGTTTCGGTTTTCTTTGCTTCCAGCCGGTGAATTACCCTAATTTCCCCTACTACAAATGCCAAATCTACAAAATTTTTGTGCAGATAGCTGTTGTTGAGTAGTTGGCGCAGTTATAAAATCTTTCTTGTTTCACTTCGTCTTAAAATGTTAGAAATTTGTTCTAATCGTGGGAAGAGGGCTAAATCAAGATGGTGATGGTTGGATGTTTCTGGCGCAAGGCCAACAAGACAAATAGCGCCGAAAGAATGGTTATGTATGACAGATGAAGATGTAAACTCTAAAATGGCTGAAAAAAAAAACAAAGTTAAAATCAGTAAAAGACAATGAGGATGGCTGCTGTGAAAGGCCAAGGTGTGATATTGCATAGCAATAAATAAGGTGCAAAACAACGCCTGATAGGAAATGAGCATTAAAATTTGATTTCGCTAAGAAACTAAAAAGTGCCCAGTAGAGAAATCATGGGATCATCCGCTAAAAACAGTGCTGGGTGTAGGGGAATGTGTTGTCTGTAGAGTGTGGGAAATGTTTGCGTCTTGTTCTGTGGAGCGTTTTGCATGTCATGAGAATGTGAATTATGGCAAGGCTCTCCCCACACCTGCTACACAAGGGTCTTGGAGATCCAGCAAACAGATGTGAGTGTGTCGCGTGTGTGTGGCCTATCCGCTATCTAGCTAAGGCAACTTCGATGAATCTGTTGTGTAATTCAGTAGTGCATTGTCCTTAGTGGGGTTTTACTATGTGTAAGTAGTTTTCTATCGGTGTACTCTAGTCGGCTTGCCATGTGTTGGGAAGGTATTGTCTTATGTGGGGCTTGAGGTCGGTGTAAGGTATCGTCATGTTCACTGTGTTTGTAAGTGCAGCAGCGGCAGACATTCGATTGCGGTCTCATTCCCCTACGATTCCGACATGGCCTGTAACCCAGCACAGGACTAGCTAAATTTTTTTGCATATGCACACATTATGGCGCGAAAAACTAGATTGACAAAGTGTTTTTATGGGCCTGTGAGCTGCCAACGCACGCACAACACTCCGAGTCTGTAAAAGTAATTGAATTTGGAACTTGCTTTTTAAGAATGTGCTGAACGATAATTAAAATGCCGTATGCTTCTGATGAGAAGAAAGAGTTATGTACGCTCATTGTTCTGCAACAGTCAAAGTTAGGACCATGAGTAGCACAAGACACTATAGTTTAGGCTTTCGAAGCATCACTGTAAGATTCGACACATTTAAAGTCATCATGCAGGGACAAAAAGAGCTCCAGATTTGCAAGACTCGGAACCCTGCTTCTGTCCAATTTCTTTAAAAATCACAACAGACAGGCTGTGGTTGCCATGGTAGTACAACGTGAGAAAATGACGACGATGAGCACGCATCTAAAAACCCAACGCGAAAACCAGAAACCTCGTCTCTCGACGTCAGTGAGTAGGGCAGCGAAATAGGTAGACATTACCTGGGTTGTAGATGTATTGTTGAGGACTGGTTTAAAAGGATGGGTATTCAATCGTGAAACCCTAAAAGCATATAATAAATCTATGATAAATCGTTGATATTCAAGGCAACATTTGTTACTCTCACCGTACAGACTCTGGGACGGGCTAGTGCGGAACGCACGAGACGCAAGGCGCAGGCCCAAGTGGAGCACTGGATGAAGCATTTTCAGTTTTTTTATGCCGACCCGTACACGACACTGCCTAGTCTAACCGAGACCCAACTAGGGCGGTAAAGGCACGGAGAAGAAGTTCTTCGTCTGCACCATACGATTGCTGGGACAGGACATCCAGAATGACCATTGTTTTCAGGCTTTTATGATTAAGTTGTTTTATGTGTGGATTGAACTAAGCTTTTCATTAAATATGACACCTAAAATCTTTTGTTCCTTTTTTACAGAACTAGGTGCACGATGAAGGTTAATCTCAGGGTCCGCCTTAATCCCGCGCTTGCGGAGAACACAACACATGTGCTTCTTCCAGGGTTCAGTTTAAAACCGTTGGAGTCCTCCCAGGCAGCACGTTTGGTCATCCCAAGCTGGACTTGGCGTTCACCAATTGAGAAGTTGCAAGACCTAAAAGATATTTGAACGTCATGTACATAAATAGAGCAGGAAACGGTTGGTGGCAAAGCCTTTCGGAGAGAGTCCATCTTGACAATTAATAGTGTGCAGCTCAAGACACCGCCTTGAGGGACGCCATTTTTCTGCACATATACATTGGAAAGTGCACTGCCAACCCTCACTCGAAAGGTACTTTTCGACATGTAGCTAGCTGAAAGGGCTCACCATGTTGCCAGAAACGGCAAACGACTTACGGTCGCCTAAGATGTACCACAGGCCGTGTCATAAGCCTTTTCCATATCGAACAAGACTGTTATGCAAACTTGGTTATGGATAAAGGCATCTTACGGATGATGGCATCTTACGAAGACATACGATTCCAAGGCAACCAGTTGATCGTTGGTGGATCTCCCCACCCTGAAACCGGCGTGGCAGCTCTCGAGAAGGCTTTTGTGCTCAAAGAACTACATGAGCCTTCTACTGATAGTCTTCTCGGGCAGCTTACAGACGCAGCTTGTTGGGGCGATGGGACGATAACTTGCGGGAGAGAAAGAGTCCTTCTGCTAGTTAACAAAGGCCACTCCTATGCCTGCGTTGAAAACCTAGGAAGGCGCCCCGAAAAAAAATATTTCGTTCCTTCCCAAAAGCCTTTGCACGTTTAAAAGAAATGACATTATCCGACGTGGGGTAACGACGGAAGATACCGCACGCCTTGTACTGGCCCTCCCGCGCCCGCCTACAGTAGTAATTCCACGATGGCCTCCTTTCGTTGCTCGGGGCGCCAGAGGCATTGGGAATATACTTTTCGGTGGCAACGAGGATGTCCGCCGTGATGAGTTGGGCTGCTTCCTCAACGTGTGGGTGTTTTATGGATGTGTGCTGTAGTTAAGGTGTCTCTGTGAATGCACTACGGTTTGCATTTGATTCATTAAACTTGTTATGAGAATATCAACTGCATGGGCCTGAAGTGGGGAAGTGATTACTACCATATGGGTCTATGCAACCCCCCCCACTCAGGGCAAGGAACCAACTGCGGAACCAATAGCCAAGTGATGATATGAGTGTGTGTTGTGTTCTATTGTTATGGTACGTATGCTGTTCCTTGTTGAAAAGTATCCAGGGCATATTAAAAACTTCTCTCATCAGACGATCTCGGTCCTCCGTGCCAGACCAGCGCCAAAGAGAGCTGTGCGCAATAAAGTCGCCTGTGCGGATATATGGTTCAGGTAGATGGTCAACCAGTACCTTGACATCAGATCTCAGAAGTGCGAAATCATGAGCGATGTAAATGAAGCATACCGATATCAACGAATATTACCTTCGGGATTACTACAGCCTCAAGGACAGTGTGTAAAGCGAGAGGGTGGCATGCTATTCATTTCCGGGTGACAGTGGACACACCATCCGAAGAGTGCGTGCAGACAGCCGTGTCCTTTCAGAATACAATGTAGCTATTGAAGAAATTTATTTCTCTGGAATTGAGGTAAGTATCTCGGAGACACATGATACTTGGCTGATTTGCATGCAGTGTCTCATACATATTGCGAAGATTCTTAAGCAGGCCCCTGCAGTTCTACTGGACGATGTTTTCAGTTCCCATTTTTTTATATATAGTAATGACTTGAGTGTGCGTGTTCATGTGTTGTCTTTCGGGGGCTTGTACCCTCGGAAGGGGCTTTCTAGGCCTTCCTGTTCGCTTAAACGTCGGTAGCAGCTCTTTGCGCTGCGTTGCAGACATGAACGGTTCAACGTCCATCTCGTCGTCAGATATCCTGGGAGTTCCTGACACACCGGGCCCCCAGACTTGGCCCCCCGGCAGGGGCCCTTTGTTTAAACCGCCACGTCCGATGGCGTCGGTGGCGCCAGAGGTGGCACGGGCGGTATGGTAGCGGTGGGAGCCGATGCCTCGCCACCCGGTGCCATCCCCTCGGCACCCTCCAACGCAGTGTAGGATGCAGAAATAGGGGGGGAGCCGCACTGGTTCCTACGGAAGCGGTTTGCACCACAACTGCTGCTGCCTCATCAAGCGGTGTGGTTACAGGTTGGGATGCCTGAAGCAACCCAGCGGGGGTAGAGGAGGGACCAAGTCAGACTGGCTGTGGCAACCACACGCCGCTCCGCCCTCCGCCGACCTGCGTCGGTGTACCTCCCCACAGGGGAAAGACGCGAACCTTTTCAACGCCTCTGGGAAGGTGAGGTTCTCTGTGACCGTAAAGTTATCTTTTTTCTGGTTGAAGTTTTTCGCACTTGCGGGAGTATGCCGCATGGGGCACCCGGCTGTTCACACCCGGCTGTTCACACACAACTGTTGGATGAACAGTTGTCGGTAGGATGATCCTGAGCCGCGAATTTTGCACACGTTACTCCGCCACGGCAAGAGCTTGTACCGTACCCGAAACGCTGGCATATAAAACAGCACCGTGGGTTCGGCATGTAGGGACGGCCGGAGCAACGGATAAAGCTGGCATTGATATTTTTCGGAATTGCTGAACAGAAAGGTCAAGAATTTGTGCTTGGTAGTAATCTCCTTGTCGTCTCTGAGGATGGGTATGCACCTCAAGGCTGTGACGCCCTGATCCTCCAAGCTCGCATGAAGATCCGCATCCGTTTCGTCCAACAGATCTGGCTCAGAGATCACACCCATGTAGCTGTTGAGGCTCCGATGGGGTCTCACCCTGATGCCAGATCGGCTGGTCGAGTTTGAGCAAGAAGCTTTGTGACCTGTTGCTTGTCATTTACCTCGACAAGGACCTCACCAGTCGTTTGTGTTTTAGCCTTGTAAGATGTTGCTATTATGGCTTCAAGATATTGTGCAATCCAAAACACTGAGTGCAATGCAAGAGGTTTGGCTGGATGAGAGATTCTATCACAAAAAATCGAGAAAAATTTTCCGGTTTTGCGAAAGTCAAGGATAGTAATGGGGGAAAAGATACTTCAATGCGGCCCCTTTTCACAGACCAACCACGTTTGGGGGGGGGGTTAGACAATACCATATAGCATAGTATGAAAGCCGGGGCCGGGGGTACTTTCTTCGCTCGGGTTACCCTGATACCGGGAGAGGTCCCGGAGCCCCCTGCCTAGTAATATGACAAGGAGCCCATCCGCCGGAGCTAAACCTGGGCTACGACGACCACCGTTTGTGGTTTCTGCCCTTCACCTCCAAGCACCTAGCCACGGTAGATTACAAGGTGAATATCTCAAGGCTCGTGGTAAACGATTACTCAAGGTGCGTGTGCGGGCGGGGGGGGGGGAGTATCAAAAAGATGAACCTTTATATAGAGCGATTCTATTATCAGTTCTTGTGTGTTCATCTGCGTGAAGGGGAAAGCTTACGGAGAGATAAACCTTCGAGATTTCATGGATTTTTTGCCTTTGTTTTGTTTGTCTTGCTTGGGTGCAAGAAAAGGAACTCGAGGTAAACGAATCACCTACAGGGCAACAACAGGGCCTAACAACTGATAATTATTGTGCGCACATCTATGTTTGGTATACAGTAGAGCCCACTTATAACAATTCCAGCTGTAACAATCTATTGGTTGTCACGAAAAATATTTTAGCTCGCCTTCCTATGCCAACTATTGAAATTGTGTCCAAATATCCCGAACGTTTTAAAAAGCGCTCTACTTTTGCAACGAAGACTTCCGGCATGTTCAAGATAAAAATATGGTGCATACAAAGTGGACAAAAATTAAAACAGTATTTAAAGATTTTTTGTCTGAAATTTTTTTAAGAGAGATTTCGACGTATATTCCACGTCATCTGTTCATTGTAAAAATAAACCATTCTGTTCTCCAGTCTCTGCTTTCTCTTCAGATGTTGTAAAGTTTGTTTTCATTGCCGTAATTACCAACCATAATTTGTACGTCATGGCCAAGGTAGTTATTTTTAGGTGTGAAGAATTTAGAAGTTGATGCTTGTGCGGGGTGCTACGAATGAGCATTTTACGCCACTCAGTATTAACTGCCGCTCAAGCGTTGCTATCGGCAGCGTCGGTCGATCTACACGCCGCCCTAGTCGACCGTAACGCGGCACAGCGACCTGCGAAAGAAATGTGCTTGATCCCGCATTCGTAGAAATCGGTAAAGCCCGAAAGGGAACTGTACCTTCACAGGGTCGCTTGAATGTTTGTTCGGCATTGATATGAACGTGAGCATCGCTATTTAATTTTGTCATTCTGACACCTTCAGACGCATAAACACTAGCCACTGAATTGCACGTGCCCGAGCACTACTTAAACCCGAATAAAATCCCGCGCGCTCGCAAAACTTGCGAAGGAAATCGAACGTGCTGCCAGTGAACCCTCTGGTGAAGTCACGTCCGCTGCAGCGAAAGAGCATGATCGGCGAAGGTGTCTTGCGGGTGTTCTTGGCGAGCGACGACCTGTTGGCGCGTCGCTTTGGAAAATGTGCAACTACCGCGTTCCTGCTTCGTAAAATGTTCCCCGCAGGTTACGTTGCGTTTTCTTTCCTCATTGCGTTGTTAAGAGCTCAGCTGGCACCGACTGTCCGCTCTCTTTAGCATCGTAATGCATCACTTCGCTTCTCCTCTCTTAGACGGCCGCACCACCTAAATGAAGGAGGTTATAGTAAGGATATATGGCGCCTTCATACAGCCGTCTGGGCTTCAGCTCATAGCGCAGTGTCTAAAGCGTCTGGCACCTCCTGTTGCGGACACGAAGATCCCGGCTCAAATTCTGGCGTAGCCTGGCCAATGAAACTTTTCTGGCGATATCATTTCCGTGACGGAAGTGATGTCAGCCAGATCTTCGTGTATCCAGGAATAAAACACTTTCATGTTAAAAATATTTGTTGATCCCTCTTTCATAGGAATCGGTAAAACAAGAAAGTGAAAGGGGCTTTCCCAGGTACAGTTTGACGTTAAAAAAATCTCCGCTATGATCGAAGGTTTTGCGAGTCTGACCCCTCCAAATTAAATGACGCCTGCACGCAAGAAACAAAAAATAACAGGTTGATAGCGGGAGAACAAAATCAAAAAAGACATACACAGAACCAGCAACAAAGCGACAGCGGAAGGTACCTCAGTTCCCTTGTGTTCGTCGTACATGAAGGCGCTGGCATCGAGGCGCCAACTGTCGGCGCTCATTAGCGTCTTCATGCGCTACTTCGCTTCGCCTATCCTATAAGGCCGCACCATCCAAATGAGTCATAGGGAAGGACATACGGCACGTTCGCAGATCTTCTCTCGTCTCTGTTCATTGCACAGTGGGAAAAGGGCCACGTACCTCCCGTAGTGGTGACAAGCGAGAGAGCTCGTGGGCTAGAATCCGTGCGCCGCCGTGTCACTGACACTTTTCGATTCAGAGCATCTGATTCACTCACCTTGTCTCTCCGGCGTCGTCATCGTCGTCGGCGTTTTCCGCCCCTCCCCCATTCTCCTCGATGCGCCAGCTACGCTCTCCGCCGCTCACCTCCTCTAATCTCCCATAGCGAACACTCTCTCGCGAAGGGCATTGGATTGGATTCGATTGGATTGGCTTGGCTTGGATTGGATTTGGATTGGATTGGATTAAAGTGGATTGTGTTGGATTGTGTTGCGTCATAGCCGCGGCACGTTGCGTCATAGCCGCGGCAGACGCGCTGGGGCCGGCCGGAAACGGAAAAAATGGTCCCGGAAAAAATGGTCCCGCAAAAATTGGTCCCGGAAAAAATGGTCCGGAAAAAATGGTCCCAGAGGCAATCTAGGAAAAAATGGTCCCGTGCTCTGGTCGCAGTGTTTCCCTTCAAGTTAGTCCGATCTGAACTTTGTTGCAGTTTGATTTTGTCCCTTTGCATTTGAGCTAAAGGATTCAGGAAGAGATGGGATACTTTATTATTCATATATAGGCCAGACGAGAACGCCTCTGGAAGCTAATATCTAGCAAAGGAAACTGGGTAGATAGTATGGATGGACGGACGGACGGACGGTTTGATGGATGGACGATGGATGGATGAATGGATGGATGGATGGATGGCAGTGCTGAGCATCGATTAAAAATTTTAGTCTGAGTAATCGAGAGACAATTTCGAATAACCGATTGCTTTTTAGTTGGTGTGGATACAACAAGAATGAATTTTTTTACAAAATTACGGAAAATGGCCAACGGTATACCGCGCAGCATTTCCACAATAATGCAGATTTCGCGAAAGTTTCACATGTAGTTGTTATAGCAGCGTAAATAAATATAATTGGTCGAACGAAATTTTCAAAACTGTAAAATAAGAAAACTATAAAAAAATGACGGGAAATGGTAAAGTGTATCACGGCCTGCACATGAAGAATAATGCTGGTTTTGCGAAAATTCTACGTGTAATCGTTATAATTAGATCTGGACATCTAGGTGCGAATATTTCGGTGCGCGGATATTTCGGTGCACGTACTTTTCGGTGCACAGACGTTCTGGTGCAGGACGTCTCTGTGCGGACATTTCGGTGCACGGGCTGTCCCAGGCATTCTGTTAACATTCCGGAGCAGCATGTATGCTCATTAGCGAACAGACGTACCACCAGACCTGGCGGCAGCATGCACCCATCTTGCTCGACGACGACACGCACCTGAGAACGTGGTCGGGGCAGGCCTTGACACTACTGGGAAGTGCCAACGTAGACGTTTGCTTCAACGGCACAACCTGCCAGCTACCACTACTTATCGTGCGAGGGGCCGGATCTAGCCACTTGGACCGAAATCGATTCGATGCTCTTGGGATAACGATCGGAGGTTTCAACCAGGCTACCGAGGACAATATTCCCGAGCGACAGGATTTGGTGGAGCGACCTCAAAAGAAGTACGAAACGGTCTTTGCTAAGGATATTCCCGGTCACAACGGACCTCTCATCAACCTAGAGCTCCATCAGGACGACAGCTCCAAATTTCTCAAAGCCAGGCCAGTACCCTTTGCCATGCAGTCGGCGTACGACAAAGACCTTCGCAAGCTCGAGCAGCAGGATGTGATTGAGCCGACGCAGCACGGCAGTCATCGACGCCCTGCGTGCGTTGTTTGCGACGTTCGGACTACCTCAAAAAATAGTATCCGACAACGGCACGGCATTTGTGTCGGCAGAGATCAGGCGGTTCTACAAACAAAACGGCGTCACAGCTGTGACATCCGCCCCGTACCACCCAGCAACAAACGGCCAAGCCGAACGCTAAGTGGCCGAATTGAAGAGGGCATTTTGCAAGGACGAGACAGGGTTATTACAGCGACGCTTTGCCCGCTTCCTTTTCAAGCAGCACACAACAGTGCAGGCCCCTGCGAGGCTAATGTTTTCGCGGGAAATGAGAACTCCTCTCACGGCCGTAGGACCAGAGCCTTCTTCAAAGGCGGCACAGGATGCCCGCGACCCACCGCGCAGCCGGGGGATACAAAAGGGAGAACGCGTGCTCGCCCGCCAGTTTCAACAAAAGCCGGAATGGGTCCCAGCGACCGTGAAAAAACGGATTGGCCTGCGGTCGTGGCTCGTCGAGATTTCCGGCACGACAACTCGGCGGCACCTCAACCAGCTCCGCCAGCTGAGGCCGTCTTCAAGCAAACCAGCGCCTTCTGAAGGAAGTTGTGTGTCACCACTTGTCAACAGGGCCTGGCATCTCACTATGGAAAGCGCCGCTGCAACGCCGAAAACCACATGTGCAGACGGCGAGCTCCCGTGTTCGTCCCACCCCCAGGCCGTCGACCTACGCAAATCCACACGGCAGCGACACCCCCCTGACCGCTACCAGGCGCTGTTCTAAGGGGGGAAGAAATGTGTTCGTGCTCCAAAGTGTGTCGGCGCCTCCCAATAGCGCGCCAATTAGTGTCCCCCGAGGAAGGGCCTACCCTTTCCTTCGCCGACGCCGCCCCCGACTCCGCGGGGAGATGGACAATGCACAAAGAGACGCTTCGGGACCTTGCTTGAGTCCAGTCGGAAGGCCGTGCTCTCTTGGGTGATAAACCCTTGAGTGAAATTTAAGCGCAAAAGCACTCGGGAGCCTTTGGGCTGGAAGTTGCCTGGGGTTGCCGTTACTGAAATGATGATGGACACATAGCGAAATCTATTGAGACATCGGTCCGATCTGACAAGTCAACAGACACAGGGACGAGAAAGGGAACCGACACCAGCGACACCCTATTTTCAAAGGTGACCGTGCCTCAGCTTGTCACTCACTGCGCGTACTCTACTACGGCGCGAGCGGGTGCGTTCCCCCTCAGGCCGTCCCCTCGCGTTCCCCCGTGGCCTTGCAAAAAAAAAAAAAGACTGTTGCGCGACAATAGCCAGAAAATGTATAGCTTGTTTATTGCTTTTTTTTTGCGCGGCGCCAAGACAAGTCCCCCCAGCCAAAAACCCCTTTCTTCACCTTATTTTTCTATCCCAGGGCCATTCGCCAGGAAGGGGCGGGGTCCCCTGTCCCTACCTTGTAAGAAGCTGACTTTTGCGGGAGAAGAGGAAAGGGTGCAGCGTGTGCGGTCCTTTCGAAAGTGGGTAATTAAAAAGCAGGGGCGAAACTGCGTGTGCACGGACGTTGCAACGTGCACCGCCACCCCCCCCCCCCCCCTGCCCTCCAACGGCCGTAGAGGTTTGCAAAATCCCCGAACGAACAATATAAATAAAGCAGTCGTCGCGAATCCCTGACCATTCGCAACCTTTATTTTGAAGCTCTGCGCGCGTGCCTTTGAAGTCTCTCAACTACGTACAATCGTTTTATTTGTGAATATCTGCTGTAATTGGTGCTATTATTCTTAGTAGCGGGTATTTGAAGGCGCCGGCTGCGGCGCGTTTTCCTTTGCCCTTTTTTACCAGCGAAACGAGGCTCTACTTCGGATCAACAGCTATCAAATTGTAAGTAATTACGTTACCATTTCTTTCCGTTTATGCCGATTTTACGCAAAGCTTTCTGAACTGTATTTAGACTTATATGAACGTTGATAAAATATATGATTACGCAATTATTTTAAAGACGAATAGTTGGCTTCAGGGCCTTTTTCACTTCATCCGTTAATGATTAGTCAGGACGACAACGTCCGTAACACTCTAGAAAAATCATTACTGGACTATAGGAGAATTCATAATTTTGTCTGATGCCGATCACAAATGACCTAAACTTGGCTCCTTCTCTAAGTATCCAATTTCGGATTGGCTGCTTTGTCTAGACACTCATTGACTCGAGGTCATAGTTGGGATTCCTACTTAATTAAGGGGTTGTATTTTTGTTCAACACGGAAAGTGAAGCTAGACTGCGCACGACATTTGTCGCATATTTCAAAACGCACGACGTCGCCTAAATTATGTTGCAGCCGTCCACTGCGGTGCGCCTCAAAGCCATGTGTAGCTATGGCAAGTTATTGTCACATTCAAAAGAAAATGGCAGGCAAAACACAAATTTGAATCAGACTGCCTTGTCCCGATAAAAATGACACCAATCTTAATGCAACTGAAAAAAAATGTATAAATTGAGAGAAGTGTCTACTAATCCACAGCATTCTTACGCAGCTTGTTTTCATTATGTTTTTAATCAGATTTGGTTATGCCAAAACTGCCTAAAAAGCAGCTAGCTACCCCCGGTAATTTTACTGCTTTAAAGATCCCTTTTCTTTCGTCTTAAAACCGACGTTCACTTAGACTACAAGATCAATTAAATGCGTTGACTCCGCCATTTATGTATTTCTGTACAAATGCACGGTGTCACAGGGTTGGTCTATTTTCCCGATCCTTTCATTCATCTTTCAGTTCTTCAGTTCAGAAATTTTTCGGGAAGATTTTATTCTTTATTTTTCATTATTTTTCGGGATTATTTTTTGGGAAGATATATGATTCATATTATATAAATATTTTATTATGTTTGTTCAATAGTAGTTTATTTTTGTTTTTTCAGATATAGCCAACTGTTTATGTCACCCCATTTTGGTAACGTAACAAGAAAACTGATACCTTGTTTTTAGTGTTCTCTTTTCCCGGCACTGCTGAAGCGTATCGTGAAGTTTGAAAGCTTGTCTATATTCCTCGCATTTCTTTTTTTTTTGCATAGAAAACTACTTTCGGGATTAGAGTGGAGCTGAATGAGTTACCAAAGGGTAGCTATGTTAAATTTAAGCTAAGTTGCATTTTGTCTTCACGGGCACCCGTCTTCACGGCCCGGTTCCTGGATACCTTTAAAGAATATCGTCTTATCGAACCACCTGCGTCCGTTTTATCGAAATAGTAGTATTCTTGCTTTCATTATACCGTCATTTACATTATGTAACTGGCCACTTCACTAAACTAATCGCACATGCAAAACGACCCCTATACATTTTGACCTACCTTTTTTGTCGTTGTGTTTTTTTCTTTCTTCATTAGGAATTGTTCTTACGTTAAATGATGGCATTAAAGCATGTTTTATAAATATGTATAGCATTCTTTTCGTAGTACCCCTTAAAGCCAGGGCCATGTCACGTCCTGCTTTCGCGCAAAAATGCGGAATTGGCGGGAGTAACATACTAGCGAAATGAAGAGAATTGGTCGAAAAGAATTTGAAATAACAAAGAATAAGAGAAATAGAAAAAATATAGAAATAGAAAGAATAGACAATTTTGTAGTTATGATCCGACGAAATCAAAAATCAAAACTATGCAACTTGTACATATTTACATGTACACTACCCTAGCGTTCATGGTCACGTAATCCAGAGTCTTGTCTTCGCCAAATTTTTCTAATCCCGCAGTTTTTGCGCGATTCCTACCCTGACCATTTGGCGGCATCCACGAAAAAAGAGGGAAGAGCATGAGGAATCGGAGCAAGAGAGATGAGAGGGTGTCACGCGGCAGGGGCGGCAGATGATGACCGTCTATAGAATACATTTGCGGTGCAGAAAGCAGACACGGTGCCACTTTTCAATTACCCGCTAGACACAAAAACTCGCCTAACAAAATATTATAAATTTGGTTCTGCTCTATGTTTCAGGATGGAGGTCATCACTTCGAACAAGGGCCAACGCAAGCTATGCTTCGAAGGGTTTATGTATACCCGGCACAAGGAAGTAGCAGCTGGGTTCCGGTGGCGGTGTGTGAGGCGTGCTAAAGGCTGCAAAGGGTCAGTGATCACCGTTGAAGGCACAGAAGACGTCACAATGAGCTCAGATCATGATCACCCACCTAGTACTTCCATTAACGTTGCGAAAGCACGTTTACGTATGAAGACAACTGCTCTCATTTCCAGCGAAAACCCTGCAAAAGTCGTGTCCCAGGCAACGCAGCAGTTGACTGCGGAGGAGAAGGTGATGCTCAAGAGTGAGGACAGCATGAAGAGAGCGATTCGGCAGCAGCGGTGCATTTCCCACCCGCCAACGCCAAGCTCCCTCCGCGACCTTCAGATAGTAGGTCCATGGACCTTGACGGGGGGCATTGCGGCAGAAAAGTTCCTTATCCACGACAACGGACCTGACTGCGACTCGAGATTGTTAATTTTTGCAACCGTGCCTTGCCTTAGGCTGCTGAGCGAAAGTGCCGTCTGGTTCATGGATGGGAACTTCGATCATGCCCCCAAAGGATTTCTGCAGCTGTACGTAATCATCGTTCCTCTGGTGGAAGGAACCGTGTCTGTGGCGTACGCGTTTATGACAGGAAAGACTCAAAAGGCTTACGAGGAGCTCCTCACTGCCATTATTTCGGAGTGTGCATCCCTGGGATTGCACCCTGCACCTGATGTGGTCATAACCGATTTTGAAAAAGGTGCAATGAACGCCGTAAAGACAGTACTTAGTGAGGACACGCAGACGAAGGCATGCTTTTTTCACCTCTGCCAAAGCACGTGGCGCAAGGTTCAAGAGCTTGGCTTGGTGAGTTCCTACAGGGAAGATGATTCGTTCCGTACCTTTGTCGGCATGTTGAATGCACTTGCGTTCTTGCCGGTGGATGATGTTGAAGATGGCATGCAACTTCTTCGTGCTTTGATGCCAAGCGTTGCCGGTGACCTCACCGAGTACTTCGATTCCACTTACGTCAGCGGGAGCTTTCGGCGCCTGACAAGACCTGACGGAGGACTCCATCTGCGGCGGTTGCCTCCGAGATTTCCATGTGATGAGTGGAACGTTCACGAAGCAACAGTGGAGGACAGCCACCGCACAAACAACAACTGTGAGGCATGGAACCGCCGATTTAGTAGTTTAGTTGGACACAGTCATCCAAGTGTCTGGAAGGCCATAGAAGTTCTGCGCTGCGAGGTGTCATCAGTAGCTGCGAAAATTGCACAAGAGGCCGTGGGAGCTCCACCAAAGAAGCGCACAGCGTCATCTCAGGTCCAGATGCAGCGCCGACTGCAGGCTTTGTGCGCCGGGTACACACAAGGAACTAAAACGACGGAACAATTCCTGCGCGGTGTGAGCCACACCATTCGCTTTTAAGTGCCGAGCATAATAAAGTAATTTTCTACATTACTTCAAACTGTAAATAACTTCATACTGTAAAAAATTGTACTTGTTTTTTTTTTCAGAGATAACTGCCTCGTGTTTCTTGACCTTTCCCCCTGACTTTCCCAAGGCTGCCAAAAATGCATATAGAACTATGTATCAGAAACTGTGCCCAAGAAGGTTGCGTGAAAGGTTGTATGGCGTGAATGGTTGTAGTAATGTAAATAAATTTAAGATATGCAATCTTGAAAGCCATAGCATGAACAAAGAAAAAATACTTTCAAAAGCAATAAACAGCAACAAAGAGCGTGAGAAAAAAAGAAAATGTGAAGGCGAAAGCATCGTGTTTTTTGTTGATATGTCTTGAATTTTATGTAGAAATTTACGGCCGCGCCCGTCCACATTTGACCAGCCCCTGGGCGGCCCCCTCCAACGCTCGTTCTTTTAACTAAACATCACCAGGAGCAGCCTATTTTCCCTTTCGGTACCTTCCGCTTCACCTGTCGCGCGGCACCGGTCTACCCTCCTTTGGCTCTGTCTTTCACTTTCCCGGCGCGCGCTGCGTGACCCTGTATTAGAGCCCTCCTGCAACCCATCTCCCGTACAGCTGTTTTTCTTTCATGCGTACGCGATCTCGCGCTCACGCTTCCCGGCTTGCGCCATGTCCTGGCGCGCCGTTCCGTCTTAAACTTCCCAGGTCGTGCACGATCAACTTTTTCTAGCATAATTTTTCTTTGCCTCACAACGTGCGAATTTGAAACATACAGATGTGCTGAGATTGTGCATGCCGTATGTGGTTGAGATGTCATCAATGTAAATATCTGTCGGTTAAGCTAGTGTAATAGCAAATTAGAAAATAAATGTGAGAGAGGCAATGAAAAGAGCACAACCTGAATTTTGGTAAAACATACGGTCATTATTCCATTAGCTGGCATTACTCGAACAAGACTGCATTTTCCTGCGTTGGCATCGGGACCGATTTTTCTGGGACCATTCACAATTACCACGAGACAAAGAAACCACTTTCCGGCGCCTACAAACCAGTTCGTATCGCAATAACACCCCACTAAACGCTTTGTACCCCACCCAATACTCTGCCACCTGTAACTCCTGCCCTGCTGCTGGCATACCACGCGGTATAAGAGTGCCAACTGGCCCCACTCTAACCCCAAATCTCAACCCTACCTATGAGCCTATGACCAGTGGGTGGAGCAGCTGACCAGCTCCGATCTCTCGGACCAGCGCCGACTGGTGGAGCGTGCCCGGACGGCCAGCCAGCTCCAAGGCATCTTGGAATAAGGATGACTCTCACTGGGTGTAGGCCCTAAGAACATCCTGCTCATTAGTACAATAAATGTTTGTCTCTTTCTCTTTCTCTCTTCCTACCTTGGCTTTGGGACCACTAGACTCCGTAAAAAAAGCTGCCGACAACAGTATTTGCAAGTTTATTTTAGCGCCACAGTGCTGCCGGAATGAAACACTTCACATTTTCTGCATTTTGGGAGCAATATTGTTTGTAAAGGTGCTGTCTTGCGATAGTGGGAGTGTGCCTTTTATTTAGAGAAACTTACTTGCAAAATACATCGTAAACATCGACTAATTTCCTTAGCTGATGTGCATGCAGCATAAAAAGAGCGAGTCTACATTATAGAGTGCTGTAGTAAATAAAAGGGTATGCGAAAGGATTTAATTAGTTGGCTGCGTAATGAATGTTTTCTGAACAAAATATACAAACAGAAATATTGACATGCTCAATTTATTAAAATAACTGGCGCTCATAAAAATGGCATCAATGTAAATGTGCAAGCACTGCAGTAGATTATTGAGCTCAATAACCCAAGTTACGCGGAAATATAGAATGACTGGTTAAAACAAGTAAGCATCAGATTATTCGTTTGCCGGGAAAGCCTGCGTACCGAAACGTGCATGCGCTCAAATGTCCTTACACCGAACTGTCCGTGCTCCGAAATGTCCTGGACCCGAGCGGAGAGGGAAGGGAGGGGGGATAGCGTTTACCGCCATCGTACTTTGAACCCTCATCTAAATTGACGCAGCTAATGGAAGAAGGAATAACGCCCCAGTGCTACTTCGGGAAAGCGGCAGGCCCAATGTTCTTCTTGAGAAGATCGTCCAACCTTACTTTACTCTAATTAAAAAAAATTATAGTCAGTGAAAAGAAAATTACGCGCCATAATATCGCCCCGGGAGAATGGGTCGGGGAAACTGGCATCGGGGAAAATGGCACGCGGGGATACTGCACGCGGGGCAAATGAGACACGGGGCTAACGTTGCGGGGTTTTCGCAACAGGGATTCTGCACGCGGGGTAATCATGACACACCCCCGAAGAACATCCTGCTCATTAGTACAATAAATGTTTATCTCTCTCTCTCTCTCTTATTCTCTCTCTCTATCTTCCTACCTTGGCTTTGGGACCATATTTTCAGGGACTAATTTTTCCCGGACCATTTTTTCTGGGACCATTTTTTCCTACCTTGGCTTTGGGACGATTTTTTCCGGGACCAATTTTTCAGGGACCATTTTTTCCGGGACCATTATTTCCGGGACCATTTTTTCCGGGACCATTTTTCCTACACCCAGGGCCGGCGCATGTGCAGTACTCTCTCTTCCGTGGTTTCCTCTCCTTCGGGCGCGCTGCGCATATAACCGGTGTGCCGTTCTCCGGAGAAGCAACATCCACGCTTGGCTCAAACACCTAGAGTCCACGCCGGTTTACAAGTACGCCAACGTCGTCATCGAATAAGACTGGCTTACGCAGTCCCCTAAACGTTATGCGCGCTATAAAACGCGGTCCCTTCGCCGCTCCGCCTATGCGTCGCATCTACACAGGGGTTCCCGCGAGGGGAGGTGGGAGTTTTTTCAGTCGCCGTCACTTCCGTGGCGGCAATGACGTCACCGACATTTTGACGTACCCGGGAATAAAACACTTTCGTCTTATAAACCACCGGTGGTTACATAGCCTCCATCCCGAGACTGCGGTTCGCCGACACTTCGTTTGAACAGTTGCTGTTAATGAATCGTGATGACATTCCAACTTTCTAACTGCGCTCGCCTCCCGCCCAAGTGAGACAGCTCTCGGTAAGATCAGCCTGGCGGCGCTGCTAGCTATCGAAGCCATTACGGCAAAGTAAGATTATCAACACGTTTGAAAATTTTTTCCCGGCCATTATGGCGGTAGCGACAGGTTCGACTTAAACACCGTTTAGTTCATTTGTTAGCAAGCAGCGAGCGTCCCTTCATGAAGCACATGTTCGCTCACATGGGCGTGTTTTAAAATGCGAGTGCAACTACATTAGAGCTGGTGATACAACGGCCACCTTTCAGTGCCCTTTCGAGTTCGTTGTAAGTCTGGTTGACTGTATATACCTTTCAGTCGATGCAACAAAACAACAGAAAAGGAAGATGCAAATAGAACAGAAGATTTGTTTAATATACTGGCACACACATTTAGATTCTCATCTAGCGGAGAATCATTATGGTCATCCCCCGTCTTGGGTGTTTGGTATGAACAATATCGTTCTTCGATAGAAGCGAACTGACTTCATACTGATGTAGGATTCATTATATGCCTTAATTTTCTTTCTATTAAAATACCACTCGGCTGTAATGCCGTTTCTTAAAATTTCGGTGGTCGCCACAGGCGAATATATTCCGCGTGGCCGAAAATTAACGTTGCTGTATTTTTAGTGGTGCTCCTCGAATCTATCGTTTACGCTCTTGACCAGGGGGGGGGGGAGGGGAGGAACACGAGGGGAGAACTTGTACCTGAAAATGTGATGAAACAACCACACAGCAAAACGGCTTTGAGAGGCGGACGAGCGAAATTTCTGAAGCGCGAAAAATTGTCAGCGACACCGGTGACATCTCGAAACAACAGCAGCTGACCTTCCGCAGAATTTTGTTCGCGCTCAGCCTTCCCTTCAGACACGGTAGATAATGTATGTCCATGAAAAGACGTAATTATCCACCCAGCCTACAAAAATATCAAATGTGGTGTGCCAAGTGAAGCTAACGATTCGTCACTAGAATTGCCTGTACATTTATTAGGTACTAACTACCCCCCGCTTTTGAGGCAGTCCGATCCGCAAGCCGAAATTTAGTAGTGGATGAAGTAAGCGACCGCTGGTTCCTGGCAGCAGGTTCCAGGACTACCCTCCACAGCTTGTCCCTCTCCGCCAGGACGAATTGTGACATCGGTGCAACCATGGCATAATTTTATCTTTTCCAATATTCTGTGTGTAAATCTACTTCGCCACACATCAGTCACGAAGACGCAAGGGCGCCGCTGCCAGTAGAAAATTTCTAAGGGAAGAAGCAACTTCGTAATTATTGGAAGTTGAAGGAGGTATGCGAATAACGCAGGGCAGCAACGCTTATTCGGAGCCAATGCTTACTCGTCCCCGGAGTCGTCTGAAAAGACAGAGAAAGCGCGGTGTTAGTATAAGCATGAACGTGAAATATAGGAACAGAATGATTTTGTTGCCTCCAGTTTACACAGAGTGTTCCGAAGATTACAATCAGCCAGCCTTTCCGAGATATCGGTTCCATAAAACTTATCGACACTGTTTTTTGTGATTTTATTATGTTGATCAGTAGTTATATGCTGCGACATTTCTGTCAGTACTCCATACAAAAAAAAATCCTCGACCGATAATACTACATTTGGCGAATTATGTAGAACACTGGAAGGCCTGGGGATCCCAAAGGACGCAGTTCTTTCAGTTTTTGGTGGCAAGAAAGTCCGATTACGTCTTTCTCGATTAGTAGCCTCACCTGATATAAAGTGCCCTACTCTTGTTGCGGGAAGGTAACCTTGTGCGGCGTATGGCAACAAATACTCAAAGTAGCATTACCCACCAGCAGAGCATTGCACAATGATCAACAAGTCAAGAAAACATTGCTGAGCCAGCACCAAGCCGTGAAATGGCCATTCCAGCTTCATTTTCTCAGTTGGCAAAGGCGAGGGCAAACGAGCAATAACGAACTTATTACGACGAAACGATAGCGAACATTGATTTAGGTTGTTTCCAGTAAAAATAGCAGGTAAAACAGCATTCGGGAAATTCAATGCGCAGCGTAACAATAAACCACTTCGAAATAACTACACTTAGCGCTGACGACTTACCTGGCACCGATACGTCAATAGGCTTGTTCCCTAAAGAATGTAGCAAATAAAAGAATAATACGGCATGTAAGCCTTTTTCTTCCACCCTCGAATCCTTACAACTGGAACGAACCGAACCTTAGAACTTTATTGTTCTGATAGTAATATCTGCGCATCAGTTGTGCCCTATACGAGATGAAAATCGACTTCCCATTCTGGCACTCAGACAATATCAATTGAATCTGTTGAAAATATCTGCGACTGTACATATGAATATACAATACGCTTTCGGAAGTGACTGGTTGAATGAAAATCGCATTGTGGTCGCTAAGGCACTCCTTAATGAATAGTAAAGCTCACCTCAGCTACGCTTTTGGCACAGGCGGGATCCACAGGCGGTCTTTTAAAGGAGCCGTGAAGACAAAATACAAGTTCAGTTAATTAGAAAGACTGCTTAGTCCCGATAACAATGATACCAATATCATCGTAATCTTCGAAAAAATAATGGAGATATTAAAGGAAACGTGTGAAGCAGTCGCGACCCCCTAGCCAAACATGACTGGACGTCTGTAATGGCGCCTCTAGTTCCAATTGACCGCATCATTTGAATGCTAAGGTGCAGTTAACGCACTGAAAATGATGTTTTATTGCTGGCCCCTATCACGTCACTCTTGCTCATAACATGTAACTGTGGCGCAAAATTTCAAAGTTTTTAAATACTCCTTTCTTTTTTGCGCTAGAAAAAATCTTGTGGCTGTAATGGAGCTGAGTGAGATACTGAATCCTAGTTGTTTAAATGAAACGAAGTTGTATTGTCTCTTCATGGCTCTTTAATCATAATTGGTTCATTAGGAACCTTGTCATCACACGTAAATACAAGTTATCCGCTGACAAAGTACAAAAACGATCTCGTAGGAGGTTTCGAAATGACCGTAACATATTCTCCAATGTCTATTGCCGGTGTAAGCCCCTTTTATGATGTATGCGACGTTCTTTGAACGACGATGTAATTGCTTGGTCTGCGTAACACGTACATTTCGGTTGTCTGACTATAGGTTCATTTATCGGCCCATAGGCAAACTGAAACCTTTGGGCGCAAAGGGTATATAACAAGCACTGCTTACTACTTCCGCTGCCTACGTTATCATTCGTGTCTACAGTATGTAGCGCAAAGGAAATCTGGAGGCTTTTGAGGACAAATTTTTATTGTATTACCGAATATACCCTAGTTTTTTTAACTAGGAATAGACGCTAGATGGGTTATGACAAAAGTAAATTAAAAAATATGGGGCATGTCTCTTCCCTTTCCTGATAATGTCGTCGCAACATAGCAGCTGTCTGCAGACTTTGCTACGTTACTCGTCCTTCGCAGTCAAAACTCCGCAGTCACAAGATTGCCCTCCTTATTCGCTCCTGTCATGATGAATTTAAAGAGGCAGAAAAAAAATGAGAAAAGCTTCGTTTCACCGTTTTTTTATTTCATGGGTCCTATTAAAATTATATTATATTATTATTATTATTATTATTATTATTATTATTATTATTATTATTATTATTATTATTATTATTATTATGATGGCGCCCAGTAAGGACAAGTGCCTCCTCTGCTGCCTCGTTTTCTTCGGCAGGCAGGCGTTTTTTCGATGTTCTGCGTGTAAACGCCGTGCGCACGGAAAGTGCATTGTTCTTCTGGACGAGGAACTGCAGCGTTTGATCTGCGGTGAGCAGCCGTTCGTCTGCAATCTGTGTGTGGCCGCGGCGTCACACGCTAGGCGTAGCGACCCCGGTGACCAAACCAGCGAAGACGGTGAGCCAGCGAACATCCCGGCCAAACGAGTGGCGTCCCCTGTCGGAGCAAGCTTCAACCCTTCGGCGGACCTACGCGCAGAGGTAGCGGCTTTGAAGAATCTCGTGTCCGAAGCCTGCGACAGCCTCTCCTTTCTTGGGGATGTTGTCACCGAGCTGCGCGAGGAGAACCGGCTTCTGCGACGGGACCATGTGGCTGGGCTTGCCCATCAGGCTGCATTCGTCGCGTCCCTGCGTGAGGAGGTTCGCTGCCTGCGATGGGAGCTCGCCCGTCCGCCGCCTTCCCCGCCTGCTTCCCCGAAACCTGCTAGCCGTTCCACGCTACCGGTGACGTCACCGCACTCCGGTCTCCCCATGAGGTCGTCGTTCGCCGCAGCTGCCGCCGGTGCAGCGGGCGAAGGCGGCCCCCTCCTGTCCTCGACGAACGCTTCGGCATTCTTAGAACGCTCCAGCGGTCAACCAGGTGCGGTGTTGAGTGATTTGAGTTCCCCATCGGACTGCCCTTTGCCTCCGCCTCTACGGTCCGACACTGCGAGTAATGGCCCGCCGGTGAACTTAGTGAAGAAAAGAAGCCCTCCTCGCGTTGGTGCATCGGAAGCTTCTGAGTTGGTTGTGGTGCGCCGACCGCCGAGCTCCAGGGCCATCTTTGTTTCGAAGTTGTCGGCTAACACTAAATCTGGGCAACTGTTGGCCCACTTGTCGAATGCGCAAGTCACGCCATTGTCATGCAAACGCCTTAAAACCAAGCATGACTCCTATTCTTCTTTTTGTGTAACTGTTGACGCAGAGTGTTTCAGGCGCCTGTGCGACCCGTCTATGTGGCCAAAGGGCTGCCTCTTCAAGCCGTTCCAAGGCAAGCTCCACCCTGGCATGGTGCACAGCTGTGAAACTTCTGAGAATGACCAGTAAGAACGACACTCTCGACATCTATTATCAAAATGCTCGGGGTCTACGTACTAAGTCCTCCGAATTTCTTAGAAATGTTGTGTGCTCCAAATTTTCTACTATTGTTATTAGTGAAACTTGGCTTTGCGATGATATCTCATCTTCCGACTATTTTCCTCCGACCTATGAAATTTTTAGAAGTGACAGAAAGTTAACTGGGCCCAAGCAAAAGGGTGGCGGTGTTCTCATTGCCATCGATCGCTCAGTGCAATGCGTGCGGCGTGCAGACCTCGAGACTGAGGAATCAGTCTGGCTTGAGGTAGGCCTCAAGAGGGGCGAGAAGCTGCTCATCGGTGCATTCTATATAACCCCGGATATTTTACTTGCTGAATATAATCTAAAGCTCACATGTATTGAAAATGTTTCCAATTCACACTCCAACCATAAGCTAATTATACTTGGGGACTTCAACACCCCAGGTATTCACTGGAACAGTCTTTCATTTCAGCATAAAAACCATTATGCAGCGCAGAAATGCACCATGTTATTAGATTTTCAATCATTCACCTCCTTGCAGCAGTTCTGCCACATAGAAAACTTCTGTGGTAATGTCCTAGATGTGTGCTTCTCGAACTTGAAAAACGTAGAAGTGTGTGCCTCCGAAATATCTCTTGTACACCCCGACAAGTTTCACCCCCCTCTTATTGTCTCTGTCTCTGTCGCTGCCCAGCATTGCTATGGTGGTGTTGACGATTGTGCAGTCCCGCGATATGCTTTCAAGCGTGGAGATTATATTGGGCTCTATCACTTTTATTCATCTGCTGAATGGTCTAGTATTTTTGATGTCAATGATGTTGACGAACAGGTTCGACGTTTTACCGAAATTGTCAGGAGTGGCATGGAAAAGTACATCCCTTGTTATATGCCTGTTCATTCCAAATTTCCCCATTGGTCCTCTAAAGAACTTCGAAGTTCGCTTAAACTTAAGGACAGCGCCCACAAAAAGGCCAAGCGTTCTGGGCTCGACAAGTGGAAAGCGGAGTTTAGTCGGTATCGCTCACTTTGTAAAAGCCTCTACCGGCGTGACCACCAGCTCTAATAGAGTCGTTAGAGGCTTCTGCGTCTCAGAAACCGGCTGACTTCTGGAAGTATGTACGCGGCCGTTCTAAGGAGTCTAAAGAACACATTAGCCTGCTTAATTCCGATGGGGAACAGGTTGAGGATGTCGCCACTAGCTTTCCTCAGTACTTTCATTCTGTCTTTCAACTGCCAGATGGTCACGACGAACGCCTATCGTTTAATAATATGTCTAATTTTAGTACACTTATGTTCGATGAAAAACTTGTCAATGATAGCCTTAAACGGATGAAACCGTCATTTTCCTGTGGTGCAGACGGAATTCCAGCAGCCCTCATGAAGGTTTACGGCAACATTTTTGTGCCTGTCTTAACTTCCATTTATAATAACTGTTTACTTTTCGGCAAATTTCCTCGTGTATGGAAGATTGCTCGAATTTTTCCAATATATAAGTCTGGTGATAAGTCAGCCGTTACCAACTATCGCCCAATCTCACTCCTTTGTGTCGCCTCAAAACTCTTTGAGTCAGCTCTGCTCAACGTTCTTGCTGCCTGCGTCAAGAACGTTCTGATACCAAATCAGCACGGCTTTTTCGCGGGTCGATCGACGGTTACAAATCTTGCAAGCTTCATGACTCAGGCTTCGGCTGCAGTTTGTGAAAACGGCCAGTTGGATGTTATCTATTTTGACCTCAGTAAGGCGTTGGATGTAGTGAACCATAAATTATTAATTAACAAGCTTACTATGTCCGGTGTTGATGCAAGCCTTGTTGCCTTGTTGTCCAACTATCTCCTTGACCGGTCCTTTTACGTAGATGTAAACTCCAAAAGGTCTAGTGTTTACACTGCAACGAGTGGTGTACCTCAGGGTTCTGTGCTGGGTCCACTATTGTTTTCTATCTTTATCAATGATGTGTCAACAGTGTAAACAAAATCTTCATTTCTTCTCTATGCTGATGATGTAAAACTATTTAGGCACATTAGCAGTTTTCAGGACTGCTGTGCCTTGCAGAGGGATGTGTCGGAATTATCGGTCTGGTGCAGCAAAAACTGTCTAATTTTAAATCCAGCTAAAACAAATGTTGTCACGTACAGCCGGAAAACCCATCGTCTACTGTTTTCCTACAGTATAGAGGGAGCTCCTTTGCAAAGTGCTGAGGAGATTAGGGACCTCGGAGTTCTTTTCGACAGTACCCTCTCTTTTTCTTCTCATATTAGGCTCATCACCCGGCGAGCGCTCCGAAGTCTTGGAAATGTGTGTCGGATTACAAAGGAATTCTCTTCTCCAGATCCATTTCTAATGCTATACAATGCAATATGTATCCCCCAGTTAGAATATGCTTCTGTTGCCTGGAACGGCATCTCCAAATCTAGTAGTGAATTAATAGAACGTGTGCAGAAGAAGTTTTTATCCATATTTAAGCACCGTCATCACAATCACAGTCCGGGTCCTGATTCTGACTAACCCATAGTTCCTTCCATTCCTTCGCTGACCTGCAGACGTATGCGTGCAGACCTTACATTTCTTCACAAAGTTGTTCATGGTGACCTTTCTTGCGCGGACCTGCTTAACTGTTTAGAGTTTAGTGTTCCACAGAGGCCCACCAGGTCGCATCGCCCTTTCTTGACCGCTGCGCGCAACTCGAATCATTCTCCAGTTTGCAGAATACAGAATTGCTACAACCGCTTCTCTGAACGCCTTGACATCTTTAAAGCTCCTTTACAATTTACCGTACTGCGCTGTTGAACACAGTATGTTAAACATCTATGATATCTCTGTCGTTCGTTTTTCTTTTTTTTTATTGCTGAAATTTGGTTTCTCTGCGGTTCTGTTTAACCAATATAGTTGCCTGTTTTTGAAACTGTTTACTTATCATGCTTGTCTTATCATTTGTCTCTATACTCTTGTCATTGTTTTTGTTGTCTTACTGTCAAACTTTGTTCTCTGCTTGTTGTGTATTCATTACAATAAGCTGAGCCACAAAGGCATCTTCTTTTTTCTTTTTTACCTGTACCCAGGCTCCGCCTGCGCTTTATTTTTGTAATTTTCGCTACTTCAATATGTGTGTGTCTTGTCGCTTGTTTGTTCCTTGCAATATGTTTCTTGTATTTTCTTTTCATATAACTATCCGTGCGCCAGCACTGAGGCCTCTGGCTGTTCCTGGGCACGTTAATAAACATGATTGATTGATTGATTGATTGATTATCATTATTATTATTATTATTATTATCAAAGACCTCGGACTGCTCTTCGACAGCGCATTAACTTTCTCGCCTCATGTCACTCAACTGACTCGGCGGGCGCTCCGCTCGCTTGGTGCTGTATGTAGGTTTTCAAGGGACTTCCAGTCTCCTCATTCGTTCCTAAAACTTTTTATGGCACTTTGTATTCCTCAACTTGAATATGCCTCTGTCATTTGGAATGGAACCTGCACATCTAATTGTCAACGTGTAGAGCGTGTACAGACCAAATTTTTGTTCATATTTATGCATCGTTTTCCCTATGAGCCTCTCCCGATAACTGTCTCTTTAAGTTACCGGCGAACCCGTTCAGATCTTGTTTTCTTATATAAACTGCTTCATGGTACAATTTCATGCCCGGAACTGCTTGCAGCAATCGGGTTTCGTGTTCCGAAAAAAGCAACAAGGCTTAACCACCCTTTCCACACAGCTGCTCAACTTAGCAGATGTTCTCCTCTTGATAGACTGCAACGCCTATATAACCTTCACTCAGGGGAACTTGATATTTTTTTGCCGTCCCCTTGGGGGGTTTTTGTCCGGGCTGTTAGCCGTGGCGCACCAACTCAGTTTGACAGTTCTCGTGTTCTTCAGTTATTTTCCGCATGTGTATGTTGTTTCCGCAGAGTCTGTTCTCATTTGTTCATATATGTTCTTAGTGCTGCGGGCGTAATCGTTGTATGTACTATGCTACACTTCTGTAGTCAACTCTTCATACATATGTTTAAGTGGCCCAGGTGAACCAAATGTTATAGAAACAAATGTTTCTATAACTTATCAGTTTATGTGAATAGTTACAAACATTTCCTGTACTTTGTTTCATACGTTTTTGTGTAATTGATGCTTCAGCCGATTGCTATGGTCATTGTACGCTGTGTTTGTTTAATGTACCATAACTTCGTATAATGTAGTTTGGATACCACTTTTAATTTTTTCTCTGTGGTATTCCAGTTTATTGTTTTTCATGCACCCACATTTTTTCCTGGTTTTACATGTGTCAGCCGCTGATGTATTTCAATGCGGCATTTTTTCTTTTTTTTTCTCAGTGCGCCAGCACCAAGACTTTGGCTGTTCCTGGGCACTATAATAAAGGTTGATTGATTGATTGATTGATTGATTGAATATTATTATTATTCCCCTGCCGCCTCCCCCTCGCCGACATCAGCCAGTGCCGGAGGTGTGCAGGGTAATGCAGTTGCATTTGTCCCTGCCGCGGTCACTGCTATTCTACAGCCGAAGGGACGCCCAGCTCGCCTTCAACCGTCGTATGGCACTTCCGACCCGGGATCAATCACAGTGGTTTCACCGAAATTAACACGCTCGGCTCACCAACAACCGACACGTGACGTATCTCGGCGGCCACCTGCTATGTTCATTTCTAGGCTGTCACTGGAGACTACTAGTGAAGCCTTGTCCTCCCACCTCACCACTTTGAACGCCCTTCCTGTGACCTGCAAACGACTAAAAACAACATTCACCAACTATGCATCGTTTCATGTCGTGTTCTCCGATGAGTACTCCGAGCGCTTGCAAGACCCATCGTTGTGGCCGAACGGGTGCCTCTTTAAACGGTTTCTAGGTCCTCTCCATGAATCCATGGTACACACATCTGAAACATCTAATAATAATCCACCCGGACGCGCCTGAACATTCTCTATCAAAACGTTCGTGGCATACGGACAAAGGCTAGTGAGTTTTGTTATTTCGTATATTCATCCGATTTGCATATTATTAGGATTCTTACGGAAACCTGGCTTGAAATAGATATTGCCTCCGGGGATTATTTTAACGAAAATTTTAATCTTTACTGCAGTGACCTGGACTGTACAAAAGGTAAAGGTTTTGTGGGGGGTGTGCGCGTTGCAGGCGCTAGCGACGCTGCAAAGACGAACGCGTGGGAAGCGGCGGTTCCCTGAAGGGCGCCTGAAGGGCTTTATGGCAGCCAGCCTGTCAACAGCAGGCGTTCTTTGGATCATGCCGCCTGCGTGGAGCCGAATTGTCTTGAGCCTCAGCTGTGCTGTGGCGTTGTTTTGAGCGGCGAGTCGCAAAGCACAGTACGAGCGTGGGAAACCGCGGGTCGTCTGCTCGATGATCTTTGCGTGGACGTGTTGGAGGTCGCTTCGGGGGCCGCCTGCGCACGCGTTTAGCCAGAGGGACGGTTGTAAAACAAAGTGGCCCGACGCGCTTCTGATAACGGGGAGCCAGGGGCTGACAACCGTGCGTTGACGGCGGCCGATTGGGGCTGTGATTGGGTCTTTGTTGGCCCGCGCGCACACTAAGGAGGTGCGAAGATGTTTCGTTGGGAATGCGACGCCGCGGGTTCCGCGCGTTCCATATGGCTTCTGCCGAGGATCGCCTGTCAATAGCGGGGAGCCTCGAGCGGGGCGCTGCGTTCGTTAAAAGAAAAGGATACGGGTCACCCCGTGTTTGTGCATTCGGTCCAGCTTTGGACAAGGCGTAAAGTATAGGCGTGGGTGTTTCCCCGGTAGTCTGAGTGTTTGTCGTATTTCTTTGGTTTACTTTTGATCTCGTCCTTGTTTTTCAGGTGGGAGAGAGTGACCAGCGTTCCAGGGTTACGGAGGGGCGTTGCCTACCACGGTCTAGGCCCGGATTTGGTGATACATCCAATCAGGTCGCCGGGAGATACTGATTGGCCTGTGTATCGGTGGTGGAGCCTAAGTAACCCATCAAAACCACGAGAAACGAGGTCTCGGGGTCGAATCCTCAATGTTTAATGTGCTATGCACGGCCGGCGTATTGCCGGGCTAGCCAGGTCAGGCTAGGGAGGATCTCACCACTTGGGTAGTCTTAGGTCAAGGTCCGTCGCTGACGGGGTGCCGCGTGCACAAAGTTTTAGCTGACCTAGAACCCCATTTTATTTCTTACTCTCTCTATCTTCAGCCTGTCAATATTCTGTATATATCTTCTGTGTAAATATATAGTTTTAGAAAACCCTCCATGAACCATCGTCGTCGTGTCATCACGTGCCGCCACCATTAGGCACCAAGGCAGATCATCAATCTCATCATCTTCAACACTCGAAAGAACGAACCCAGCATTTACGGCGGGTGTTCTCATAGCTGTGGATCGTTCTATTATTCCTTGATGCGCAGTGATATCGAAACTGTGGATGAATCTGTCTGGGTTGAATTATGTGCCCAGGTAAGCGGAATATAATACTTTCTACATTTTACTTTTTTCCAAATCTTCATCCACATGAGTATGAGTCAAGCATTTCGGCCATCGAAAACGTCGTCACCTCAAATCCCTGTCATGCCTTCTGTATCGCTGGCGATTTTAACGCACCTGGTATCGAATGGTTGGATGGTACCGTTCAGCATCAATACCACTATGCCATAAGGAAAGGCCCCTGCCTTCTCCACTTCATTTCTTTTACGGACCTCCAGAAAAAAAATGGTGTAAAAAACTGCAACGGAAACACGCTTGACCTTTGCTTTTCAAATCTTCATTCTCTCAGTGTTTCCAAGTCCGACTTTCATCTTGTGTGTCCCCAGAAATATCATCCCCCCTTGCATCTTTCTTTACCGTGTTCCCCTCAGTTCATTCGCTCCTGTCCATCTGCCCGTCCTGACTTTACGTAGCCGCTGGGGACTACGTAGGTTTTTATAATTATCTGTCGGAGTTTGATGGGTCTGAGGTTTTGAACGCTGGAAAAGTTGACGAGCAGGTCGAGCAATTTTATTCTATTATGCAAGAAGGTATGCGCAGACTCATCTCACGTAAGCGGCCTAGGAACTCCAAATTCCCCGCTTGGTTTTCAGGTAAGCTTCACGTGGTCTTGAAACATAAGAAGCGTGCCCATAGGAAGGTACGTCGGACAAATAGTGAGTCATGGCAACAGCAATTTGTCTATTACAGGTCTTTGTGCAAAGTGCTGTATATGCGGGATTGGTTACTGTACATCTCTGCGGTTGAAAATGATGCTACGCGGAGTTCCAAATGCTTCTGGCAGTACGTCCGTTTTCGCTCCGGCACGAAGAGCCGAGAACACATCAGCCTTCTCGATGAAAAGGGAAA